>NW_028318585.1:378148-748796 GCF_062004578.1 Staurois parvus | reverse complement strand
CCCTGTGTGCCTTGGCAAAAGGTCTAAAAATTGCCCAAAACATATATACAAGACAGCCGGTGGAACAAGCCTGCCGTTTAGTTGGAAAAAGCCACACAGTGTCAGGGCAGGAGCTGTGGAACGGACAGGCAGGCCTAGTGGCAGGGTCACACACTGACTGACGACAACCACCACCCACAGACCGGAGTCCCTCAGAGTCTAAATCCCAGGCTGCCCTTCACCAGGGCCCCTGATGGTGGGGATGGACTTGACGCAGCCAGGAACCAGGTCGCGGCCCCCGAGACACCCCAGCTGCGGTAATGGCCGCCGCCAATGGCGTGTAGCTGGTAGGAGCCAGATCAGACAATAGCATAGTCGGGCAGGCCGGGTCAACAACGGGACAAATGGTACAGAACAGTAGACAAGAATAACAGGTCACAGGCCGGGTTCAGCAACAGGAGGTCAGATCAAAGGAAACCGCAGAGAATGGTCTAGTCAAAAGCCGAGTCAGATTCCAGGAAAGTCACAAGAGTAAAAACAGCGCTGTTGCAACACAAACACACAAGACACAAATGCAAAGAGCATGTGCAGACAACAGGCTTATATGTGATCAACCACACCCCTCTGGGGGATGGACCGCAGAGGCCTGAAGGCATAAAAGACTCCCACCATGCTCTGCAGAAACCCAAGATGAATGCCAGCACATGGAGCAGCATAACCTCTGGGAAAAGGTAGGACCTTGACACACAGGTTTTCATTGTGCGCCATTACAATCTTCCAGCCTCTGGCATCCTGACCAGTGACATCATTAGTTGATAAGGAGGATGTTGGTTGCCTGCACAGCATCCTTGTTTGACTCTCCCCTGCCCCTCTCCATCAGTGCTGGGGTCACATTAACTCAGTGATGGAGAAAAACTGAAGAAGAGAAACACTGGAATACTAGTCAGTACCAGTGTGCTTTGGAAGAATAAATCACCTCTAATGTTGGGTGTCCTACATGTGTGGATGTTGCTGCGTTATATAAAACTATTAGAATTGTTTTTTACATTACAGAATGGGGTGCCTCAAGGCTGTCCATAATTTTAGAGGGTGTCTTGACTGAAATAAAAGGATGAGAAACACTGTTCTATACCGACATTTGCAGACACACTTCATGGTTATTCTAAACTCACTCTTAAGGCTCATTTACACTTGAATCTGGTGAAACACATTGCCAAAGCCAGAAAAGTGGCACAGCAGAGATTTTGCAAAAGTGTTTTCCATGCGTTCTAAAAGTGGCACAGCGCACGCCAAATCCATTTACCTGTCTTGATCCTGTATTTGAATTTAGTGCATGTTGCATCACTTTTAGAAGGCAGCAAGATCTGTCTCTGTATGCCATAAAGAAGTTGGTCTTAGCCACTTCCAGCCGACCTGTCACATATATGCGGCCTCTCAGAGGGTGGGTTTTAGCGCTGAGTGGCTGCATTATATGGGGCCCTAGGTAAATACTGTACTGTGAGCTTTCCCATCATGTGACCGCCAATCACAGCTGTCACATGATCAGAAAGCCTGCCTCCACCTCCCACCATTCAGATCCTGTTAAAGCAGAACCCCCCCCCCCCCAGCCTCTTGGGACAGATCACAGGTCCCAGAAGACTGCGGGACCAATCACAGAGCGCAGCAGAATTGCACATGTGCAGTGGGAAGCTGGCTGTGAAGCTGTAAGTCAGTCGATGCCCACAGTTAGGGCTGGTTCACACCATAGAAACGCAGTCCAGATGCGTTTCTGCACGTGTTTGATGTGTTCCGGTGGGTTTTTGATCCGTTTGACACGTTTTGGTGTTTTTTCCCGTTCAATTTAAATAAGAACATGTGTGTTCCAGTGCGTTTTGGTGTGTCCTGGTGCATTTTTGATGTGTTTTACTGTGCTCCAGTACAGTTCTGTGCAAGAAAAATGCAGCCTGCTCTACTTTTTTCTTCTGCAACCAGAACGCACTGGAACTGCAAGCACTGATGTGAACTATGACATTGACAACCATATAACCTACTTTCTGTACATTTTGGATGCAGAAAAAAAAAAGCACACTGAAATGCATGTAGTGTGAACTGGTCCTTAAGATGCCGAAGCCTGCACCCGGACACCAGCAAAGCGGTTAGCGATCTCCTTGTACATGTGCGCTCCATTGTGTTTTGGGTGCATTTTGGTGTGTCCTGGTGTGTTTGTGATGTATTTTACCGCGTTCCAGTACAGTTAGGTGCAGGAAAAAATGGAACCTGTAATACTTTTTTTTCTGCAACCGGAAAGCACCGGAACTGCAAGCACTGATGTGAGCTATGACATTGACAACCATATAACCTACTTTCTGTGCGTTCTTGATGCAAGAACAAAAGCAACTGAAATGCATGTAGTGGTTAGCGATCTCCTCAGACAGGTGCGTTCCAGTGTGCATTTTGGTGTGTTCTGGTGCGTTTTTGATGCATTTCAGTACAGTTCTGTCCAGGAAAAAATGCAGCCTGTTCTACTTTTTTCTACAACTGAAACTGCAAGCAATGATGTGAACTATGACATTGACAACCATATAACTTACTTTCTGTACATTTTGGATGGAGAAAAAAAAGCAACTGAAATGCAAGTAGTGGGAACTTGCCTCTAAGATGCTGCAACCTGTGCCCGAACACCAAAGAGATTAGTGTGGAGAAAGGGGTTAATTAGTTCCACTTTCATAATATGGGAACTGTCAGTATTTTATTGTGAATTTGGATCAGCGCAATGTAAAAGTAGCATATTTTCAAACTACCTGTATTAGGCGCAGGAATCGCTGATGGAATCAGAAGTGTAACAGATTCATGGTGAATATGGCGTCACACACTACCAGGAGGGATGGATGCCAGAAAAGTGACGTAACAGCTTTATTGAATTCCCTCCAAGGACATTTGCCCCCCATCCACATGCAAAGCCTGAAGGCACCCATTACTGGTGTGTATATAAACAGGGAGATGACAGGATCTGACAGAACACAAGAGATACATCACAAATACAGAGGTGAGGGCAGACCAATGGCAGACATGTAGGATGTGAGGAGTAATAATGAGCTGTTACTGACCAGGCAGTCGTAGTGAGCCAGGATACTGTTGTCAGTGGTGTTGTGCAGCCCTCCCACGTCTCCTCCAGCCTTCTTCCCACAGAAAGCACACATCTGCTCCGAAGTCTTAGCCATGGTGAGAAGAACAGCAACAATGGCAACAACAGCTCACTGTCTTTTCTGGCGCCAACAGGAAGCTGTCTCCTTCCTTCCCGCCCCTTTTACTTTCAGTTTCGTTTCTGAAGTAGGCGATAGAACAACATCATCTCTGCGTGTTCATTCCCCTCAGGCTGTGGCCGGGTTGACTGCTTGCAAATATCATCTGCATGGCCAGATATGAACAGATGCTTCACAAACACTCCATTTTCCAAGAATCCTTTCACAATGTCACTTTTACAGGCAAACCTCATCAGAAGCTGCATGAAAATGGGCCGATGTAAACAAACATGCGTCCTTTTATGGCTGCTTATCTCCGAGGGTGTCCAAGTTAGGGTTGTCACCTCATAACCTTACACGTATTAACCCCTTGCCCTCTAGAGGATTCACCCCCCTTCCTGACCAGGCCATTTTTTTGCGTTATGGTGCTGCGTTACTTTGACAATTGTGCGGTCATGCAGCGCTGCACCCAAATGAAATTTACGTCCTTTTTTGCCCCACAAATTGAGCTTTCTTTTGGTGGTATTTTATCTATGATTTTTTTGCGCTAAAAAAAAGACTGACAATTTTGAGAAATATTTTTGACTTTTTGCTATTAAACGTCCAGTAAAATCTTTTAAATGTAGGTCAAAATGTATTCTGCTATATGCCGTTGCAAAAAAAAAATCCCAGTACATTTAAATTAATTAGTTTACAAATGGCAGTACAGATACTGAGATTTTTTTTTTTAATTTTTGCTAGTAATGGCGCTGATCAGTGAATTGCTAGTATTGATTTAGGGACCTTAGATTGTACACCCCTTGAGGGTTAGGGAGTGATGTGAATGTACAATATATATATGTGTAAAGCGCTGCATAAATTGACAGCACTATATAAGTAACTGAAATAAATAAATGGCGCCGATCAGGACTGCAGCAGGCATTCTGACACTTGGGGAAACTGACTTGGTGTCACTGACATCCCCAGTGACACCAATGCAGTGATCAGTGCTAATAAAAAGCACTGACACTACTAATGGCACTGGGCAGGAAGGGGTTAACATGAGGGGCGATCAAAGGGTTAACTGTGCTGGGAGAGTTTTACTAGGGGGCAGTGTGCTGGTGCTTCACTGTACTCGCACTGCTTTAGATGGCTGTGCTTTTTTTTTTACTAGGAGCTGTGTCTGTGTGCTTCACTGTAAGCACACTGCTTTGCATGGCTGTGACACTGAGGGATTGACAGCCATGGCCACGAATGGAGCACGGGTAGGGCACGCGAGTGCGTCCCCTACCAAGAAATGCAAAATCACGTGTATATATATATGTGATTTTCTGCACCCCTGCCGCCCTGTAGCAGTACTTCTGCTATAGGGCAGACGGGAAGCAGTTAATTACACAGGTTATGAGGCCAATTTAATACATATAAAGTACTAAGGGCCAGTTCACACTATAGAAACGCAGTCCATATGCGTTCTGGACACGTTTTTGCATGCACGTTTTAGCGCATTTCGGTGCCTTTTTTATGCATTTCAGTTAGTTTTTTTCCCCCTCTCTTTTTCTTCAATTTAAATAGGGACATGTGCATTCCAGTGTATTTTTAGTGCATTGCAGTGCATTTTTGTATGCGTTTTACTGCATTCCAGTACAATTCTGTGCTGGAAAAATGCAGCCTGTTCTACTTTTTTTTTTTCTGTAACTGGAACACTCAAACTGCAAGCACTGATGTGAATTATGACATTGACAACCATATAACCTACTTTCTGTGCATTTTGGATGCAGAAAACAACTAACGCATGTAGTGTGAACTGGCCCTTAGTGAGTTTAATTATCACCTTAATCAGCCACAGAACCTGTGTAATTATGTGTTGGGGTTTTAAAGGGATGAGGTGGCAACCCTAACGTTTTCCTGAATGTAAATATGACAGATCAGCAAATATGTGCATGCCGGAAATTTGAATTTCGGATGCATTCATTCATTGATTAATTCCAAATTCAACAAAACAAATATGATGAAATTAAATTCGTTCCTTGTCATCAGCATTTGTTTTGTTTACTCTTCAGTCTGGGTAGATTCAAAGAATTTGCAGTTTTTGCTATATATTATTAAATTGGATGGATTTGAATCAGAAGAATTTGTTATTATTGGATGCTAGTCCAACCCAGCAAGTGAAATGGCATGAGCTGATTGGATAATATCAACTGGCATCATGTGCATCCAAATTACCGAATAGAATGAAATTCGGATCCATTCGTTATCTGAATCTCAATTTTCCTGACAAACTCCATGGCAGCATACGTATGGGTTGTTCCCGCCCTCTCTTATAGGACCCCACTCCCATAAATCTTTGCTCCTCGCCAGAGGCTGTGTTCCTTTTTTGTCCTCTTCCTATGGACCTAGTGCAAGTCTTATCTGGTTCCCGCATTCAAGATGGTCTGCAACCAAGGCCTGGCGAGCCTCCCTGGGAGATGCGAGGTGACGTGCCGCTTGTCAGTTCCACGGGTCCCCAGCTAAAGGCGGGGTATTGAATGCGGTGCCGGGAATGGTGGAGCAGGCGTCCCTTCATCAATTCCAGCGTTCCCCAGCTAATAGCGGGGTGGAAATGGGTGAGCAGGAGTTAGTGCCTGGAACAGCTCAGGTCTGCCAATGACGTGGCTAACAGTGGGTGGCCATGTAGCACCCCGAACAGGCGAGGCGGTCTCCAAGGCAGGTGGTCTTGGCTATTTGGGGTTGGTAAGATGTGCTCTGTGCCCGTTTGGGTCTCATTGTTGCTCCTTATTTCTTTCCTCATCTTTCCCTGCTGCTAGTGGGTGTCTGGAGCACAATGCCGCCACTGTCTGGTCCGAGCGGCCTCTCGCACACTGCGCACATGCGACCTGGCCTCAGAATGTGGCTTGGCTTCGCGTGTATGCAGTGTGGCAAAATGGCAGCATTTGGCGTATGCGCAGTACGGCGGCAGTGATATCATAGCTTTGGCGGAAAATTTAAACAGCTGTCAGAGCTGTTTTCTTTGGTAAATCCTGCGGCTGAGTGTGGCAGCTTCCCTAAGTGCTGTGGTACGCTGGGAAAGTCAGTGCCTGCTCCCTCCTACCTCCCCTGGTGGTCTGCTGGGATTCTACATGTCATGTTCTTTTTTTACAGCTTGGTTGCCTTTGCAGCTGACCTGGCATGGATGTGTCTCTCGTTCCTCCTCCAGGCATCACGTTAAGGGGCATTCCAGCCATTCCAGTAGGAAAACTTGCTGGTGGTGCGAATCTCAGATTCCTGACAAGAGGTCTTAATGTGACTTCTATTTTGTATGGACGACCGGCGAGAGCGAAAGTGCCAACCAACAGGTAGAGACTTTGGTCAGACGGGTTGTTCAAGAGTCCCTGAAGGAAATTGTGACTAGTTGAGCCCACAACCCATCAGTCGGGGTGTGCTTCCCTCCCAAAGAACTACAGAAGGGATGTGCCAAGACCAATGGCTGGGGGGAATAGGAGGCATAGCAGCCACCGTTCTTACGAACAGAAAACTAAATAACTAATTTTATTTCAGAGCAACTATTGAGTGAACCATAAGATGGAGCACATATTCAGCAAAGGTAGGAAATCAGCAACAAGGACATGTAAAGAAGTTATTGCCTGGAGTTCTGCTTTAAGGATCTTGAAGTTTGTAAACTTACATTTACATCCTTGAATTCTGTGACCTGTAGGCATTGCTGTGTCACACGAAAGGTGGAGTTTCAAGAGGCGGAGTCAGTACAGGAATCACAGCTTGCAATAGCAAAGTGCCACGGGATATGTAATCCTTAAATGAACGTAAACCGCAGAGGAGAAGCTGCAAAGCATGTTGGGAATCCAGGAAGTTGTGGAAAGAGATGACCAACAGACAGGGAGAACTCACAACATGGAAGGAAATTTTTCAAGTAAATATATATTGGATTGTCAAAAATAGCTATTTGTATTGTTATTACAATGCTGATGTTTTAAAATGAAAGCGTGTGCTGTGACCATGGATCTCCTTTAAGAATCAGAGGCCTATGTCTGGGAGGTTAAGTGGAAGAAGATAAAATTTTGGTGGAACGCATACGCAGTGTTTCACTTTCAGCGTCACAATAGCCTCAGCAGCACGCTGTTCCAGTCCTCCTGGTTCTCTACACAAAACAGATACTCTAAGACCTCTTTCCCACTGATCTGTTTTTTCCCACACAGGAATGTGCCTTTCAAGTCCTGCATGCTGCATTTTTGGTGGAAGATGCGCCTTCCATTGAAGTCAATGGGAAATGTATCACAAATGCACCCAGGATTCATTTTTATGTGTTTTTTGGGGTCGTGTGGCAAAAATATGCTGGCTGTTAAGGAGCGGGCACCCGCCGGCATCCTTAACAACCAGCGAACAGCTGATTGTAAAAGAGCTGGCACATGTCGGCTTCCTTAACAGTCAGTGGGTATGTAAACAATGCCCCTCGTGGTCACCAGTAGTAAAGTTCAGTCTTCCATCTGGTGGATATCGGTTCCTTCATCCCCACCTCCTCCCCTCAGATTCTGGGAGTAGATTCTCCCTCCTGTTCTGCCCACTGTCTCTCCACCTCCTCCTTCCTAGCATTACTCCTGCATAAGAGGAGATGGAACATGCTGACCCTTGCAAGGGAAGCATCACTGGTTTTTAAAGATGCCGGAGGGTTCCGTCTCCCTAGCAACCAATGAATAGCCAGTGAGCCAGCACCTGACTGTCTTTTTTTTTTTTTCCTTTTAGCTTTTGATGCGAGAAGGCAGTTAACAATGAAAATAGCCAAAACAAGCATACAGTTTGTCAGTAAAGTTTGAGAACCAGGTATCAGTGTGGCGTTGAAGGATGGACATGAAGAAACAAAGACGGATGGTGGTTGGTCTAACAACTAGCAGATAAGAGGAGATGCCTTAGCTGTTAAAGCATTAAATATATTTTAATTTTAATTGGAAGGTAGGATATCAATTGGAGAGTCATTGGTTAACAGTGTGGTTTGAAACCATTGTTTATATTGAAAACATTGTACTATCGATTGTTGGGTATCAGTAGGTAAGGTTTGAATGAAAGATTCCCAGATATTAAAGGATTTGTGAACCCATGATTTTTTTTATGTAAGGTCTCCACCCATTCATGTAGAAAATATAAGCAAGTTTGTAACAAAAAAATGGTGGGGGATTCTGGGTAGATCCGCATATGTAACATGGTTTTTCGTGCTCCAAGGGATATGACAATTAGGACTTGTTTATATCCTCTATAGATTTTAACACCTGGAATGCTGATTAGGCCAAAGAGTGACCATTCAGAGGTTAGAGGTAAGTAGTTTACTAAGTGTGTGATGGTATAATGCACAACTGTGTTTGAAAATCTGCAGTATTAACTTGTTGCCGATCGTAGATAGCCGAATGACGGCTGCACTGCGGCCGGCCAGTTCTGAGTGGACGTCATATGACGCTCCCCCAGAACGCGCTCTGGCGCGCACCCGGCGATCTCCGTGATTGCTGTGTCCTACGGACACAGCTGATCACGTGATGTGGTAAAAGGCCAATCACAACGGCCTTTTACCACCTGATCAGCGGTGTCCAATGACACGCTGATCAGAGGGAAATGCAAGTGCCGGTTCTCGGCTGCACTTTCCTCACGCTGTCAGATCGTGAGGAAAGTACTGCCGAGAACCGGCAGTTGTCAGAGCGGGGATCGGCACCGATCATCAGGGCACTGATGATCAGTGCCCTGATGATCGGTGCCCAGCAATGCCACCGCAAGTTCCGCCCACCTGTGCCCAGCAGTGCGCCCACTAGCTCCGCCCACCTGTGCCCAACAGTGCACCCACCTGTGCCCAGCAATGCACCCACCTGTGCCACTCTGCAATGTCACACACCTGTGCCCAGAAGTGCCACCTACCTGTGCCCAGCAGTGCCACCCACCTGTGCCCACCCACCAGTGCCCGCCCAGCAGTGCTGCCAGTCAGTGCCACCAGTCAGTGCCCAGCAGTGATGCCAGTCAGTGCCGTCTATCAGTACCCATCATCAGTGTCACCTATCAGTGCCGCCTATCAGTGCTGCACATTAGTGCCGCCTATCCGTGACACCTCATTAGTGCTGTCTATCAGTGCCGCCTATCCATGCCACCTCATTAGTGCTGCCTATCAGTGCCCATCAGTGCCGCCTATCAGTGCCCATCAGTGCTGCCTCATCAACACACATCAGTGAAGGAGAAAAATTACCTGTTTGAAAAATTTTATAATAGAAACAAAGAAACTTTTTTTTTTTCAAATTTTTGGCAATTTTTTATTTATAGCGCAAAAAGTAAAGCGCCCAGTGGCAATTAAATACCACCAAAAGAAAGCTCTATTTGTGAGAAAAAAATGATCACAATTTCATATGGTTACAATGTTGCATGACCGCGCAATTGTCAATCAAAGTGTGGCAGCGCTGAAAGCTGAAAATTGGCCTGGTAAATAAGGGGGTATAAGTGCCTGGTAGGCAAGTGGTTAAGGAGGCTGCGCTGCAGTGTGTAAGCACCCTAAAGTGGACCTAAATTCAAAATGTGAAGATGTGCTATGGAATAGGGAACATCTAGAAGGTTAAACCTAACAAGTAGCCTAAAAAATAAATCTACATTTTTTTTTTCCCCCTGTGCCTCCCATGTCATAACGGATTGGTCTGGCTCCACCCTCTTGACCCTTAGACAACCCTCCAGTCGTAGCAATGAAAGACTTCCTCATACCACAACATGGGTCCCTTTTTTCTGTCCTCTGCAAAGATTTTGGACACTGCAAAATGTTGATTCTCAGGCTCCCATTCCGCCCGGGTTCAACCTCTCTCCTGCTGAGGGGGCTGATGTTATTCCTAAATTAAGATAATCCTTCCAACCCGTGTTTCAGGATGTTTAAAATGGTGATAGGCTGGTAAAATTATGCTGCCTTTCTTATTAGGCCGTGTAGACATTTCTTTTTTTTTTTTAGCCTTCTTTCCTGCGTAACCTTCATCTCATTTTTCTTTCTCAGCAACCTTTGATGTAGGAGGCTGCCAAGATATCCAGGTGTGGAGTGTGAAATGGGTTGCCAACATTTTCTCGTAGCCCAGATCCCTGCATATATGCCAGGACCTTTTTCTCCCATTAGTGTTGTTCTTGCTTTGGTATGGGAGGCAGAGAGGGGCTTAAACGCTAAGTTCACCTTTTGGAATATGTTACATGTTCTGCCTATATTTAGGGTAGAACATGTATTATGTTCCAGCTCCTGCCTCTGATCCCCTGCTCAATGTGACAGCGGGCAGGGGATCTTCTCACTACATCCACTCACTTTTTGAAAAGAGCGTGGCTGTGTGAATGAACAAACTACAAGTACAGCCAGACATTGTGGCTGATGGCTTCTAGTTCTAAATGAAATGCAAGGGCGCTGAAGAGTGCTCTCATAGTTCAATCGCAAGCCCTGCAGCTTTCAAAGAGTCAATCCGCATGGAGGTACAGGCAGAAAGCTGCAGGGCTTGTTTGTGGAAGCCTGATATTGTACCCCTGATCTACTAATCATGGGCACAATGCTTTTCAGGCTCCTGCAGGAAGAAATAAGAAATGTACATTTTTATCTGCATAAACATGTGCATTTAATATTTTTTCTGGAAAGGTGAACTTATCCTTTAAGGTGGCTATAGATGGATTAAAATTTGGTCAGCTAAACAGGGACAGGCTGAATTTCAATCCATCTAGGGATATTCCCATTCCTGAGAAGTCAATCTAATGACTGGCTCCTCTCGAACAAGAATGTTAGAATATTCTGCTTCAATCAGTGCTACAGCCAATTCGCTTTCATAATGATTAGTGTATTCTGACAGCAGAGGAGTCCCTGCTGTCAGAACACAATAGGGTTGCTCATATATGGTTGTTGTTTTGTCCAGCCAGTTGGATGAACAAAAATTAACTGAACAGATTCTACGTGTGGATGGGGGACTCCTCCCCACTGTGTCATTGTATTCTGACAGTAGGGAGACTCCCCCATCGACAGAATACTTAGATCAGAGCTGCAGCCCATTCCCTGCAATGCTGAAGTAACTGATATTTTCCAGCAGTACCGTTTGCAAATAGTCAGTCAATATATCGACTTCTCATGAACGGAAACTGCCATACATGGATCCAAGTATGGCCAGCTTGACGCAGCAGAGAGGATTCCTCTATCTACCTCACTTGCGTGGATTGGGGGGGGGGGGGGAACTGACCCATGTATGCTTAACTTTACAAATTATGCCTCAGCATAGGATTGACCCATAGTTCACATTAGTGCGGCCCACGTTTGTGCGGGCAAGGCAACCCATTCATTTGAATTGGCTGCTGTGCCCAAGTTTCACACAGGGAAATAGTGCACCTTTTTCAAAACACATCCGCATGGGCTTTTTTGACCATTCGGTTTCTGTTCGGTTCCCACACCCGCGAACACACTGCAGGATGAGATGCATGGGGCTGCCATTCAGAATTAATGGCACCCTCCAGTCTCGCAAGAGAAATGCAATGCAGCTGCGTGTATCGCATAGATTCTCGCACCCGCACCCAGCCCGCAGTGTGTGGGCTAGTGTGAACCTAGCCTTAATGTGGAACTTCTATGACAATCAGAAGGTCTGGGTTTTTCTAGCCTCTCCCCCCAATTACAAATTACCTTCAAAAACCATTTGACAACCGATTGTGAAAAAAAACGCTAGCCTCAGCCTGCAGCACTCGGGAGGCACAGGTGATATCAACATGCTTTACCATGGTCACCAGGGAGAGCTGGATGCTCAATCTTGGCTTATTCATGAGGACTTCAGGACTGACTTTACTGATCTGTATACATTTTCCAGGTCAGTGACTCAAAGCATAATCAAGTCAGGATAAGAGCCAGAAAATTACATTTTCAGAAGGTCAGCATTGACAGAGCCCAAGCTCAAGGGCCTTCTATTAAGAGAAATAAAACTTTTCCCAATCATTTTTTTTTTTTTAAATTAACAACTTTTAAAATCAGTCAAATATTTGGCTTTTATTAGCTTCTTACATATATATTTTACACATCAGTGTACACCATCAAACAGTTCAAACTTATAAAACCACAATGTTAATAGCCCTTACAAATGTAACAAATTCAAAAATATAATTGCACAATACAGTATAAAAACAACAAACTAAAAACTAAAATATAAGATAAAATTTATTCCAAGGGCCTATGACAGAAATAAAGTTACTTGTGCAAAATATTTTTGGTCCTATGACACCAATCTAATCACCCTGATTGGTAGAAAGTTACCATGTGCATTGTACTCTGCACAGACCAATGTTCCTGCTTCACTTGGCATTTTCTGATAATAGTGCCCTTCAATACAGCACTGCTGCATGTGAAAACTCCCATTGTACTCAGTCATTCAGAAACAATATATCTATGTAGGGTTTTTCAGAATGGGAAAAGCTTTCCATCCTATTACAGAGGAAATTTTTCCCTCAAAAATAAAATGTTTATGCGAGACAGACACAGAATATTCTCCATTCCCCTTTATAACATGTTGCAATTAATTAATGTAAGCCAAATGTCAGTAAGATGTTAATACCATGCTACTAAGCAACTAAAAACTTTTAGTGCAGCTAAGCTCCTAAAACACAATAACCCTTAGCAACGAACCAGATTTCAGTTAGCTCAAGTTTAGAGAAGACTGAGCAATAGAGAAGGTATTGTAATTGGCTCCTATTTAATGGATCTAACAGAGAACCATTATATGAAATAGGACTTCATGTAAGCTTTCACAAAATGCATTCTCATTGAGTTTCTTGGTCCTGGTAAAAATGTTATTTTTGTAAGGAGAGTATCACCTTTTATCATATCCTCTAGGCAGTTATGTCAAAGTATATAATGTTCTATATCTGTGGCAGCCATCTATCGGTGTATGTCTCATACATTTCTTATGGCTATGGCTCTGGAGGAACAGCTTGTCCACTAAGTCTGGGGGAAGACAGATTTGTATATTGTGATACACAACCAGGGTTTGATGTAGACATTGTCTACTGATCCAAATCTGGTAAGAAGACCTTTAGAATAGATATTTGAGTGGCCACCTTTTTATCTTGCGGAACTTTCCTCAGAAACTGGAGTAGGTTTCTGGCGAAATCGGCATCTCCATCTTCGGTCTGCTGCTGCAATTGGCACTGTAAATTTTGCAGTTGAATATTCAGGACTTGCAAACTTGTTTTCATGGTCTTTAGCTGAATTTCTTCTGAAGTCCTATGTCTCCAAGAGGGGTTCTCAGGCAGAACTAGATCACTTCTGCTGCTTGCTGAAGGTGAAAATCGAGATGCTGCAGCCAATTCTGTTTCCATTCTGTCTATGTCTATACCTACAGTGCTTTGCTCTTTTCTGCTGCTCTCTGAAGAGGATTCACACGATTCACCTTGTACATCATCATGTTGTTCACCTCCAGAGATTTTCTCTGTCCTGTTGCTCTCTAAAGAGGATTCACATTGTATACCATTATGGTCTTTACCTTCAGAGCTTTCCTTTACTTTTCTCTTTACTGACAATGAAAATGTTTTGGAACATTCAGTTTCCACTTTATTACGGTCCTCATCTGTGGTGCATTGCCCTACTTTGTTGCTCGTATGGGATGGTTCAGGTGATTCAGGTTTCATCCCATCAGGGTCTTTATCTCTGGTGATTTCCTCTTGGTCTTTTACTTCTGTAGAAAAACCAACACTTTCTGAATCACTTTCACTGTAGGTTTCTCTGCTACTAGTCCTGGAATTGATCTTTGCCTGGTCATCTGTGAATGAAATATGCTATAACATAAATTGCTGTTTTTATTAGACTTTTTATCCACAGTACAATGACCAAAACCTTTGCCATGTAACCTCTGTAATTCTGCGCTGTGCAGTTCAGAGAACAATTTTAACTGGATGCATGTAACACCTACTACACCACACTGAGTGTTTCTTATTCTACTGATAGTCTTGCCTTTTGTCCCTAAGGAACACAGAACACCTTCTTTGCTATGGCTTTGCACCTTCTGAGAGAGCCAGCACCTATACAAGGTGCTGAGGCTAAGAAATTGGTCACTGAAGACCACAGAAGTAATGCATATTGGTGCCATCTCATAAGAACAATACGTTAAATTATATGTATGTTTGTGAGTTTTAATATGTGTGTTGCTAGAAATATTTTTTCTTTTAAAATGCTTGTAAACCTTGTTTTTTTTTTTTTTCTTATTTAAAATACTTACCTACTCTGTACAATGGTATTGCACAGAGCGGGCACGGTCCTCCTCTCCTTGGGTCCCCTGCCAGCGCTCTAGGCTCTTCACTTCTTTTCCATGTGCTACCATAGGAATCAATTTCCTATGCAGGCACATGTGTGGGCATGCTCCTGAGCTCTGCTCTGCATGTCCATTAAGATAATCCAAAGATATGGTACGCTACTCAAACAACCACCAAAATTCACCTGTAAAAATAAATATGAAGTACTCCCAATAAATTACAAAGTGCAATTGTGCAAAAAATATAAAAAACGGGACAGAAAAAACAGTGTTATAGGGAACAAATGATGTGTTTGCAAACCAAAGTCCATATAATAAAGTGCTTGATAAATGAGTCCAAATAACTACTGTGACGGAAATCAATCAACATACAAAAGTGTCAAATGTGTATCCTTCACCACGCACACACTATATTGCCAAAAGTATTGGGACGCCTGCCTTTACACACACATGAACTTTAATGGCATCCCAGTCTTAGTCCGTAGGGTTCAATACAGAGTTGGCCCACCCTTTGCAGCTATAACAGCTTCAACTCTTCTGGGAAGGCTGTCCACAAAGTGTAGGAGAGTGTCTATGGGAATGTTTAACCATTCTCCCAGAGGCGCATTTGCAAGGTTAGGAGTTTATGTCGGATGAGAAGGCCTGGCTCGAAGTCTCTGCTCTAATTCATCCCCAAGGTGTTCTATCGGGTTGAGGTCAGGATTCTGTGCAGAGGCCAGTCAAGTTCCTTCACCCCAAACTCCCTCATCCATGTCTATATGGACCTTGCTTTGAGCACTGGTGCGCAGTCATGTTGGAACAGGAAGGGGCCACGCCCAAACTGTTCCACAAAGTTGGGAGCATGAAATTATCCAAAATGTCTTGGTATGTTGGTAGGCTTGGATGCAGCTGCTCAGCCAAGAAGACCCATTCCATGAAGCTCTCTACACACTGTTGTGCCAATCTGAAGGCCGTAAGAAGTTTGGAGGTCTTTAGCTATTGACTCTGCAGACAGTTGGCAATATCTGCACACGCATGTGCTGACCCCACTCTATCATTTTACGTGGCCTACCCCTTTGTGGTTGAGTTGCTGTTGTTCCCAGTTGCTTCCACTTTGTTATAATACCACTAACAGTTGACCGTAGAATATTTAGTAGCAAGGAAATTTCACGGATGGACTTCTTGCACAGGTGGCAACCTCATGGTACCACGCTTGAGTTCAATGAGCTCCTGAGAGCGACCCCTTCTTTCACAAATGTTTGTAGAAGCAGTCTGCATGCCTAGGTGCTTGATTTTATACACTTGTGCCATGGAGGTGATTGGAACACCTGAATCCAATGATTTGGAGGAGTGTCCAAATACGTTTGGTAATATAGTGCATCTAGCCTGTTACCAAATGGTTTGATCTCAGATTAAGTCCTCATGCAAACTGCTAAATATAGCAGGACCCCAAAAAATTCTTCAAATATATTAAAAGTAAAAAGGTCCGGTCTGAGCATGTAGGCCCTTTACAAAATAATCTAGTGTGGGTGACTGGGGACAAAAAGAAGGCAAATTTATTTAATACCTTCTTCAGCTCTGTGTATACAAAAGAGCATGGGGGAGCTCTTGTCCATAATGGGCGAGTGTAGCTCGGGGTTACCGCTTTTGGTACTGAAACATTACCCCAAGCTACACTCGGGAATACCGCCAGGGAGGTTAAAGAATTGAGCTCTGTCATTTCAAAGTCAATGTTCCTAATTTTTAGGGACTCTTTAATGACTGGCATAGTACCACTGGATTGGCGTAAGGCCAATGTGGTGTCAATATTTAAAAAGGGGTCAAAATCTTTACCAAGTAATTAGAGACCTGTTAGTTTAGCTTCTGTAGTTGGGAAGATACTGGAGAGTTTAATAAAAGACCACATAGATGAGTTCTTGCTGGAAAAAAAAGCAACAGACAGCATGGATTCATGAAAGACGTGGTATACTTGGATTTTGCAGAGTAGTGATTAACGATTCATACTCTGAATGGTCTAGGGTTGTCAGTGGTGTACCCCAAGGTTCAGTGTTGGGACCCTTACTTTTTAATATATTTATAAACAATATATGGTCTGGAATTAAAAATCCCATTTCAGTCTTTGCAGATGACACCAAGCTTTCCAGTGCAATAACATCCTTACAGGAAGTCTCCAATTTACAAGCCAACCTCAATGCACTGTTTAATTGGGCAACTATGTGGCAAATGAGGTTTAATGTTGAGAAATGTAAGGTTCTGCACTTGAAGGCTAAGAATATGCATGCATCATACATACTAGGGGGGGGGTACAACTGGGGGAATCAATGGTGGAGAAGGATCTGGGGGTTCTGGTAGGTCACAAGCTTAATAATGGCATGCAATGCCAAGCTGCGGTTTCTAAAGCGAGCAAAATCCTCTCTTGTATTAAAAGAGGTATAGACTCCAGAGAGAAAGAGATATCATATTACCCCGGTACAAATCATTAGTAATACTTCATATGAAATATGCAGTTCAATTTTGGGCACCAATTCACAAAAAGAACATTGGGGAACTGGAGAAAGTACAGAGAAGGGCAACCAAACTGATACGAGGCATGGAGGAGCTCAACTATGAGGAAAGATTAGAGGAACTGAATTTATTCTCTCTTGAGAAGAGGAGATTAAGAGGGGATAAGAGCAACATGTATAAATACATCAGTGGTTCATATAGTGAACTCGGTGTAGAGCTATTCACCCTGAGGTCATCACAGAGGACAAGGGGGCACTCTTTATGTCTGGAGGAAAATAAATGTAATCTCCAAATATGGAAAGGTTTCTTCACAGTAAGAGCTGTGAAAATGTGGAATAGACTCCCTCAAGAGTTGGTTCTAACCAGCTCAATGGATTGATTTAAAAAAGGCCTGGATTCTTTCTTGGATACACAGAATATAACTGGATACTAACATTTTATAGGTAGAGTTGATCCAGGGAATACTAGATTGCTTCTCGGGGAATCAGGAAGGAATTTTTTCACCATGCAGGAGCAAATTGGGTCATGCTTTGCTGGGTTTTTTTGCCTTCCTCTGGATCAACTGTGGGTATAGGATTATAACTTTTTTTTTTTATGGTTGATCTGGATGGACTTTTGTCTTTTTTCAGCCAGATTAATTATGTAACTTTGCACACTGGGAGTAACGCCAGTAGCATTAGCTGTAAAAAGTCACATTAAAAACATGGGTTTTTCAGGATTTTTTAGCTTTTTTGTATTAGCCTTTAGCCACATTTTGCAGGTTTGTTTAGCATTTTTTTTTACACACAAAAAATAACATTTTGGCTAAAAAAAAACACCCAAAAATGCCAGTTTGCCACGTTTTTCCACGTTTACCAGCGGTAGAGCATTGTTACAGCTAAAAAACTTCTCTAGAAACCCGCTAGTTCTGGGGTTTTTTCCAGCCAAAAACATCACTGCCAAAAAACACTGATTAAAGCCTATGTGTGCATGGACACATAGGATAACATGCTGGGGAGTTTACTGGCTGTAAGAAAAAATAACGTCAAAAGCCAAAAACAGCCGCTGTAAAAATGTCCAGTGTGCATGAGGACTCAAAGAGATCAATATGCACTTGTGTGTGTTAGTGTGTGTGTGTGTATCCCAGCACAGGATTCGCTGCAATCCACCATGAAGTTTCTGTGACACCAGTATCAGAAGGTAGATAATAGTTGTCTCGCTGGCACCTTGAAATGCCCCTCCAAAGAGAACCAAGGGAGCCGTAATAGTGTTATACCATTGAAATATCGATTTATTAAAATAGACTTGTACTTACAGAATCATAAAGAAACGCATAAAAACAGACAAGCCAAAAAAGTTTTTTCACGGCATACAATGAAAGAATTGTATGCTGTGAACCAGGTGCTGGCAAGACAACTATTATCTACCATCAGATACTAGTGTCACAGAAACCACATGGTGGGTTGCAACATGACCTGTGCTGGGATACAAACACGCAATCACATAATAATCATTTTTAGTCTGAGATCAAACCATTTGGTAAGAGGCTATGTGTGGTGAAGGATACACAATTGACACTTTCATATGTGGATTGATTTCCGTCACAGCACTTATTTGGACTAATTTATCAAGCACTTTATTATGTGGACTTTGGTTTGCAAACATGTCATTTGTTTCATTTAACTAAGATTTTTCTGTTCGGTTTTATATTTCTTGCACAAGTGCACTTTCTGTGATTTATTTTAAGCAATTATTGGAAGTACTTCATATTTATAATTATAGGTGAATTTTGGTTATTTGAGTAGCACACCATATCTTTGGATTATTATGTCAGTGTTCAGGCTATTTTGGTTGCAGCACCCTTCATGATACACTTTGCAATATGAATCCACTAAGCGCAGGGTACACTTTAATTTTTTTGATCTGTGTGTCCATTGACACACACAGCATGGCTCAAACCCGTCCTCCGCTCTCTGCTCACTGGATTTGATGGACATGCCTCTATGTCCTGTGAGAGAGGGAAGACAGGAGAGAGCCCCTGCTAATGGGCACAGCGTTGGAGGAGTGAGGATTTGGGTAAATATTTTGGGGGATAAGGGGGCAAAAAGGATGGTGGAACATTTTTTACCTTAATGCAGGAAATGTATTAGGGTAAAAATGTTTTCCCTTTAGTACCAATTTAACTGAATAAATTATTTCACTTATTAACATCTTTTACTCAAGAGTTATGAAGGCCAGAAGTCATCAATCTTTAGTTAGGTTTTGCTGGAGTAAGCATGTGTTAATTATTAATAAATTACTAATAAATAACCTGTGCTGTCCTGCCCATCCAAAACTGATATTTAGTTAAAGGTAGAACCTGATGTGCAGAGTTAACTCTTGACTTCCTAAACGGTATGTCTTGGATATTTCAAGAGCATGACCTACCTGCTATGGTTTGTGACTCTCTGTACACCTTAGAATATTGGATGTTTCTGCATACATTTGTCTAATTCAGCATTTTTCATAAGATAAAATAAAGGATCCAACAGGGAGAATGAGACCCCCTCCTAATGGCCACAGCAGGTGTGCAGATCCAGGAATTAAACATAGAATTCTCACCAATTCCCTGAGAAATATACAAAGCCAGTATGTGGCCTAAATCTCCAGCATCATCAAAACCTGAAATATCCATCCTGGCTTCAGATCAACAGTGACTGCAGGACTCATCAGCCTGTCCTATTCTTTGGATTTACTATTTATTTTACTTGGCCAGGTTTTTCAACTTCTGCACTCTGGAAGTCTCATGTTTGTAATAAAAAGTATAGAAGATCTAGATCACACAGCTGAATATCTGATGGTGTAATACAGCCAAGACCTGGTTCACACCTATGCGCTTTTATGTGAGTTTTGAAGTGCATAAAAACACATGTATCATAAAAATACATGGTTTCCAAGGAGACCGTTTACATGTGTGTGCTGCATTGAGTGGTGTTGTAAAAGATGGGGTATGTCTGATATTCTATTAATTTACCTACATTTTCTGGGCCAATTAAAGTCTATGGAAGTGCATAAAAATGCGTGAAAAAATGCACTAAAAAAGCACCATAAAGAACATTAAAAAAACGCAAGTAAAAATGCATGACATCAAAAGCAGAAACATATATTTGGTCCTTCAGGAATTATTGGAGCACAGTCATTTGTCTGCTCCTTCTCATATCATAAAATGCAAAAAAGTAGTTTTATACTATATAAGTCTATTATTTAGTATTTGTGTTCTGTGCTTGCCAGGCTCTGGGACATGAACATCTATATACCCTTGGAAATCTATGACCATCATTACAGATGATATAAACAGTGCTCCCACATCTCTAATAAATGCATTGTCCCAACCTCATTGTGAAGCAAACATACTCTGCTTGTAAACGGGTTGCTAGTTAGGCACTGCCCCCCAGACGGGAGAATTTGGGTAAATGTTTTTCTCGGGTCTTTGGCTTGGTGGGTGATATATAAGAGGGACAGTGGTCCAGAGCAAGGAGAGAGAGAGAGAGGAAGTCAAGCAGGACCTAATCTTTGAGCCCAGACGATGTGGAGAGAAAGCCTAAAGCCAACTTCTGAGAGTCTGTGACAATGTAAGATGTGATCAGGACCTGGGGTTCGCCTTGAAGACACCAGCTACTGGGGAATGCCACTGATGGACCTTTAGAATATGGATTCTGCCTTTGCAGGTATCCCGGGGCAGCACATAATCTGAGTTTTGTATGAGCACACAGGAAAAGGACTGTCTTGTCTATTGGACGTTGTAATGTTTTTGGCACTTTAATGTTAGGTAAAACATTGAAACTTTGCCTTCTGCTTGTTCTAAATAATTTAAAGGAGTGCAATGCAAGTAATTGTCACATTTCTACAGCTTTGGGTCACTAGCATATTGGGGTATGAAGAGATAGCACTTAAGAGTCATTCTTGTGCAGTACAAGTGGTTACCAGGGGTAACTAAAGTCTACAGTTGTCTACAGTCTACCTGTCGGTAGTGTGTACCTGTTATAGGTGGACCAGCCTCTAGCAGCGAGGAAGAGGTTGTTGGCACTCCGCCACGGTCTGCCTCCCATGGCAACGGGAGTGGACTCTTACCACAGAGGCCACCATCTTATACAGGAGATATGGAAGCTCAAGAGTCAAGTCAAATGTATATGTGGAGCCCATGCTAGGTGTAAAGTAGTGGAAAACACTGGACAGATGGTTGTGGACAAGGCTCAGCGTTTCCCTCCTAATTGCAAGTTTCAGTGGGAAGATATACATTTACAAGGGGACCCGAGAGTTAACTGGAGAACAGTTATGGTGTAAATGTGCATGGTGTACATTCATCTCTAAAAGTGGAGGTAGAGTATTCCCCTATATCGGCCTCAGCTTTGTCCCAGGACATTGGTGAAAATGGCACAAGAGTAAAGGTACCCCAAAAGTGTGAAGTAGAGTGATCCTGTTATACAGTGCATCCAGAAAGTATTCACAGCGCTTATCTTTTACCACATTTTGTTATGTTAGTCTTATTCCAAAATGGATTCATTTAATTTTTTTCCTCAACATTCCACAAACAATACCCCATAATAACAACGTGAAAGAAGTTCGTTTTGAATCTCTGCAATTTATTAGAAAAAAACAAAACAAAAAAAACCACATGTACCTAAGTATTTACAGCCTTTTCTCAATACTTTGTTGAAGCACCTTTAGCACCAATTACAGCCTCAAGTCGTTTTGAGTATGATGCTACAAGCTTGGCACATCTATTTTTGGGCAATTTCTCCCATTCTTCTTTGCAGTACCTCTCAAGCTCCATCAGGCTGGATGGGGAGCGTCGGTGCACAGCCATTTTCAGATCTCTCCAGAGATGTTCAATTGGGTTCAAGTCTGGCCTCTGGCTGGGCCACTCCAAGAGATTCACAGACTTGGCCCATAGCCACTCCTTACTTATGTGGGCTGTGTGCTTAGGGTTGTTGTCCTGTTGAAAGGTGAACAGTTGCCCCAGTCTACGGTCCAGAGCGCTCTGGAACAGGTTTCATTAAGAATGTCTCTGTACATTGCTGCATTAATTTTTCCTTTGATCCTGACTAGTCTCCCAGTTCCTGCCACTGAAAAACATCCCCCCAGGATGATTCTGCGACCACCATGCTTCACTGCAGGGATGGTATTGGCCAGGTGGTGAGCGGTGCCTGGTTTCCTCCAGACATGACGCTTGGCATTCAGGCCAAAAAGTTCAGTCTTTGTTTCATCAAACCAGAGTTTTGTTTCTCATGGTCTGAGAGTCCCCCAGGTGCCTTTTGGCAAACTCCAGGTGGGCAGCCATTTGCCTTTTACTGAGGAGTGGCTTCTGTCTGGCCACTCTACCCTACAGGTCTGATTGGTGGAATGCTACAGAGATGGTTGTTCTTCTGCAAGGTTCTCCTCTCTCCACAGAGAAATGCTGGAGCTCTTTCAGAGTGACCATCAGGTGCTTGGTTACCTCCCTGGCTAAGGCCCTTCTCCCTCAATCGCTCATTTTGGCAGAATTGCCTGCTCTAGTTAGATTCCTAGTGGTTCCAAACTTCTTACATTTACGGATGATGGAGGCCACTGTGGTCATTGGGACCTTCAATGCTGCAGAAATTTTTCTGTACCCTTCCCCAGATCTGTGCCTTGATGCAATCGTGTCTCGGAGGTCTACAGACAATTCCTTGGACTTCATGGCTTGGTTTGTGCTCTGACATGCACTGTTAACTGTGGGACCTTATATAGACAGGTTTATGCCTTTCCTAATCATGTCCAATTAACTGAATTTCCCACAGGTGGAGTCCAATCAAGTTGTGGAAACATCTCAAGGATGATTAGTGGGAACAAGATGCACCAGAGCTCAATTTTGAGTGTCATGGCAAAGGCTGTGAATACTTGTAATAATGTACATGTGTTTTTTTTTTTTTCGTTTTTTATTTTTAATAAAGTGCAAAGATTTCAAAACAAACTTCTTTCACGTTGTCATTATGGGGTATTGTTTGTAGAATATTGAGGAACAAAATTAATTTAATCCACTTTGGAATAAGGCTGTAACATAACAAAATGTGGAAAAAGTTAAGAGCTGTGAATACTTTCTGGATGCACTGTAGGTACCTAGTGCAACCTGGAAGAACCCACCCCAGGGGTAGTCCTCTCATGTATCCCACACTTGGTATGGGTTATTGGGGAACATAGAGGAAGATCTGTCATCAGCTACCCCGTGCCCTGCCGACATGTTAGTGGAACCTATTCAGTTAAATCCAATAGTACCTGTCATGATGGTTCCTTTATTATATATACAGAACATATTTCTACAGAATATATAAAAATATATGCTATATATATTTTTACCTTCTGTTCCATTCATGAACTCAGCAAAACATTCACTTGCTTGGAGAAAGGAAAATGCTTGTTCAAAGTCTGAAGATAAAAGTAAGTAGAAGGTCAACAGGAGTTATTGAGACCCAAAACAGGTTAACATTTTGATTTGTTAAAGCCCGACTCTGGGCACAAAAAAATAAATAAAATACCCTTGTAGCGGGCTCCTCTGAGCTGCAAGGGTTAAATGCTTGTTCAATCAAGAAGAGGCTTCATTACTTACCAGTCTCCCTAATCCAGTACTCTCCTTTTCTTCTCAAAGCTCTGGGCTGAGGGCAGTCAGTTTGAATCATCATGTACAATGCAGGCCTATTTTATGAAATTATTGTACAGGATTTATATAGCGCCAACCATTTACGTAGCGCTTTACAATATAAAGGGGGACAGTACAATTACAATACAGTTCAATACAGAAGGAATAGGAGGGCCCTGCTCATGGAGCTTACAATCTGTACACTATTGTACATGGTGGGGGCAGGCATGCAATCAGGGCCAACAGCAGCTTAGAGAGAGGGCCGCAGGGTGGACCGGTCGCACCGCTGGTGGAACCCTGCTGAAGCGAGGAAAAAGCCTTTCCTGCAATGAGTATTTAACCCTTGCAATGTGGGAGAGTCCACAAAGGTTTTTTTTTTTTCCTCTTTTTTCCGTGTCCGGAGTAGGGCTTTAGTTTTTTTGTAGTCAGAGTAGGGAAGTAAGGAATACCTCCTTATGGCTTCATAAAGACTCAAAGTGTAGTGCATACTACTTTTATGGACCCGACCAGGCCATATGTGCCATGAATACAATAAATATATTTAGTAAAAAAAAAAAACTGAATAATACACCCATTTAATTTCCTTGTAACCAGGACAAACAATAGAGAAATAAAATGTTGAGAAGGATTCAGCATTTTATATTGGGAATTGAAAAAAAGGGTTTAATTTTTACAATTTATTTTGAAGTCGAACAATAAAAGACACAAATTAATGCAGCTCTGTATGCATTAATATAGCATCAAAAGGTAATATTTTTAACAGTGTAAGTACGTACATTTCTATTGGTGTGCTGCAGTACTCACGTGCCTAACAAAAAATAAAATGCTGATAGGAGAAAAGAACATAATGATGGAAAGATAAGCTCAGCAGTGTGCCACAGAAGCGTAACTATAAATGTTGCAGAATCACAAATCGTGACCCGGCCCTATTCTCCAGGGGTCCCCAGCGGTTCCCCTATCACATTTAGTTCTACATCTGGATAGGACTTTGTTTACTATGCTTCAGTTTGTGAATGTATGGGAAGCTCTGTACACAGCTACTTCTGTCCAATCATTCTGTGCAGCTGAGGCTGCAGAGATTGAGATTGAGGGTAATGTCCTCAACCTCCTTTTTCTGTCTCAAAAGTGAAACATCAAAGGTCATTGGGATGTCCTCAGCAGGGCTCCTAAAAAAAATTGTAAAAAAAAAACAAAATTGTAAAGTAAAAATAAAATAAAAACCCCAAAAAACTACCTTGTCCACTGTCCTACTGATACCATTTACTGCATTACTGACAAAGTCCACTACCATACTGACACCATCCACTGCTCTACTGACAGGCACCATTCACAGTTATACTGACACCAGTGGCAGAACTACCAGTATCGGAAAGGTCAAACTTGCTACCAGGAACAATAGGGTCCAGTAGCGAGTGCAACGTTTGCGACCCTGGTAGTTTTGCCATCGTGGAAGACCCCCCCCAAAACAGCAGGAAGGGGGCCCACTGCAGAAAATGTGAAAGAATCCCACTGTGGAACCATAATAAAGGGTCTTGCAATGGGAGTAAAGGGCCCCAGGATTAATGGAAAGGGACCCGGGATCAGTGGGATGGGCCCCAGCTGGGGGTCGGGGGGCCCTTCATGTTTACTTGCACAAGGGGGTCCTGAAGGTTCTAATTGCGCCTCTGGTGTCTCACTTTTCCTTTTTCTGTAGTGTCGCAGGATGATGGTAAGGTGGAGACTTGTAAGTGAAACTGCAGCAATTTTCAGGTCCCCTTTCAGACAGACATGTGCTGCGTGGTACAGCTATATAAATCTCAAAACTGGATAGACAGAAATGCAACTCCTTTGACATATTAAACAGCTCCTTTATATGTATTTCATTTGTGTATTAGGCTATTTGCCTTGAGTTCAGCTTTAACGCAAGTTATTAAAGTGTTACTAAACCCAGGACCCTGCATTTGCTATATCTGGTCTCCCACAGTACACAGAACATGGACATGCAATTATTTTAGTAAATATAAACTGAAAAATACCTTTTCTCATCAGCAGTTAGAGCAGTCTTGTGACTTCTATCAGTGTCCAGCAGAGCACTGGTTAAAGCTTGTAAGAGTTTTCATTTCTCCCGATTGTCCTATGAGTCTGCAGGACCCCTGACCCTCTGTCTGAACAGTGCTGATTGGCCCTGTGCTGATGACATGCACTCTCCCAAGGAAAAAAACCTCTCTAGTAACACACCAAACTGAGCATGTGCAGCTTGCCCCCAAGACTCTGTTCTATCAGGAAATGATTTGAGGACAGTAGAAGTAGAAGATTAGAGAAGATAAAATCAAACCTCTTTTACACAATGTGGAGGATTAACCCCTTAGGTTCCACAGTGAGTATAACAAGCGTGCTTTACTGCATATACAGACTGACTGTACTGTTCTGGATTTAGTAACACTTTAAAAGAAAGACAAATATAGCCTCTGAAAAATTTTAGTTTAAATGGACAGAAAAGTTAAAGTAGAATTAAAGGCAATTATTTTTTTTCCATTTTGGAAAGAGTGAGGGGGGGTTATAACCAGTGTCAGTTTTTTCTCCCATCTGTGTCTCACTGGAGAGATTTCCCTTCACATTCTGTCCCACAGCCAAACAGGAAGTGAGAGGAAATCCCTCCAAAGTGTGGGAATCCCTTGTCACCAACACTAGTGTCTCCAATGGAAATTTTCCCTCTACTACTTTTCTGGAGACAACTCAAAAATTGGATTTCTTTCATTTACTTTTACTTTGGATTATAACAGTAAATACGACAATTAGAGAGGGGGAATCTCCCTAACGGGGCCATAGAAAGCAGTAAAAACCTGACAGTTGTTCTAATCCCTCTCCACTTTATCCAAAACTTAAAAAGAAAAAAGTTTTTCCTTCAGTCTTACTTTAACATTACTGTTTAATATTTGAATCTATATTGTTCATAATTAATAGCAGCAATAATACCTCTGTCCTTGGGCTGTTCGTGAACAATCTTGTGAAAGACCGATTTCATGTAACATGTTACCAGGGTTAGCAAGAATTCTCTGCATTTGTTCTCTCGGCACAAATCCCAGAAAGCTTGAGCTGCTATAAACATATTCAAAATGATTAGACTTTTTAAAAAGGAAAACAATGAATGAGAAGACAACGTGCACTATGCAAGTTCAGGAATCCTATGCCACCAATCAGAAATGATCTTACAAAGTAATATAACTTGCCCAAATCTGAGCAAAGCTAAAATGTGATCCAACATCCAAAGAATATAATATTTCTCTCTGGTGTGAACTGTGTTTGTAATCTACAATTAAATCTGTTTATGGGTTTACTATGAAAAGTTCCACCAAATGGTCTTTGGCATTCTTTTTTTATAAAACTGACTTTTTATTGATTTTCTAGATAAGTGCATAAGCCCTGGTTCACACCAGTCCGGCTTTTAAGTCGTGCTATGTCAGCGTGATTTCAAAGCCAACGATCAGTGTGATTTTAATGTGCAGTTTCATTGCGGCTTCATTAACAGATATTAATGCAAGTCGCAATCAAATTGCACAAAAACTGTGCACAATGGAACCGTTCAAATCATTTCAAATGAGGTGTGACTTGTCATGTGATTTTGAACTGTCAAATCGCATAGGTGTGAACCAGGGCTAAGTGTCAGGTATACAAGCCAAATATTGTAGATTGCTTCAAAAGCAGCAGATCATAGTTTAAGCAAGAGCATATATGTCATGTGCACAGTTAGCCTGCTGCATACTGCTGCCTAAAAACACATCCTTTTTGTATATAGGCATTTTCTTCTACTGAAATAAATGCAGACCATGGTTTGTAGCAGTTCTGGGGTTTGGTACCACTGAAAAAGTATTTTGTATTGGTTTTCAGAAGTATTTCCTCCACTAGAATCTGTTCTAATTTTTTATATATAAATGTTTGACTGTGGATTGGAGGAGAAGTGAGGTCAGCACTTTGTAGATATTATAGATTAGGCCTTTCCTCAAAAGGCCTGCTAGACAAAATTCTGCAAATGTTGTCCGTTTAGGAAATTATAGGGTATTCGCTAAAGAATTAGGCATTGATTTACTAAAGGCAAATGGACTGTACCCTCTGGTAGTGTAGTTGCTGCACTGCTTAGTAAATGAGGGGAAGCTCCGCTGACTTCCATCATCCAGTCATATGCAAGCAAAATGTTTTTTTTTGTGGTTTTTTTAATTTTCTGTCCATGTAATTGGGTATTTATTGCAAAGTGAGGAGTCAACTCATTTACTAAGCGAATGCCCTTTTGGTCCTTCCTATATCAGGGATGTTCAATTTTATATCGTTTGATGCTTGGGACAGTTCTGAGCAACGGGCAGGTGTTTTTTTTTTTTTTTAACCTTCTACATACGTTTCACCTAGCGGCGTCTTCAGGAAGATGCCGCTAGGTGAAATGTACATAGAAGAAGGATCCTGTCACTTCCGAGTCCCTATGACATCACATCCTGCCCGCTGGTAGTGAGGCTTGGAACGCATGCCGGCCATCACAATTGAGATTCACGATACACAGGCTACATAGACTGGTGCCAGTATTTGGGCACTGTCACATGTGAGCATATTGACATTTTATATATCTCAACCATGGTCTTTAATAATTATTATACTTAGAGCATTCTAATCTATTTGGTTTATATGAGCTACTTGGAGCACTATCTATACCTTGAGGAGAGCCTGGAATTGGGAATCCATTCAATTAACCATTCACCCAGAGCTTCGAGAACACCTATCTGGGGGTTGTTATTTTTGGTTCCTTGGATCAAAATTCCATATTAGGAGACCAGGAGGCCCAGTCCATGAGTGCTTGCTGTTGGCTGTCAGCTTATTGCATGACCATAGTGGTTTTTGACCACCTTAACCGGGGCCAATAATTTCTGGTGTGAGAGGAATTCACTTATTGCCTACACATGGTGGAAAAGAAAATCTTTTGATCTGCTGGCTAACATTTCATGGGACTGTCATACACTTTATCTTTAACTGCTTCCCGTCTGGCCTTTAGCAGAAATACTGCTACAGGGCGGCATGGGTGTGCAAAATCACGTGTATATATACACTATTTTGCATCTCCGGGTAAGGGGCACACGTGCCCTACTTGCGCTGCCATTCACTGTTGTGGCTGTCAATCACCATGCCCCGGCCGGTAATTACTCACCGGCGCCCGGTGATTTCCGACTATCACCGACGGGGAGGAAGACTGTTTTGTTTTCTAACAGTCTTCCTCCCCTTCAGCTCAGACACACTACTCTGGATGGCTGTGCACAGCATAGCCATCCTGAGAAGTGCTTACAGTGAAGCACCAAGACACCGGCCCCCTAGTAAAACACTCCCAGCACACAGTTAACCCTTTGATCGCCCCTCATGTTAACCTTTTCCTGCCCAGTGCCATTAGTACAGTGTCAGTGCTTTTTTTTTTAGCACTGATCACTGTATTGGTGTCACTGGGGATGTCAGTGACACCAAGTCATTTCCCCCTAGTGTCAGAATGTCCGCCGCAGTCACGCTATAAGTTGCTGATTGCGTCATTACTAGTAAAAATGGAACACAAAAAAAAAACACAGTATATATACACCATTTGTAAAAGCTATAACTTTCACGTAAACCAATTAATTTACGCGTATTGGGATTTTTTTTTAGCAAAGGCATGTCGCAGAATACATTTTGGTGTAAATTTATAATGAAATTTGATTTTTACTGGACATGTTTAATAACAAAATCAAAAATATTGTTTTTTCTCAAAATTGCTGTTTTTTTATAGCGCAAAAAAATAAAAACTGCACAGGCGATCGAATACCACCGAAAGAAAGCTCAATTCGTGGGAAAAAAAGGAAGTAATTTCCATTTGGGTGCAACGTTGCATGACCATGCAATTGTCAGTCTAAGTAACGAGGAGCCATAATGCAAAAAATGGCCTGGTCAGGAAGGGGGGTAAATCCTCAGGAGGGCAAGTGGTTAATATATTTTGTCTGGGACTTTAAGTCGCTTTATGTTGCTGTGAGATTATTTTGATATAATTTATCATGTCTTATTGAAAATGGAAATGTCCTCCTGCGCTTAATACAGGTAAGGTCCCTAAATTAACAGCTGCTCTCACTCTCCCTTAAACCATTAAGTAACCAATTATATAACCTTAAATTAGTGAAGCGCTAATATAATCTATACATATATTAAAGTGCCATCAGTGAATAATAGTGCTTTGGTGTTAATAATTTCTTACTGATCAATGAAACACTATAACTGATATATACCAAATTAACAACTCATATTAATATATATAAAAATCAAACTAATCCATAATATATCAGTGATAGATAATATAATCCGTGAAAAAGACTATATTTATATCTACAATAAATTCCTACTTCACATCCAATATTAAAGTGAAAAATAATGATCGATATTTAAAGTGAAAAGTGTATATGACAAACATAAACCTTTCAATGTGCATATACAGTTGTGACCAAAATTATTCAACCCCCAATGCTGTAAAGGGGTTTAGGGACTATAGTGTACATTTGGAATTGTATTCAGAATCAAATCCTACAAGGACGTTGTAACTACCCAAATGCAACTAAAATGACATCAATTGTTTATGTAATACAGTAGTAAATGGTTCTTATGTGGTTTCTTCATTGCCACAATTATTCAACCCCTTAAAGACTACCACTCTGAAGAACAGAGGTTCATACAGGTGCTTTCCATCAGGTATTGAAAACACCTGTGGATGTCACCGAGCAGCAATCAAGCATAATAAGCACCAATTAGGCAGCTTTAAAATGACTGTGATACTCAGCTCCTTCTAGACATTTACTGGTGTGGTTACAAACATGGTGAAGGCAAGAGAATGGTCCAGGAAGACAAGAGAAGAGGTGATTTCTCTTCACAGGAAGGGCAATGGCTATAAGAAGATTGCAAAGATGTTAAACATACCAAGAGACACCTTAGGAAGCATCATTCGCAAATTCAAGGCAAAGGGCACTGTTGAAACGCTACCTGGTCGTGGCAGAAAGAAGATGCTGACTTCGACTGCTGTGCGCTACCTGAAGCGTAGAGTGGAGAGAAGTCCCCGTGTGACTGCTGAGGAACTGAGAAAAGATTTGTCAGATGTGGGTACAGAAGTTTCAGCCCAGACAATAAGACGCACACTGCGTAATGAAGGCCTCCGTGCCAGAACTCCCAGGCGTACCCCCTTGCTGTCTCCAAAGAATAAGAAGAGTCGACTGCAGTATGCCAAAAGCCATGTGGACAAACCACAAAAGTTGTGGGATAGTGTTCTGTGGACTGATGAAACAAAATTAGAACTGTTTGGGCCCATGGATCAACGCTATGTTTGGAGGAGGAAGAACAAGGCCTATGATGAAAAGAACACCTTGCCTACTGTGAAGCATGGTGGAGGGTCAATCATGCTTTGGGGCTGTTTTGCTTCTGCAGGTACAGGGAAGCTTCAGCGTGTGCAAGGTACCATGAATTCTCTTCAGTACCAGGAGATATTGGATGGAAACGTGATGCAGTCCGTCACACACCTGAGGCTTGGGAGACGTTGGACCTTTCAACAGGACAATGATCCCAAGCATACCTCCAAGTCCACTAGAGCATGGTTGCAGAGGAAAGGCTGGAACATTTTGGAGTGGCCATCGCAGTCACCAGACTTAAATCCGATTGAGAACCTCTGGTGGGACTTAAAGAAAGCAGTTGCAGTGCGCAAGCCTAAGAATGTGACTGAACTGGAGGCCTTTGCCCATGAAGAATGGGCGAAGATACCCGTAGATCGCTGCAAGACACTTGTGTCAAGCTATGCTTCACGTTTAAAAGCTGTTATAACTGTAAAAGGATGCTGTACTAAGTACTAAGATTGAATGTCACTTGGGGGTTGAATAAAACTGATAATGCTGTGAGCACAGAAAAGACATTTGTGGTTATTTCATTATAACTGTTATGTTATATTTGTCTGACCTACAAGTGCCTCTTTAATGTAAATGTAAGCAAGATGACTGAATGATCAAAAGCAATGTCAAACTGGCCAAAACACTCAATTTCAGTGGGGGTTGAATAATTTTGGTCACAACTGTACAAAAAAAAATATATATAAAAAATATATATATAAAAAAAGTCCATGCAGGTGTAACTTGTGACAAAACGAACAGTGATCTTCACTTCTAGTGCTCAAATAAATCCTCAAATGGCAGCAGTGCCTGCTCACCTCCCCACACTGACCCTCAAGGGGCCAAAAGGCTACTGGTCTCCTCTATGGCCAATCTTTATTTCCAGGTAGCTCAGCAGGGGATCACAGGATTTCCACTCCACCTCCACTCACACGTCATATAGGACACAAACAGAACTTCCCATAGTGTAATATTGTTTAATACAAACACTTCTAGAACATATTGGTTACACTCACATTTGTTTCCTGGTTACAGAAAGCTTTCCACCTCATCCCATAGGTGTATCACATGAAACAAGGGAAACCAATATGACCGCTGCGTCCGGACATGCGTCCCCACGTGACCGGAAGTGACGTAACTCCAAACCGGATATGGCGTACCGACGCGTTGCGTCACGTGCGTCGTGTCTTCATCAGCGTTAACAATATTACACTATGGGAAGTTCTGTTTGTGTCCTATATGACGTGTGAGTGGAGGTGGAGTGGAAATCCTGTGATCCCCTGCTGAGCTACCTGGAAATAAAGATTGGCCATAGAGGAGACCAGTAGCCTTTTGGCCACTTGAGGGTCAGTGTGGGGAGGGGAGCAGACACTGCTGCCATTTGAGGATTTATTTGAGCACTAGAAGTGAAGATCACTGTTCGTTTTGTCACAAGTTACACCTGCATGGACTTTTATATATATATACAGTCATGGCCGAAATTGTTGGCACCCTTGATATTTCTCCAGGAAATCATGTATTTCTCACGAAACGTATTGCATTAACACATGTTTTGCTATACACATGTTTATTCCCTTTGTGTGTATTGGGACAAAACAAAAAAAGGGAGGAAAGAAAGCAAATTCGACATAATGTCACACAAACCTCCAAAAATGGGCTGGACAAAAGTATTGGCACCCTTTCACAACTGCGGATAAATAAGAATGTTACAAGCATGTGATGCTCCTGTAAACTCACCTGGGGCAAGTAACAGGTGTGGGCAATATAGAAATCACACCTGAAAGCAGATAAAAAGGAGAGACGTTCACTTAACCTTTGCATTGTGTGTCTGTCTGTGCCACACTAAGCATGGACAACAGAAAGAGGAGACGAGAACTGTCTGAGGACCTGAGAACCAAAATTGTGGCAAAATATCAACAATCTCAAGGTTACAAGTCCATCTCCAGAGAACTAGATTTGCCTTTGTCCACAGTGCGCAACATTATCAAGAAGTTTGCAACCCATGGCACTGTAGCTAATCTCCCTGGTCGTGGACGGATGAGGAAAATTGATGAAAGATTGCAACGCAGAATAGTCCGGATGGTGGATAAGCAGCCCCAAACATGTTCCAAAGACATTCAAGCTGTCCTGCAGGCTCAGGGAGCATCAGTGTCAGCGCGAACTATCCGTCGACATTTAAATGAAATGAAACGCTATGGCAGGAGACCCAGGAGGACCCCACTGCTGACACAGAGACATAAAAAAGCAAGACTACAGTTTGCCAAAATGTACTTGAGTAAGCCAAAAGCCTTCTGGGAAAACGTCTTGTGGACAGATGAGACCAAGATAGAGCTTTTCGGTAAAGCACATCATTCTACTGTTTACCGAAAACGGAATGAGGCCTACAAAGAACAAAACACAGTACCTACGGTAAAATATGGTGGAGGTTCAATGATGTTTTGGGGTTGTTTTGCTGCCTCTGGCACTGGGTGCCTTGACTGTGTGCAAGGCATCATGAAATCTGAGGATTACCAAAGGATTTTGGGTCGCACTGTAGGGCCCAGTGTCAGAAAGCTGGGTTTGCGTCCAAGATCCTGGGTCTTCCAGCAGGACAATGACCCCAAACATACGTCAAAAAGCACTCAGAAATGGATGGCAAAGAAGCGCTGGAGAGTTCTGAAGTGGCCAGCAATGAGCCCAGATCTAAATCCCATTGAACACCTGTGGAGAGATCTTAAAATTGCTGTTGGGAAAAGGTGTCCTTCCAATAAGAGAGACCTGGAGCTGTTTGCAAAGGAAGAGTGGTCCAAAATTCCGGGTGAGAGGTGTCAGAAGCTTATTGATGGTTATAGGAAGCGACTGATTTCAGTTATGTTTTCCAAAGGGTGTGCAACCAAATATTAAGTTAAGGGTGCCAATACTTTTGTCCAGCCCATTTTTGGGGTTTTGTGTGACATTATGTCATATTTGCTTTTCTGCCTCTGTTTTATATTTGTTCCAATACATACAAAGGGAATAAACATGTGTATAGCAAAACATGTGTTAATGCAATACCTTTTTTGTGTGAAATACTTGATTTTCAGGAAAAATATCAAGGGTGCCAACAATTTCGGCCATGACTGTATATATATATTTTTTTTGTATATGCACATTGAAAGGTTTATGTTTGTCATATACACTTTTCACTTTAAATATCGATCATTATTTTTCACTTTAATATTGGATGTGAAGTAGGAATTTATTGTAGATATAAATATAGTCTTTTTCACGGATTATATTATCTATCACTGATATATTATAGATTAGTTTGATTTTTATATATATTAATATGAGTTGTTAATTTGGTATATATCAGTTATAGTGTTTCATTGATCAGTAAGAAATTATTAACACCAAAGCACTATTATTCACTGATGGCACTTTAATATATGTATAGATTTATTATTTTAGCGCTTCACTAATTTAAGGTTATATCATGTCTTTTGATTTATTGCCTACCTATTCATAATTTTATTTTCACAAGTGTATTTCGCTATTTAGGGACAGCTGATATTATTGGCCTAGTGCTGGCACCATTTACAAATTTCTGATGTTCACTGATTTAAGGTTTTTGAAGGTGCCACAATATTGCTTATTCACAACTCAGTATTTCCTATAAGTTGTTTTAAAATCTGTGTGTTGCTGAGAAAACAGATGTGATCAGGAAGGATTGTTTTATAACTTCTAATGACCTATACCATATTTTGCATTATATTGTAAACCAACCTTTTGTTGTATCTCCAGTTCTTGACATCTGTTCTTCAGCCTCCTTATAACTCTCCATCAGTTTACTCTGGAAGCAAACATTAGACATTTTACTTCTAGATGCATTTCTCTTAAAGTAAAATAGAATAAACAGTGGTTTAAAGGTGTCTTAGATATACAGTATATGTGAAGGTGATTAGCCTAATGAAAGAAAACAATTGTTATTTATGTGCCTGTAGGCATCCATCATGTACAGTATACATTCTGTGCTTACTAGTTTGTTGTGCTACACAGTGACTTTACTGCGTTTATGCTTTCCTGCAAATATAGAGCAAAATCAACTGAGGCTCACTAAATGCTGCAACTGATGAAATCTCAGCAGTTGTCCAATAAGGGTGCAAACTGCATAGGCAGACATACAAACAGTAATGTACATTTCTTTAGTCTCAGTAAAATGTTATCCGACGAAAGACCAGGGACAGCACAACTGATATAGTATATCCATTGTCTACATCGAATGCCAGGTTCATCTAACTCCTAATTGTTTATAAAAATTGAATGTATGTGACAAAAATGGAGGAACTTGGGTTGATGGGGAACTTGACCCTCTCTCAAAAGGACCAAATCATACTAAAACAGCAAAAATTTGCATTACTGGATTGTCTTTAGCTTTTCTGATGTAGTAAGCTCATTCTGGTGGAGAGTATCTAGGGTTACCCTCTAGCTTAAAGTGTTACAAACCCATAACCGTAAAATCAGTCTGTATATGCAGAAAAGCATGCTCACCGTGGAATTTAAGGGGTTAATCCTCTACATTGTATAAAAAAGATGTTTAATCCGGTCTCTGACTCAGATCCTGATAGAACAGAGCCTTGGGGGCAAGCTGCACATGCTCAGTTTGGTGTGTATTGATTTTTTCTTTCCTTGGTAGAGTGCATGTGATCAGCACAGGGCTAATCAGTACTGTCCAGACAGAGGGTCAAGGGTCATGCAGTCTCATAGGACAGTGAGATGAGAATGAAAACTCCTCCAAGCTTTAACCAGTGCTCTGTTGGACACGAATAGAAGTCACAAGACTGCTATATACTGCTGATGAGCAAAGGTGATTTATCAGTTTATGTTTACTAAAATAATTGCATTTCCATGTTCTAAGTACTGTAGGAGACCAGATATAGTGAGTGCAGGGTCATGGGTTTAGTAACACTTTAATCTTTCTTACCCTTCTTTCATGCTTTCTTCTACCCTCCCTCCAGTTGTTCGTTTTTTCCTAATCCCCTTCATTATGTTCCTGATCCTCTGCCCATCCCCCCCAGTGGTCCACTATCCATTCTTTTTCCCTCCCTTCTCTGCACCCCCATTTTTTTTGCCCCAAATAGCATTTCCTGTCTTCTCTTTCTACCACCTATCTCCAGTTTGCTTTTCAGAACCTTCCCCTCCTACCTATTTTCCTTCTACTTCATTTTTGGCAAGAAACTACCTAATTTAAATAGTTCCCCCTTCCTACCCACTGCTCATACTGTCCTTGTTTCTCCCTACCCTGTCCTGTAACACACTTTCACAGCCAGTGGTATCTTTGTACGAGCTCATCTTAGACAGTAACTCAAATGTTACACAGATTTGAACAGTATCTGGTGTTACTTGTCATGTTTTCTGGCTGGTGGTTTGATGAACGTTCTTCATCATATTGTACTACACTTTTTTAAAGTTTTAAATAGACTTAGGAAGAATAAAAACTTCTGTCAGGTCTTTATTATTCTCCATTACCCCACTGGATAGATTTTGCTTTACTTCCTGTGCTTGTGATAGGACAAGAAATGAGGGAACAGTTGGCACTTGGACAAGAAAAATTAAAGACGATCATAACCGGACAGTTTCTAATATTTATTGAAAAAAAATTGTTTTGTTGCAGTTAAAGGCTCCATGCACACTAGGAGTTTTGATAATACTGATAACGTTAGCTGTGTAAAGTCACATTAAAAATGTGAGTTTTTCAGCTTTCTTTAAGGTGATTGTAGCCGTATTAGTGCATTTGCGACAGAAACAATTGAGTACTGTCCGTGATACTTTTTTAATTTGCACTAACATACAATTTTGAGGACAAGCTGTATAGTACTGCTTGGACTTTGAAGAAGGGGACATACCCCGAAAGCTTGTCCTTAAATTGTATGTTAGTGCAAATAAAAAAAGTATCACGGACAATACTCAATTGTTTCTTCAGCTTTCTTTAACGTTTTTGCATTAGTGTTTAGTGGCGTTTTTCTGCGTTTAGTGAGTTTCCCACGTTTTTCCGCGTTTGCATTTTTTAGCGTTTTTTTAAAAAGTCCAAAAATGCTGGTTTGCGGCAGTTTACCATGATTGAACGTGTTTTTTAATGTGATACAGCGTTTCTACAGCTAAAAAACTCCTCTAGAAACCCACTAGTCCTAGGTTTTTTTTCCAGCCAAAAAACGTTGATTACAGTCTATATGTGCATGGACACATAAGATAACATGCTGGGGGGTTTACCAGCTGTAGAAAAAAAACCATCAAAAGCTAAAAATAGTAGCTGTAAAAACGTCCAGTGTGCATGAGGACTGAGTCTCAGTAGGAGAAAGTCCTCTCCTGAAAGGAAAGTAAGGGGAAATCTCCTCAATGCAGATACAGAATGTAAATATTCTGGCTTCATGCGTTTCCCACTCTATCCAGAACAACATAAAATGTTTTGGCTGGAGTTGAGCTATAGACCAGTAAGGGTTTAAAAACACACATGTGCTTTTTTTTGTAAGCTTTAAAGCAGAGCTTCAATAAAAAAAAGGGAATGGCTTATTAAAAGTCTACACGGTGCTGCAGTATTCCGCTACAATCTGGAGATTTCCCTCTCAATACTGCATAATTTGCTTAGTCTTCAGGCTTGGGGATAGCCAGCTTCATTTACCCCAATATCACTGAGCCCAGGATATCATGCACCCACCCCCAACACGTCACACTACAGAAAAGGAGAAGCTGCACAGGATTGAGCTCATCTCTCTGTCACTATGCTATCTCCTTCTATCAGTATGCACCTTTCAACACATAAAATTTCTACATTTTTATTGTACTCATCCCTAAGTACATGGGCTTTGCTTTGCATGGGCTTTGCTCATAGAGGGAAAAGACGATCAGAAATCTGACAACATAATAATATAACACAAGGGACTCTCTTTGGAGTTAAGCGCCGAGGGTATATCAAATGCAGGACACTGACCCACACACAAAAAAACCACACCTGTCTTCGAATACATTAATTTAATAATATACCAAAGTCTTACTTTTTGGTCAATGCTTAGATACATCGACTTGTCAACATTTGCAGGAAATCCTGTAAAAAAAATCAATGAAACCAAATCAGAATATTAAAGTCTTATTTGTACATATCCTGTTCTGTAGGTACCAAAAGTATCTCCTTACATTCTCAGCATTTCAAACCTTATTTTAATTATTGTTAAATTTCATCAAAGAATTTTCAGCAACCCTAGATGCTGGTGTACCATTGCTTGGAGACACTAGGTTTTGGTGTAGTCTGGGAAATCAGGCTTTTGTGTATCTTTGCCTTAGGACCCAAAATATTGGCATGACATTGCCTTGGTATGCCATTTCACACTCTGTCTTTGATCTCTGGGTGAAAATATCACTAAATCCATATCTCAGGATGGGTTCAAATGAAAATACTTGTTTAACAAGCCATAAAAATACATGCAAAAAACATTTATACTAACACAAATGGAAAAAGGTCCAGGTATTTAACAAGGACTTCAATGAAGCAACAATAGGGGAGCAGTGGTGGGGGGAGTGCAACAAAACTATGTATCAATGCAGTACAAGGGCACCTATCACTTTGCCCTGCAGGGGAAAAGATACAAGTTCCCTTTAGATCTAAATTTACACTGAAACCTGAACACCACTGAAACAAAATTATTTGTCTCTTGCAACCTCATGTAAATGCTCATTTAAAGTCTGTTTCCACAGGCCTTACTTTACATTAGATAGATTTGTATGGGAATGCAAAACGCATTGAAATGCAGGGCAGGATATCAACTGTAAGTTATCCTATATGGGTGATGCTGTTGGATGGTAATCGCATTAAAGCATGATGACGGCGACTTCCCAACTGCCAATGAACAAGTCACTCTGACAAAACTTGTATGTGTAGGGTGGGACTCCTGACGTCATCACGCTAGGAGACGGAACTGTGTGAGTACTGTGATGCTGCAGTTTGCACTTGCATCATTGGATTTTACATACTTAAGATATGCTGATGTGATATTCAATTATAAAGCAATAGCCAAAAATGGACAGAATTACTGGCACCCTCAATTTCATATTTGGTAGCACACCCCTTGGAAAAAATAACAAAAATCAATTGCTTCCTGTAACCATCAATGAGTTTCTTACACCTCTACTGGAATTTTGGACCACTCTTCTTTCACAAACTGCTCTCATATTGGAAGGGTTCCTTTTCCCAACTGCCTTATTGAGAACTCTCCATAGGTGCTCTATGGGATTGAGATCTGGACTCATTGCTGGCCAGTTCAGTACTCTTCAGTGCTTTGTCTTAAACCATTTCTGGTTGCTTTTTCAAGGGTGCTTTGGGTCATTGTCCTGCTGTAAGACTCATGACCTCTGACGGAGACCGAACTTTCTGACACTGGGTGCTACATTGCAACCTGGAATTATTTGTTAGTCTTTAGATTTCTTAATACGATGCATACGGTCAAGACATCCAGTGCCTGCAGCAGTAAAGCAACCCCAAAACATCAGTGAACCTCCACCATGTTTGACTGTACGGACTATATTCTTTTCTTTAAAGGCCTCATTTCTTTTTCTGAAAACAGTACAATGATGGGCTTTTTGTTTAGTCTGTCTACAGCACATTCTCCCAAAAGGATTTTGGCTTCCTCAGGCAAGTTTTGGAAAGCTTCATTCTGGCTTTTTTATGTTTTTGTCAGCAATGGGGTCCTCCTCGGTCTCCTACCATAGCTTCCCTTTTCATTCAGATGGTGACGTATAGTGCGTGCTGACAGTTGTACCCCGTGTCTGAAGGTCAGCTTAAATTTGTCTGGACGTTGATTGAGGTTCTTTAGCCACCATTTGAACAATCCTTTGCGCAATCTTTGATTAATTTTTCTCTTTTGTCAATGTCTAGGGAGATTAGCAACAGTGCCATGGGCTGTAAACTTCTTGACAATGTTGCACACAGTGGACACAGGAACATTACAATCTCTGGAGATGAACTTGTAACCTTGAGACTGTCCATGTTTTTCCACAATTTTTGTTCTCAAATCCTCAGACAATTCTTTACTGCTCTTTCTCTTCAAGCTCTATACAGAGCTATACAAATTACAGGAGCATCACAAACTTGAAATGCAATCATTTCTTACAGTTTTGAGAAGGTGCCAATGATTTTGTCCAGGTAATTTTTGGAGTTTTGGGTGGAATGCGTCAGTTTTGGCTTTTTGTTTCTCCACTTGTTGGTGTCATACCAATACAAACAAAAGAAGCAAACATCAGAATGTCTAAACATATGTAATTGCAACATTCTTCTGGGCGAAGAGGTGTATTATCTGACAGAAATGAAGAGTGCCAATAATTTTGGCCATGACTGAGTTTAATCTTTTATTACTTTATGTCACTATTGCAAGTTTCTTTGATATTGTTGGGGGCTTTAACCTGAGAGAATCATCTGCAGTGCAGATGGATTAAGATTGGTGCTGTGTAATGGTGAGATGCTTTCTGATGGGGATTGGAGTGTTTTTTTTCAGTATCTGAAAGACACAGCAGTTGCGGGAAGACTTTTTCATCTTTGGCCGCATGTGTGGCTCACAGTACAATGCCATTGACAGGCCAGTTATGACAGTAGAGACCAATAGGGTATATTCTGTTATAAAGCCCTACCTGTCAGTGGCTTTAAAAAGAATACATTCAATTCCAATTTAAGTCTATGGCCAGCCTAAGCCACATACAGACAGATGTGCCTGTTGTCTGGCACTAATTCCTGGTACAGGCTTATCAAGTTGGAAAACAAAGACCGATTGCTCAGTTACTTAGGATCTGTTGACAGAAATGTCTAAAGCTGTTGGAAGACATGAGATCAAGGTTGGTAATGATGTGACATGTTTGTGGAAACCTTTACTGCATATACCAGAGTATCTTCAAAACAGCTACAATTTTTATCTCTGTATTATGCTGTAAGACCTGTACTCCATAATGCTCCACTTGGTAAACTGTGCTGCCACAGTCTGTTGACCATTTTCTGCTTTACCTGGAGGGAATTTATTTTAAAAGCATACCAGAGCTGATTGCTGTTTGTGAAGACTTTGCGGTCAGTACTGCAACATTTGTTGTATCTGGAGATACAAAAAATCTTTATTGTAGGGTTACATGCATTGTAAAACATTGAAACCATACAAGGGCTGTACCGAACGTAATGCAAAAGTGGCCAGAGCTTTTTTATTAACTTTCATAGGTAATTTCACATGTTGGTAGAATATCTCTTCCTCTATAGTAACTCCTCTTGTTTTTCATTGCAGGTAAATAATGTATTCCATGCAGAAGCAACGTATCATCGCTGAGTTCTTGACAAAGGAAGGGTGCAGGACTGTCTGTAAATATTCAGTAGCCCTTAGTGGGTTTCAGAGATTACACAATTTAAACTTCTTAATCTATAAGAGCACACTGATCTCATCAACAGTGTCATCTCCATAAACATTCTGTAGCCTTTTGTGGATGTTGGACAGTCTGCACCCCTCCATCATCAAGGCAAATACGACATGGAATCCATTATTCACCTGCAACGAAAAGGAGGAACAGTTACTATAGAGGAAGAGTTACTCTACCAGTGTGTGAAATTTGAACAACCTATGTAAGTTCATAAAAAAAAAATAAAATATGCCAACGTTTTCATTACTTTTAGTACAACCCTAGTAGTTCTTATGATTCAAGTGTCCAGAACACAAACCCCACAGGTATTAATAGTCTTGGCTTCCCTTAGTTTTATAAGATGTTTTCCACCAAATGAAATGACAACTCTCCAACTTGGATTATGTCTGCTTGCTCTCTGTCCATCACAGCATTATTTTATCTCTATCTTCAGAGCTACTCATTGGGCAAAGTTTTATTAAAAGATTTGTGTATCCACAAATACAGTGCAAAACCCCACAGAAGCGCAAATGACACAATCAACAATGATGGGATTTAGAACACAAATTGCACATGCATGTATAAATGGGCAGCCCAGTGGCTAAATGGTTAGCACTAGGGTCGTTGGTTCGAATCCCAACCATGGCACCACCTGTTTGGAGTTTGCATGTTCCTTCTGTGCCTGTGTGGGTTTCCTCTGGGTACTGCGATTTCCTCCCACTCTTCTTAAACATGCTGGTAGGTTAATTGGATCCTGTCTAAAATTGGCCCTAGTATATGTATGTATGAATGTATGTATGTATGAATGTAAGTTAGAGACCTTACATTGTACGCCCCTTCAGGGTCTGATGTGAATGTACAATATATATGTAAAGCGCATAAATTGACAGTTCTATACAAGTACCTGAAATAATAAATATGTTCTATAAAAATGTTCACTATAACTCTCCAGCACCTGCCTGCTGTGATGTAGCGCATGTGTTATAGGTGAATTTGTATTTTTGTGATAAAAAATTAAATGATTCTAATTTTCCTTTTAGTGTCTAAACAGTCAACTTTTTAAAATGCTAGCCTAAATTCTGAAAAAATTATATTTTACAGATCTTTCAGCATTTAGCTTGAATGCTACATATAAAAAATTATTTGTATATTACTTTCAGAACAGATCGTAATTTTATTTTTATACCTCTGTATGTTAATGTGGCATAAAACAATACTGTAAACATTAGTGACAATTATAAGAAAAAACTGTTGACTTTGAGCCCCAGAAGTACATGCAACTATGTAATACAAAGATTACAGCTGTCTGTATGTTATGCATGAGTGGACGTAAGCAATCTCAGCATGTTCACCTACCAGGTAGAATTTATATTTGGTTTTTAATGACACATCAATGCAAGTACAAAGCTTCTTTACTTGTATATGAAAGGCTGTCAGCTTGCAATGCTAAAGCCCAATCCTTTGCCCTGGCCTTCCTCCACTCATGCCTATTTATGCATGTAATGTTCCTCACCTTTGTGTTATTGAATAATAAATATCTAGTCTGTAATTACACACTTTTTTTAACTTGCTGCTATTTTTTTTCATAATAAAAAGGAATAAGTGTATATGTGTTGTGACAGGATGAACGGCGAGGTGATAGAGGGACGCTATGTGTCACCTCGCATATGCTCATACCTGACCGTTTAGGTGGAGTCCACTCCGGGTTTTCGGGGCCACAGTTAAGCAGGTGGTTCCGGACCAGAGTTTGGACTCCACTGATCTCCACCAACAGGTGGTATAAAAAGGGCAGGGCTGGAGCAAGGAGTTGCTCGTGGCCTGGGACTCAGAGAGGTGTTCTGAGAGAGCTGTGTGTATGGACTATACCTGCAAGAAAAGGTTTGCTGTTACTTTGTTTTGGTGACAGGGAGAAGCCCTTCACCTTTGAGAGAGGAATCATCTTTTGTTTAGTTAGTGCCTGGATGGCAAGGGTTTATTTTCATGTTCTGTTTATTTTCCTGCAAACCTTTTAAATAAAGCTGACAACCAGTCAGATTTTGATGAAAGCCTGCTGTGCGGTCTACCTTTGTCCCAGGGAAGGAGATCCCCCACCTGAGCTAACCCCACATATGGTGGAGGATGCGGGCAACTTCCTGAGCAAGTGGGAAGATGGAGGAAGTTATAAGAGCCTTGCTGCAGGCCAACGCAGCACAACGGGAGACGAATCGCCAGTTGTCGGAAGCCCAACAAGCACAACATGAAGCCCAACAAGCAGACCGAGAGCTCCTTAAGCAGGTGGCCCAACACCTATTGGAATTAAAGAAGGAATCTGCAGATCCGCTGCCAGTGGAGCAGAAAATGGCGCGGGCCAGCTATGTTTTGCAGAAGATGACACCTGCGGATGATGTGGAGGCCTACCTCACAACTTTTGAAAGGGTTGCTGTTCGGGAAGGATGGAAAAAGGAGCAATGGGCAGGACTGCTTGCGCCATTTCTGACTGGTGAATCCCAAAAAGCCTATTATGACCTGGAACCAGGGGATGCCCAGGACTATGAGAAACTGAAGGCTGAGGTCCTTGCACGCCTGGGCGTCACCATTGCAGTCCGGGCTCAGCGGGTGCATCAGTGGCATTACAGGGCTGACAAACCACCCAGATCTCAGATGTTCGATTTGATACATCTCTCCAAAAAGTGGCTCCAGCCAGAGGTATTGTCAGGCCCTCAGATTGTGGAGCGTGTGGTCATGGACCAATATTTACGTGCACTCCCTGCCCCTTTGAGGAAGTGGGTCGGCCGTGGAGACCCTAAATCTGCAAATGAGCTGGTGGACCTGGTGGAGAGATATGCAGCCGCTGAGGACTTTTGGCACTCACCTGGGCCGTACCCCAAGGTCACTAGGGGTGGAAAACTATCCGGAGGATCCGGTAAGACTGTTCCATGGGCCAAAGGCTCAGAAAAAAATGATAAGACTATTGTGTCAGATCATGAGACTGTAGGCTTAGGACCTAGAGACTGGCCAAATAGGTCAGGAAGGTCCCCAAGGCCATTTAGAGGTCTAAGCACTGAACATATAATATGTTATCGTTGTCATGCGTTAGGTCATATTGCTGCAAACTGTCCTTTAAATGATGAACCTATGCAATGTGAAAATGCTTATTTAGGAAAACGCATGTCTCTTTTTGCACAGGTGGTATGTACTGCAGCATGTCAGAAACGCATGGAAAAGCAAATGTGTGTGATTGCCATTGATGAAAAGCCAGTAACTGCTCTGCTAGACTCGGGTAGTGTTGTGACCTTGGTTAAAGGTGATTTGGTAAACCCTGCAAGGTTACACCCTAGCATGATTGGGGTTATTTGTATTCATGGTGATACACGTAATTACCAGACTGCTCTGGTGGAGATTGGTACTCCCTGGGGCCCTGTGACCCATTCAGTGGGGGTGGTGCCCTCTCTGCTTCATGAAGCCATAGTGGGGAGAGATTTTCCCCATTTCTGGAAGTTATGGGATAAGGAGGGGAGTCAGGAGGACCGAGCTCCCCCTGCTGGGGAAACGCCGAAAACTCCTGAACTCACTCCTGACCCCTTTGACGGCAAGGTGAAAGGGGAAACTGTTGGTGTATCCGAGGAAGGTGTAGATCTTTTTCCTTTCTCTGTAATGGCTGGGGAGCAGGAGGAGTTGGATCCAACCCCAGACAGTGAGGATATAGAACAAGAGATGATCGCTGGCTCTAGTGAGAGTGGACAGAATGTGGTGCCTGACCTAGAGGTCAGAAAAGAGGATTTTTGTACGGAACAACTGAAAGATTCCACACTTAATAGAGCCCGTGAAAACATTAAAATGATTGATGGGGAACCAGTTGAAAATGATGTAGCGGTGTCATTTCCCTACATGGCTCTTAACCATAACTTGCTGTATCAAGTGGTAAAGCAAGGGGAGGAGGTGGTAGAACAGTTAGTGGTCCCCAAACCCTTTCGCCGGATGGTACTAGATTTAGCCCATGGGCATATAATGGGTGGACACTTGGGCGTAGAGAAAACAAAGGAGAGAATAACCCAGAGATTCTTTTGGCCAGGCTTACATGGAGACGTCAAAGCACATTGTGAGTCATGCCCGGAATGTCAATATTCTGCGCCCTCACCCCATTTTCGCAGTCCGCTAGTACCTCTACCCATAATTGAAGTACCGTTTGAAAGAGTGGGCATGGACCTAGTGGGTCCAGTAGTAAAGTCTGCCCAGGGCCATCAGCACATACTGGTTATACTTGACTATGCCACCCGGTATCCTGAAGCCATCCCTTTGCGTAATACTTCCGCTAAAAATATCGCCAAAGAGCTTGTCCGGGTGTTTAGTCGTGTAGGTATCCCAAAGGAGATATTAACGGATCAGGGCACGCCATTTATGTCTAGAGTTATGAAAGAGTTATGCAAATTGTTCAAAATCTCCCATCTCCGTACCTCGGTCTACCACCCCCAAACCGATGGGCTTGTGGAAAGGTTTAACAAGACCCTTAAGAATATGTTAAAAAAGGTGGTGGACAAAGATGGGAGAAATTGGGATTTTTTGCTACCATATCTCATGTTTGCTATACGAGAAGTACCTCAGGCATCTACAGGATATTCACCTTTTGAATTACTGTATGGTAGACATCCCAGGGGATTGCTAGATGTCGCAAAAGAAACCTGGGAGGGAGAGACCACGCCCTATAGAAGTGTCATCGAGCATATCTCACAGATGCAGGATAGAATCGCAGCTGTCATGCCACTTGTTCGGGAACACATGGAGCAAGCCCAGGAGGTCCAGAGAAGGGTTTATAACCGGGGTGCCAGGATCCGTACCTTCAACCCTGGGGATAGAGTGCTGGTGCTAGTCCCCACCGTGGAAAGTAAATTCCTCGCAAAGTGGCAAGGTCCCTTTGAAATTAGGGAGAAAGTGGGGGAAGTAAATTATAAAGTTTACCAGCCAGGAAAAAGGAAACCTGAACAAATCTATCATGTGAATCTCTTAAAACCTTGGAAAGACAGGGAAAGTTTGTTGGCAGTACCAAGACCCCAAAAGGACGTGGTTCCCGTGGCCCCTCAGGTACCTATAACGGAAACCTTGTCAGTAGCCCAACAAAATGAGGTTAAGGAGTTTGTGAGGAAAAATGGAGATTTCTTCTCCCACCTACCTGGACTGACGACTGTCATACAGCATGACATAGTTACCCAGCCCGGGGTCCGCGTAAATGTCAAGCCCTATAGAATACCCGAGGCCAGGCGGGAAGCGGTGGCAAAGGAAATAAAGGACATGTTAGAGTTGGGAGTGATTGAGGAATCTCACAGTGAGTGGTCGAGTCCCATAGTGTTGGTCCCGAAACCAGATGGAACAATTCGTTTCTGTAATGATTTCAGGAAACTGAACAGTGTGTCCAAGTTTGATGCGTACCCGATGCCTCGGGTGGATGAGCTCATTGACAGGTTGGGAACGGCTCGGTACATAACCACCTTAGATCTGACCAAAGGCTATTGGCAGATTCCTTTAACGGAAGCTGCAAAAGAAAAGACCGCATTCTCCACCCCCGAGGGGTCCTTTCAGTATAAGCGGATGCCGTTTGGTTTGCATGGGGCTCCTGCATCATTCCAAAGGATGATGGACAAGACGTTGAGACCACATCGCCAATATGCAGCTGCCTACTTGGACGATGTCGTCATCCACAGTCCCGACTGGGAATCTCATTTGTCCCTCTTGCAAGCGGTCGTAGATTCGCTGCGGGAAGCAGGTCTTACCGCCAACCCCAGAAAGTGTGCCATTGGCTTAGAGGAGGCCAAATATCTTGGCTACATCATTGGTCGAGGTCTCATTAGGCCTCAGATCAATAAAATTGAGGCAATTCAAAAGTGGCCCCAACCTGTAAATAAAAAACAAGTCCGGGCATTTCTTGGAATCACGGGGTACTACAGGCGGTTTATCCCCAATTTTGCCACCATTGCAGCCCCACTGACAGATCTGACAAAAGGTAGGGGGTCAGTCATGATTAAGTGGAATCCTGAGGCGGAGACCGCATTTCAAAGGCTGAAACAAGCTCTCTGTGCTCAACCTGTGCTTGTGACCCCAGAGTTCACAACAGAGTTTGTGGTACAGACTGATGCCTCTGACGTGGGACTAGGTGCGGTACTGTCCCAAATCAGAGATGGGGAGGAGCACCCTGTGGTCTTCCTAAGTAGAAAGCTCAACAAACATGAGAGAAACTATGCCATTGTGGAGAAGGAATGTTTGGCCATCAAATGGGCCTTGGAGGCCCTGAAATATTACCTGTTAGGAAGACCGTTCAAGTTGGTTACTGATCATGCCCCGCTCAAATGGATGTGTGATAATAAGGAGAAAAACAGTCGAGTGACAAGGTGGTTTCTCGCGCTACAAGTGTTCAAATTCACAGTGGAACACAGAGCGGGGAAACTGCAAAATAATGTAGATGCCCTCTCCCGGGTCCATTGTCTGGTTGGAACAGTTGCTCAGCCGCAGGGGCTTGAGCAGAGGGGGGGGATATGTGACAGGATGAACGGCGAGGTGATAGAGGGATGCTATGTGTCACCTCGCATATGCTCATACCTGACCGTTTAGGTGGAGTCCACTCCGGGTTTTCGGGGCCACAGTTAAGCAGGTGGTTCCGGACCAGAGTTTGGACTCCACTGATCTCCACCAACAGGTGGTATAAAAAGGGCAGGGCTGGAGCAAGGAGTTGCTCGTGGCCTGGGACTCAGAGAGGTGTTCTGAGAGAGCTGTGTGTATGGACTATACCTGCAAGAAAAGGTTTGCTGTTACTTTGTTTTGGTGACAGGGAGAAGCCCTTCACCTTTGAGAGAGGAATCATCTTTTGTTTAGTTAGTGCCTGGATGGCAAGGGTTTATTTTCATGTTCTGTTTATTTTCCTGCAAACCTTTTAAATAAAGCTGACAACCAGTCAGATTTTGATGAAAGCCTGCTGTGCGGTCTACCTTTGTCCCAGGGAAGGAGATCCCCCACCTGAGCTAACCCCACAGTGTCTATTAACAGTTGGCAAGACCAAAGCATCATATTTGATGGGCAGACAGAAAAATGTGTACTCACCAGAAGGGTCTTCGTCTGTGTGGGTTATCTCCTCCACAAGCATGGGTTCATCTTCCTGGAGGTCCCTAGAAGAAGCTGGCTCATCAGCGGTCTGCCCTGCATCCATTATTACAATAAAAATATGAATCAATAAATGAAGCCGATGTAAATACTTTGACACAAAATTCTGTTTGTTATGCCTTCTTACTTGCTGCCATCTTTCTTTTCTTATTCAAAAGATATATATGTATGCACGTATATTAACAGCACTTGGCAAATCAAAAGTAACACATTTTATCTGCAGCCAAAAAACTCTGAGCTCACCAGTAAGGAGTACAGTGTCTTCATTTGCAGGTGTTATCTCCTTCACAAGCATGCGTCCATCTTCTGGGCGGTTACCAGGAGAAGCTGGCTCATCTGCTGTCTGTCCTGTATCCATTATTACCATGAAAAAATATTAATCGAATGGAGTTGATGTAAATAGTTTTCAACACAGAATTCTGTTTGTTATGCCTTACTTGCTGCCATAATTTTTTTATTAACATCATATAAATGTGTATACACGTATATTAAAGTATAACTGAAGTCAGAACTTTTTTAGTTTTGGATTCAGTGGAGAAGGATTACAACCCATGTCAGTTTTTACTGCTGTCAGTGCCCTCGCTCACCCTATTTGTCCTGTTTACTATTATCCTTGAAAGTGAAAGGAAAATTCCAAATTTTGGATTGTCTCCAGAAAAGTATTAGAGGGGAAATCTTCCAATGGGGACACTAGTTCTGGTGACATGGGGGTCCCCCAAGGATTCCCTTACTTTGCAGGGATTTCCTCTCCCTTCCTTTTTGGCTATGGGGCAGGAAGTGAAGGGAAATCTCCAAAATGGGACACAGATGAGGAAAAAGATCTGACAGGGGTTATAACACTTCCTTGCTCTATCTAAAATGAAGAAAAAAGTTTTGCCTATACTTCTACCCTAACACTTGGCAAGGCCAAAGCAACACATTTTATTGGCAATCATGAAAATCTGAGCTCACCATAAAGAAGTACAGTATCTTCAACTGCATGCGTCATCTCCTCCACAGCCATGTCTCCATCTTCCAGCAGGCCACCAGAAGAAGCTGGCTCTTCCTCTGTCTGCCCTGTATACATTACAATAAAATTATTAAGCATCAAATGGAGCTGATGTAAATACTTTTCAACACAAACTTCCATTTGTTAAGTGACATAAGGAAATTACGCCCTTTGACAGCCTGAGGGCGGTCATTGGATTTTGGGCCCCTGTATGTAGCTAGGCTGCCAAAAAATCTCACACCCCAAAACACATTCTGCTACTTCTCCCAAGTATGTGTAATTCCATGTATACCTATGGCATGTGTGAGAAATATCTCATTAAAATTACAACTTTGTGTAAAAAAAAAATTTTTTTTTTTTTGCATTTTCCAAAAAACTTGTGGCAAAAAATTAAATCTTTCATGGGGTGTCTACTTTCCAAAAAGGGGTCATTTGGGGGGTGTTTGAACTGTCCTGAACTGCCCAAACTTAGGAGCTTCTGCCACACATCCACCTACTCTTCTAATGTTGGGCATACTGTACATGTAATGTTCTTTTTTTTTGTGTAGCACACAAAAAACAGATTCCTCCATTCACATTGATTTTTACTGCTGAAGAGATCTTGGCCAGAAAAAAGTGAAAAAATTGTTGAAGCATAGGAGCTACTGCCCACCCTACATTCCTAATGCTTGGGCATTCAAAAATAAAAAAAAATATTTCTCCTTTTACATTGATCCAGAGGAAGGCAAAAATAAAACCCCAACAGATCATGAAAAAAAATCCTTCCTGATCCCCCAGAAGGCCATTGGATATTCTCTGGATCAAGTACCCCTGGTGTGATGTGGAAGGAGAAATTTCGGCCAGAAAAAAAAGTGAAAAAAGTATATGCCGAAGCATATACCACCCACTGATCACCCCAAGCTCCTAATGCTTGCACATACACATTTTATTTTTTGTTTTTTCTTTTAAACTGCGGATGGAGAACTCTCTGCCTGCAGCACTACAGGCAATAACATTTGTATTCTAAGAGCAGCACCCTGCTTCTGTCAAATATACAGATCAGTGCTGCAGCTGGTGTTTCTGCCAAGCAAACAATGGTTAACAATAACACACAGTAACAATATAAAATTAACTCAATAAAAACAACTTTTTTAAACTTCTTTAGAGACCCTTTTGTATAGAATTGTGTGCCATGCTATACCCGTGCTATATACCCTGCCTAGACTAATAATTCACTACGGTTTGGTAGCAACGGAAGTAGTCCTTGATGCAGAGGCCAGGTTGTCCATGACAGGTGGGACAAAAAACAGGTGTCTCCCACAGACATCTTTTTTGGGGTGACCTTTTGGCTGGGGTAGATTGGAGGACATTTGGAAAATGCCTCTAATGCAGCCAGCTAACTGCATCTGAATTGGGCATTGGGCCACAGTGCCTTCTGGACACAGAAGAGCCTCCTGACATTTTAGAAAGGATTTACTTCTTCTAGTTGCTTTATAAATTACATAAGCATTATATACAGCCAATTGAATATATACGCACATTTTTGTACCAGCATTTGGCTTTTCGGGCAGTTAAATACAAATTCATCATGTGGTTGTTGAAGTCTACGACTCCCTTATAAAGATTATAGTCGTGGACCCAGACAGGCTTTTCAAGTGGCACCAAAATGTCATTTTAATTTGGATTGTCATGTCTGGGTGAAGGAAAGACAGGATGAATACATCCAGTTTGTCCTTCCACTTCACTGCAAAAAGTTCTTCATTGTGCAAGCAGGCTTTCAACCCCTTTCTAAGAGGGGCGTTACCGAACCATTGAGGGAAGCCCCTACAATTAGGTCGCATGGTGCGACAGCAGCCAATTCCTAGATTGTATGCGAACTCTTCTCTCAACGTCACATGTCCCAATGCATTTCGTCACTTCCTGGACTTTTTCATAAATCCAATGATCCCTTTATGAAAAAATCTAGAAAGCATCTACTGTGTGGGAAAAGGTTGACATTACCTACATAGGGTAATTACCCATTGCTGCACCAGTTGGAGTGTTTTTCACTTGAGTTGCACACCTTGGAGTTCACTTTTGGGTTTATGTTTATTGTAATTTTTACAGTGAATGAGTCCATTACCACATTTAGTAGAGAACATGTTTATTGTGTTTCGGAGTGTTCACTTTTTGGTTCACGTGTGTTAATGATTTTTATTTTTTGAATATCTATATTAATTTTGTATATATTTATATATATTTTTATTTTATTGTTTGTTTTTTTTTGCACTTTTTTGTACACATGATTTGCAATGTGCATGACACATTTATTTTTGCACAAGCATTTGTAAAAGGTGATACACTATTTCTAGTTTATATTATTTTGAGGTTCATGTACGTTGGAATACAACACGTTGGATCATCATATACAGCATAACACGATGTGATCTGGAGGTGGAAAAGAAAGTGATTTGAACATTTGGAGATTTTAGAGACATTTATGGGACTGTGCATGAGTTTATGTTCTATTTATTTTTTTATTTTTGTATTTATTTGAGGTGTAGATATTTGGACTGGGTTAGAGTGTCGTTGAGAGAAGAGTTCACATATTTTATTACTTTCAAGGGTGAAAGTTTTTTCTTTTCTTCTGGGATAGGAGTGTTATTGTTTAATTAGGAGTGTGCACAACTATTGGTTTTCAATTCCTAGATTGAATAAATGTCTAAAAGGTTGCATGCTTGCATAAAAGTGGTCCACGTACAAATGGTACCCCATATGAAACAAGGGTCACAACAAGCCCAAACACATCTTACCACTGCTTCCCATATAGTCTGGGCATTCAGGGGGCTCCGCATGACTGTCTCTTCCTTCGTAAATTCTAAAATGATGAAAGTATAGCCTGTGGCCCTATCACAGAGCTTATACAGTTTGACCCCATATCTGGCACACTTGCTGGGGGGATATTGCTTAATTGCAAACCAGCCAATAAAATATACAAGGGACTCCTTGTTGGGGTGTATACACCTCTGCAAATTTTTGGGAAAGGTAATTTACGAGGGGCCAAACTTTGTTGTGCCTCAAAAAAGTCAGGGAGGGGGTTGTTAAGTTAGCCTTTTCTACCTGAACCCCAGGCTGGGCTGTGAATAGGGTGATAACAGGTGCTGCTGAATCTGGGGACAGCCAAATGGGGTTTGCAAGCACTTCTGGAAGTCTACTATAGGCTCTACGGACCTGTGCTCGAATTCTTGGTGGCTCCAATTGCCTTACGCTACTATTGCTAGCCACTGCACTATTGCACTTTCGGTGCTCGCCACTTCACCATTAGATACTGCAGGGCTGGTATCTAAAAGGCCAGATGTACTTTGCCACTGGTGTCAGCCAGATCAAGTAGTGCATCTCTAGTACCTGAGCCCTGTTGCAAATTAGCATAATTATGCATTTCTAACACTTCAGCAGCCTAGTTTTAGCGGGTACCTCTTCTCATTCATCTGAGCTACCTGCCAGGGTGCTTTCTATAGGTTCATATTCTGAGCCTGATTCTGACTGCGAGCCCTCCCCTTTGCTCTTATCGGTCATGGTCAAAAGAATCGTGTAGGCCTCCTCACTAGAGTACCTTTTTTGGGACATTTTAGGTCTAAATTTACAGGTACCTAGTGGCGACTATGGGAAAGAGCTCCTGAGTAGCAATCAGGGGCTGCTTGCACACTGGAAATAGAACTGGTAGTGCTGGCGGAGACCAGCCCTGATTCTGCTAATGATGCAGTTTAGTGCACAATGTATCAAAGGTGGAAGGATCAGAAAAATTATACTCTGACACTTGTTTGGGAGGGGGAGAAACACAAGTACTGACAGAAATTTGGACTGATCTTGCTAACGCTGCGTATTGGGGACACTATACCAATCGAGATATTAGTACAGTTCTGCTCTTGATCAAGATACTGATCCAGACAGACACACAGTGATCAGTGACTTCTAGTGTGACTACGATAGTGTGATGGACAACCTAGCACTAACTGACCCTGGCTGGGAGGGACGCTAACTGACCCTGATGCTTTCTGATGTCGCAAGTGATACTAAGACAGTGATCATTGCTGAATACTGTACACAGACACCGTACTAATGGCACTGGCTGGGGGACAGGGGTGATCAAAGGGTTAATTGAGGGCAATCAAAGGGTTGAATTTTCCTAAAATTTTGTGTAAGTGTAAATGTGCTGCTTTTAAGCACTGTAGTGTTGCTTTCTTCTCTTCTTGAATTGAAAGGATTCAAGAAGAGAAGAACGGAGAAGATCTTGTCTCTATGTTTACAAAATAAAACACAGGATCATGCTGTGATTGGCTACAGCCAACAAGCAGGGTCCCAGCCAAAATCATTGGCTGGGACCTGCTGACAAACTTGTGCTGTAGCGAATCACAGTACAGATCAGCGGGGGGAGTGTGCACATGCGGATCCCAAACCCAGAAGTTTGGTCGTAACATACCAGTACATTGTGTGGCCTCCCCGTGCTACTCGCCTGCAGTAAAAGTACTGTGGCAGACAGCACGTAGTTAAGCATCAAATAAATATTTTTCAACACAAAATGCCTTCCTACTTGCTGCCATCATCCTTTTCTTATTAAAACTATATAATCTCTCCGGCCACTTTATTCGATACCCCAGTTCAATTGCTTGGTAACACAAATTGCTAATCAGCCAGTCACAAGGCAACAACGCAATGCATTTAGGCATCTAGCCGTGGTGAAGATGACTTGCTGAAGTTCAAACTGAGCATCAGGGGCTTTAAAAGACTTTGAATGTGGCATGGTTGTTGGTGCCAGACAGACTGGTTTGAGTATTTCAAAAACTGCTGATCTACTGGGATTTTAACTCACAACCATCTCTAGGGTTTAAAGAAAATGGTCCAAAAAAAGAGAAAATATCCAGTGAGCGGCAGTAGTTTGGCCGAAAATGCCTTGTCAATGTCAGAGGAGAATGGGCAGACTGGCTCAAGATGATAGACAGACAACAGTAACTCAAATAACCACTTGTTACAACCAAGGTATGCAGAATACCATCTCTGAATGCATAACATTCTGGACCTTGAAGAAGATGGGCTACAGCAGCAGGAGACCATACCGGGGCACCACCCCTGTCAGCTAAGAACAGGAAAATGAGACTACAATTCGCACAGGCTCACCAAAACTGGACAATAGAAGATTGGAAAAAACATTGCCTGGTCTGAGATGTCTTGATTTCAGCTGCAACATTCAGATGGTAAGGGTCAAAATTTGGTGTGAACAACATCAAAGCATGGATCCATTGTGCCTTGTATCAATGGTTCATGAATGTGCAGCTGACAAATCTGCCGCAACTGCATGAAGCCATCATGTCAATATAGACCAAAATCTCTAAGTAATGTTTCCAACACCTTTTTGAATCTATGCCATGAAGAATTAAGGCAGTTCTGTAGGCAAAAGCGGATTCCAACACGGTACTAGCAAGGTGTACCTAATAAAGTGGCCAGTGAGTGTATATTTCTATACATGTACATTAACACTTGGCAAGGCCAAAGCAGCACATTTTATGAGCAACCAGAACAATCTGAGCTCACCACAAAGTACAGTGTCTTCATCTTCATGTGTTATCTCCTTCACAACCATGTCTCCATCATCCAGGAGGTCATCGAGGGTAGCTGGCTCATCCGCTGTCTGCCCTATATCCATTAATGAAATAATAATATTAAGCATCAAATGGAGCGAATGTAAATACCTTTCGACACAAAATTCTTTTTGCCATGTCTTCTCATTTAGTTATAATAATGTTTACATTTTTAGCATTCAACCTTTTTTTTTACATACAAAATTCTCAAAAGAGAATAAATATTAGGTATTTGGTCACATTTCGCTTCCGAAAAGAGTCACTATTGCACTAACTTACAAAAATATACAGTATAGTTTCAACCCCTTTTATAGATGCACCATCGTATTCCACGTTACAAATGAGAGGATGAAAAAGTACCAAATAACCCATTTTGAGAATTGTAAGTATTTCGCTATATAGAAGAAAAGGAAATTAGAGGAAAAGATGGGAAACGATTGGGAGAAGAAGAAGTATAGACAATGGACAGTGGAAATGGTATCCTAGGGGCAACATGAGTCCACTGATAAATCATATAAATGGGTTCCACATTTTATCAAATTTGATTTGGGTGTTGATTTTAGAATACACGTGAGTCTATCATTATTTTAATCCAGTTTAATTTATGTTTGACATAGTAAGTAGACACAACCATCTGTTTCCAACTCCTTGCAATTGTGATTCTAGCAGCTAGGATTATATATCACACTAATCTTTTTAGGTGTTTATGAAGTTCACAGTCCATTTTCTGAAACATTGCTACTTCTGCGGACCTAGAGATATTCACCATGAATTCACAAATTAAGTTGAAGATTCTGATCCAGAATCTATTTACTTTATGACATTGTCACCATATGTGTAACATGGTACCTACTTGGGCACAGTTTCTAAATCATTAAGATTTGTAGACACACTGGTAGGGACCGTGTAGCTGCTCTGGTAGGGACCGTGGACCAACTTAGTGGCTTTTATCAGTAGATTCCACAAGAGTTGTACGTATTTATAGATATCTTAGATAAACTATATACTATTTTTTGCCACTCGATGTCTAAGAAGCCTACATTCAAGTCTTGTTTCCATTGTTTCACATATGGGAGTTTATGACTTGGTTTATTTAAAACATTGTACATTATTGAAATATGACCTCTCGTGGAATTCCTAATTTTGGAAAATAATTCAAATAGTGTTGAAGTTAAAGAACAGGTGGTATGTTTTAATTTAGTTTTAAGGTAAAATGTGAGTTAATTACAATGAAACATTTAACATAGAGCCACAGTCCTGGTCTACAACTTGTTCAAGTTTGGTTGCAAATGCAGTAAATGCATCGCTACCAGGGGCGGACTGACAGCTCATGGGGCCCCCAGGCAATAGGGGATCATGGGGCCCCTGTGTCCTTGCCCAAACTCAAAAAAGCATATGAAAAAGGTACCAGGGGCATCTCATGGGGCCCCCTACTGACCCCGGGCCCTCGGGCAGTGCCCGAGTTTCCAAATGGTCAGTCCGCCCGATTGCTACCCTAATGCAATTCAGAGATGCCTTTGGGCAGTCATATCAGGACATATTTATATTCCTAAGCCAGAAAATGACAAACAGGTGACTGGATGTCATAGGTAACACCACACTTTTTACATCTTTTAATGTTGTGGGTTTTTAAGAAAAACCTTATAATAGTTAGTGCTACCTAAACTACACAGCTGCAATAATCAAAAAAGTGAAGGCACAGGAAAGGATTGATTTATTTAATTCTACAAAAATTAAACCATACCTGATTTTCTAAGGTCTCCATCCACTCTACTCAAATATTTCTGTGTATGTTACAAAAAAAGCAAGATTAATACACTTATCATATACTAATAAATTGGTATGGACCAAATTTGAGATATATGACCACAGTTTGTCTTACTTGTTGGGAAATGATATGGTGTTCTGAAGTTTGCTCAGAGGTTGCACCACCTGCATGTGAAAAAATAATGATAACTCTGATGGAAAGCCATGGGGCAAGCTAATGTCCAGTGCATTTCTTGAGGTAAATAAAAGGTGATAATACAACAAAATGACTTTAAAAAAACATTACCACAACATATGGCAATGGAAGAGCAGGAGATTTAGAAAAAAAGACTGCAGACACAGTATATATTAATGAATACATATATATACAGTGGGTAAAAAGTATTGAACACGTCACAATTGTTCTAGGTAAGTATATTTCTAAAGATTCTATTGGCATGAAATTTTCACCTCGAGTCGGTAACAATCCATGCAATCTATACATACAAAGAAACCAAAACAAATAAGCTCATAAACTAAGTTATGTGTAATAAAATGGAATGACACGGGGAAAAAGTATTGAGCACATGAAGAAAGGGAGGTGCAAAAAGGCATGGAAAGCCAAGACACCAGCTGAAATGTATCAGTAAATTAAAAAGCAATCCTGCCCCTTGTCAGTGCAAATTAATATCAGCTGGTTCAGTCTCAACTGATGACCTATAAAAAGGTGTCTCATTACCAAGGTGTCACACAAGAAATATCTCATGATGAGTAAAAGCAAAGCGCTCTCTCAAGACTTTAGCAACCTTATTGTTGGAAAACATACTGATGGTATGTTTTGGGTGGAGCCGCCATTGCCAAAGGTCAGAGTGGTGGCCATCTTGGTACTCTTTTTATGCTTTTTGATTTTTGTCTCCATGTGGACACTTTTTAATGTTCTAATAAATACTACACTATATGCAACTTTATTGGCTCCTGTGGTGAGTTATTCCCTCTAGGACAAGGGCTGACTTCCCATCCGAGTGCCCAGGATGAAATTTGGTCCGGTTTTATATATTTCAGATTTTATATGTTTATTGTAACATCATTTACTACTGCATTTTATTCATGGATCACCACGGACATTATTGTATTTAGATTCTGCCCGTGATACACTATTGTTTGGCATTTGCTTTTTGAGCTGTTTAGCTGAAATTTTCATGCTTTTACTTGATGCACTTTACTATTTCACTTAGCTCATTACATTTATGATGCACTTTACCATATTGTTTGACTTTTAGATTTCGCATTTACTAATGGTTTTTGCACTTATGTGTTGCACTTTACCATTCCGCTATACTATATATATATATATTTATATATATATATATATTTTTTTTTTTTAAGCGCTGCACTTTTTTACATATACTATTGTAGGGGATGGTTACTGTCACCTTGTGTGCTAGCTGCTCCCCAGATATCGCTAGTGCTCACCAATATATTGGATTCTGTTACATACTGATGGTTATGGTTACAGAAGGATTTCTAAACTTCTGAATGTTCCAGTGAGCACTGCTGGTGCCATAATCTGGAAGTGGAAAGAACATAATTTCACCATAAACCGGCTACAACCAGGTACCCTCGGAAGATTTCTGCCAGAAGAGTAAAAGAATTATCAGAAGAGTTGTCCAAGAGCCAAGGACCACTTGTGGAGAGCTTAAGAAAGACCTGGAATTAGAAGGTACAATTGTTTCAAAGAAAACAATTAACACACTCAACCCCCATGGCCTGTATGCACGCTCACCACGCAAGTCTCCATTGCTGAAGATAAAGCATGTTGAAGCTCGTTTAAAGTTTTGCTGCAAAACATTTGGACAAGCCTGTGAAATACTGGGAGAATATAGTCTGGTCAGATGAGACCAAAATTGAACTCTTTTGGATGTGATAATACACATCATGTTTGGAGGTCAAATGGCACTGCACACTGCCCCAAAAACACCATACCAACAGTGAAGTGAAGTGAGAACATCATGGCGTGGGACTGTTTTCAGCATACGGTACTGGCAAACCTCATACTTCTTGGCAGCATTGAGGGTCAGTACAGCCTTTCCCCGATCAAAACTTGTATGTTTAGAATTACTCAATGCAAACCAACTGTGGATCTTTCTGTAAAAAAAACTGTTTTCGTTTGGTGATCTTAGTCAGCTGGCTGGCCATATAGCCAAAAAAAATGTGGTAATGTCTCAAAGAAAGATCCATAAGTCACACACCAAAGGCAGACCCATGTGCATAAGGCCGTGTTTAACCAGCCCGGACTCAAGCCAGGTCACAAAAAAATGTGGTGTTTTTTTTCATTTAAAAGAGATGGGTCTATAAGGCTGGCTTCACACTGTTGCACTGCAAGTGATTTCATAGAGTCCTATGAGGCAGATTTCAGAATGATTGTTAATACAAATGGGCAATGATTAGACAATCTACTAGGTGCAACTTGACCATTTGCTCCATACGAGAGGTACAATTTGTTTCCCTGAATAGCGTCATATATGGAATAAGTATAAATACTGACAGAATCCTGCACCTTCCAAGTACCCATAGCGCCCAATTCACAAGTATACTTTGCAAGGGTCATCAGACTATACTGATTTCCCTGGTGAATGATACATTTATCTATCGGCGGTTCTTTACATTACTAGTATCCACAATCAATACTGTTGGAAACAAATTCCTAGCATCCTAATCTATAATCCTCTCCCCCAAACAAGCAGCTGCATAAATATCCTATTCAGATTAAAACATAACACAAAAAATACAGCACTCACAGCAAGAATAAATTAAATGCATAACCCCTTCACTACATGTAAATAAATAAAATGCATATCAAATGAATAAAACAACACATACAGTATATCACAGTGATAAAACCACACTTTCATTCATTCAGCCTGGGTTCTATCAAATGCGTTTTGAAGCACACTGATTTGCATGACAGGGCAGAGAACATGTGTTCCTATGTTGGTGGTTCACATAGATGCGATACTAAAGCAGTGCGTTTTCAGTGCGGATCCAAAAAAGCGCCTCTGAGAGTTTTCAGTGTTGCAGTTGCATGGCATAGTGCAAAAATGTTTTATACCTTTTATTTCTCTCTTTAACCTCTTAGGGCCAGGAGGCGCCGGCATCAAGGGGTTAAACCACTTGCCCTCCAGAAGGTTTTACCCTCTTTATGACTAGGGCACTTTTTTTTGCTATTCAGCACTGCGCTACTTTAACTGGCAAACGCGTAGTCATGCAACACTGTACCCAAACTAAATTTATATGATTTTTTTTCACACAGCTTTCTTTTGGTGGTATTTGATCACCACTGAGTTTTTTATTGCAAAAAAAAAACAAAAACACAATAAATAAACCATACCTGAATTTTCTAGGTTTTCTTCCACATCACCCAAATAATTCTGAGTCTGTTACAAAGAAAGTAAGCTTAGTGCACCTGATAAGACAGTGTAGATCAGTCTCGAGATGTATTACAGTACAGAACAAAAATTGCCTTACTTGCTGGGAAATGATACTGTGTTCTGGAGATTGTTCAGAGACCAAGTCAACTGCATATGTAAAAATAACAATAGTTTCATTATTCTGGTAACCGAGGGAGGAAGGCGAGAACATTCAGTAAGCTCCTCTCTGCTATTTCGTAAAGCCAAATACATACCAACCAATCAGAATTATTGTTTCATATATTCAAATATAATGACCTGAGATCTAATCATTACAGGTTACTCTATTTGCTGCATCTCATCTTTGTTTCTTCTGAAAATTTACAAACTCTCAATGAACCTTAAAGTCTAAATCAGCTAAATACATCCCAGGTGCAGAAAAAATAAAGTGTTCAAAGTCTTGTGATTTGCTTTCTTTACAAAGCAGCACCAGCTTGAGTAGAAAATCCTGCCGCCTGTCAGCATGCTGCAGAGTGGGACCCTTGATCTTTGTGTGGAAGGTCTGACACGTCACCTGCTGAGACAGAGCCAGAGCTCACCAATAGCCGAAAGCATGAGCTTTGCTGATCAGCCGATTTGCTGCAGAGCTATAGAGCTGACTGAGTTGGGAGTGTGATGGACTTCTGCAGAGAGACCACTGCTTTCAAGCAGAGATCAAGGGGCCCACTCTGCAGCTGTTGGCAGGAGCCAGGCTTCTATGCTCAGGCTGGGGCTGTTTTAGAAAGAAAACTGTAAGACACTGAACATATTTTGTTTTGGTGCACCTGGTATACATTTATCTGATTTGAACTGAAAGTTGACTTCAGCTTTAAATAAACTCAAACATGCAACATATTCTTGTGTAAACCACTGTTACACTGTTAGCAGTCTTTTGTGAAATTTATAAAATTAGGCAAACTGAGCATCATATTAGAACACTCATTCATGGCATGGAATTCACTAAGAAAACACAAATCTAGCATTACTAGCAATGATCAGACCACACAGAGGTAAGAGCACACTTTCACTTAGAGATTTCTGTGTCGGATTAAAGTGAGTTCCCTTTTACAGAAAAAAAGACCTACGTGTTCAGGAAAACTAACTTGCAGCATTTTAAGGAGATCCTGTCACCAACTTAAAAATTGCAGTTAAAAGCACAGAATTTGACTACTCCATGAAATGTCAAATCCTTAGCACAGCCACAGTTCCACCTCCTTGCATGTCTTAGCCCTCTCCTAGTCTGAGTGTCTAATTACTGTCTGTGCTGGCCTAGCTCCACCACCTCTAGTAATCAGGCAGATAAAAAGGGAATAATTATAGTGTTTTGAGTGACAGCTCTGAGTCTGCTTGGGATGCTGATATCACATCTAAGATGGCGATGGCCAGCAGTGTTTTAGGGCTTTGGCATGTCTGCACAAGGGAAGCTTTTACAGGTACATAGCATCTCCAGTATAAATTGCATTAAATGGGAAGACTGTTGTTGAAATCTACTTACAATGTCCCTTTAAGGATTATACTCATCACAAGAAGAATGGGTAGTCTGCAGCAGGCCCTCCTGGATACAGGACTACTTCTCCCTGACCCCCACGTGCTGGTTACACCTGTGCTGGTGTGAGATGTTTGGCTCCCATGCCCCAACTGTACTAGGGCTGCAACTGTCACTGTAGTCCAGAGGAGAGTGACTCTACTGTTATCAAGAGCTTTTGAACTGCATTTCCTAAAGATCTGAATTTTCTCAGGCTGTATAGGACACCGCTTCCTTTTACCATTAGGGCGACCAGATAGTGCACATCACTGTTGCATAACAGAGGCCTGAGTGGGATCCAGAGCACTGAGCTCGGGAGTGCAGATAGGCAGAGTCACCTGGGTGCAGAGCAGAGAGTGGACTAATTTCGGTGTCTGAACGGATAGGAAGCTGCAATATCGTGGGAACTGGTAAGCTGCTACTGTGGCGATTTACCATCTCTGCTGCAGGAGAGACTGATCCCTTTAGGAACTGACCATACTGCCATCTAATAGCCTTATTGCTGCCTGAAGGCTTGACTGGGACTATTCTCATGTGCACCAGCGGTACAGCTGGACCCCAACGCTAGCCGGCTGAAGAGTTAGGACTAAAGACTGTCCCTTTACAGTGGCTACACAGAGACCTTCACCTATTGCTAAGGAGATACCTCTCAGGGGACAGTGTACCATATCCCAGCCATTCTCCTAGACTGCACTCTAGACTAATTATATTATTCGCATTGCAGTTAATGTTAATATGCACAGTTTATTGTTTACTTTGCTGATTCATGAGTTAATCCCAGTCTACGGGTACAGAACTCTATTCTAAGTTACCTTGGCATAGTGATTATACTGTCTGGTTGATTGCGTCTGAACCTACCTTCTCTGTGTTCATTTATGCTCAAACAACCATTTAGTCTATCCCGTACCAATACATTGAGTTCATTTACCACAAAACGGTCTCATGTCTATTTCCTGGTGCTATTCACAGCCGAGTTAATGGTATTTATACTTGTGTTCTTATAAGTGCTTGTAGTAACTTTCATTCAATCAGGTGTGTGAGAGGTACTGAGATTGTTTTTGGAGTCAAGGCGCAGAATAGAGAACCCAAATTACTAAGCAGCCCCCGCGGGGGTAGCACTACAAACTATTTAAATGCTTTACTTTAGGTCTGTTTACACAAGCTATTGTTCTCTCTAGCACTTGGTTTACTATACACGTCTTAAGAGTACTTATTATTACACTATAAATACTGTACTTGAGGTCACTTGGGACATGTTATTATGTGTGATGCATGCTCAGCTGTGTTCCAGGGTTTGTAACTTTTCATGGGTAAAGTGTATATTTCTGGGACCCTACAAAAGTAAAACGCTGAATGTCTAAATGTCAGCGAGAAAGAAGGGTGGATGAGTATGGCCTAGAGATCTTAAGTCTTCCATCCTCCCATAATGCAAGAAGGTTATGGTGGTAGGGAAACAAATGTCAGCAGCACAGCAAGTGAATTGGTAGCAGTAACACAATTCAACTATTTTCACCAATTCAGGACCATTTCTTCAAATTATCTCGACAATTGCATAATTCAACCATCTTTCCAGAAATTGTAAACTAGAAGGGTGTACATTAAATCTGAGTGGGTATCTGACAAGGTGGCTGGTTGGCGCCTTCACCTTTGCGCTTCCAGCCAGAAAGTCATCTGGGCAAGGAAGAGAGGGAGGGCTAGGAGTACCAGGTGGCACAATGAGTTCAATGTGTGATGTGACATCTCAGTGTCTAGGGTTAGTAAAGGGTGTCATTAAATCTATTGATGACTGGTCAGGACAGGATGAGAGCGCCATATCAGTGGAACAAGAACACTGGCTCAGTAATGGAATTGGGGGAAGGAGGATTCTAGGCCTGCCTGCTTCTGCTCTTGGTGTTCATTATTGATAGTACTGGTCATAAATATTTCCCTTTCTTCCATTACAGGCCTGTCTTGTTCACAGCATCATTGAAACCACAATTTAGTGAAATCTGCAATTTATTAGGGTGAATACTGTGACAGATCCAACCAGGACAGGGGCTTCTGGAGGGGACTAGGGGCTAGCCTTCAGCCCACTGATTACGGCCCATGGAGAGAGCAGATCATTCTCTAATAATGGACAACAACATGATGAATGCTGATGGCGAGGCTTGGATTATTTCTCTGTAAAAAGACAACAAATCTTCCCTTCTGGAGTGGATGGAAAGATGTAATAATAATCTTGTACAGGTTAATGGTCGGAGGAAATATGGTGGCCCTCATGCGGACTGGGTTGGAGAAACTCCTCTATTTGGGACAGAAATATTTATCAACAATCTCCCTCAAGAAATCTATGAAGATAAACTAATTCCACTTTTCAGACTGTTGGAATATTGTACGAGTTTTTTCTTATGATGGACAGATTATACAAGTGAAAGCAAAAACCTTAAAGACAGCATGTGTAATGGACTTTGTGTATTCAGGGGTGAGTATGTTGTCAGGCCGTCTGCGGTGGGCTCCCTGATTAATCAAAGCATTGTCTAGGTGCCTGGCAGTTGATTGGCTTACTGTTAAATTAGATCACTGTTAGCTGTTGGCTGTATTGTTTTACATTTGCACGGTTTAGGATAATGTGTGTGGGATATTTATAATGTGTATTATTTGTTTCATTGTTCATGTGGGGGCACTGCCCTATTTCTGCAGTATATAAAAACTATTTCTGTTCAATAAAGTAGTTTCAGTTTGGCATCTACGCTAGTCGCGTCTAGTCTTGGGTGCAATGCCTCTTATCTAGTCTTGGCTATAATACCTTGGTCCTGTGTCCCAGTGGTGAGGAATCGATTCTCTGATGAATTCACTCGATCGGGTGACAGGCGTTCTGTCACAAATACTATCTAGTGATGCAAGTTCTGGATCCAATTTGAGGTGAAGCTAAATTTTCAGCTTTGCAAATTTGCAGCTTATTTCACTTATCTTTACTTACCGACTTTGCTTTGTAATGTGCTCAGCGATTTCCCATTGCTTGGAAGCTATAAAAAATAAAGACATATATTCACAATCATTCTGAAAATACATCAAGTGCAAGTGTTGCTGTTTTAGTGTGAGCAGTCTGATCAATTACCACTTTATCAATTGTATTTGTTCAAATTATGAAAAGTGATGCATTTATGAATGATGGTAAACCTACACAATATCAGGTTGCATGCACCCAATGTTTAGTTTCTGCCATTCAGTTGCACTGGATCAGTGGATGATAGCAAGTGAGAGCAACTTCCTTTCCTTTACAGGAGAAACAGAGCAGCAGAGCTCCTGCTTCTGTCAGTCAAACTCATGTGAGGAGGCAGTGGAGTTGCTGCTTACAGGCACACAGCCTGGCTCTGAAGCACACACCCTTGGACCTGGCTTGCTACAAGAGGCACCCAGAAGAGGGAGAAGCAGACAGTGCAAGCGGGGAACTGCCAGAATAGGAGGAAAGCGACCTATCTGTGCAATATTCGTGCACAGAGCAGGTAATATGACCCTTTCATATGTAAATAGAATTGTAGCCCTTCGTATCACTTTAAGACAGAATGGGACCATAGGCAAGGCAGCAGGTTTGACCTCCTCCCCACCTTCCATACATAAGTTCACAATTGCACTATTCCTCTGGTCAGGGCTGCTGTTAAAAACCACAGGGCCCCATGCTGCCAACCTGACAGGGCCACTCCGCCAAAAAACAGTTTACTAGGCTTCAGTTAAGAATGAACACAGCGAGTGATCGGTACTGATTGCTCACTGTGTTCATTCAGGACAGGAAGGGGCTGGTAAATGGGAAATATTTACTGGAACCTTCCCCCACTCTCCATCCCGAAGGATCCTACTGTCCTAGTGCCTGTAGCTGCTGGTGGAAAGGAAAGAAGGGAAGTAGACAGCATTGTGGGGGGTGGAGGCACACAGGGGGACCTGGGCAGCAGGGGGAAACATATGGTGCACAAGGAGGGTGATTTGGGGCAATTACTGGAACCAATCCCCTGTATGGCTCTCTCTGCAGCAGCTGAAAAATGATGGGATGAAGAGAAGTCAGCTTTCAGCTGCTGCAGAAAGAACCATAGAGGGGATCAGTTCCAGTAATCGCCCCTTCACTGTTCCGATCACCCTCCCTGCTTACATCTGATTCACCCAGCTGGCTGGACCCACTACAGTAGGACTGGTACCCCGATTCCCAGCCCTGCCTCTAGTTTATTTTAGTGATATGAAGGTTGCATATGGCCCCTTGGACATACACTGTCTTGTGGATGATCCAGCTCTGAGAATGAGAGAAACCTAAATAGATCATTTTCTAAGTTATAATATCATGTGCATTCAATCTGAAAATATTTAATTTACAAAGACCAACTGCTGCCAAAACTTGATTTTGTTTAGGATAGGGGTTGAAGGGTTAAAGCCTCTGTCAGGTTTTTCTGCTGGTGGTGTCTCTATTGGGAAGATTTCCCCTCCCTTTGTGTCAGAACAAGAAATTACAGGAAGTGATGGGGGAGAAAAAAACCCACGTTTGAGTGAAAAAAAGAGAACTTTGGAAAATGATTTATTGCTGTCTGTGCTGTGCTAACCTGGTGAAAACTTCTCACCCATTTCTTTCACATATGTCCAAGATACAGGAAAAGGAAAAACTAAATATAAAATAGGACAAATATTTAAATGCCAACTCTTTCTAAAGCTAAGAAATGGCTAAAATTAAAGTACTCTGGTACTTTAGGGGCCTATTCACACTTATGCATTGTGGCAACATGCTAATAATGCCTGCATTACTATTTTGCCTTGTGGTGCTAAGCGTTGTGTGTTTTTTGATCCACTGTGGCATGTTTGCAACCTATTCATGATGAATAGGCTATTTTAACACAACTCACAGTAATGCCCAAGTATTTTGCATTAATACATTGCAGCAGATGGCTAGCGTATGAAAGGGCTATCAAAGACTTTTGCGCTGATATATAGTATCAGTTACAGATAGCGGGGGGGGGGGGGCACCGTTTAACAGTTTGTTTAAGCCCTGGTTCACACTGGGTGCAACTTGGCGTGCGATTTGCATGCCCTGCGACTTGCAAATTGCATGCCAAGTCGCACCCTATTGTGCGTAATTGCAGTGGTCATATCAGTGCGGTTCCGATTTGGTCGTAGCCGCACCGATTTCAAAATTAGTACATACAAGACTTTTGGTGCGATTTGCATAGACACCTGTATCAGATGTCTTGCAGATCGCACCTGAAATCGGCGGGTCCCCCGACTTTGAAATCATGCGACTTGACTGTAAGTCGCACGATTTCAAAGTCGGGATTGATGTGAATGGAGGGTAAGCCTCTGTGTTCCACCGGACATTAGGGGCCATGTACACTGGGCATAAAAAAAATGCTGCTTTTACAGGCATCTGGCTTTTTTTTCAGCCTGTATAAGCAACTCTATCTTAGCCTATGTGTCCATGCACATTGGAGCATTTAGAGGCATATTATCAAAGGAGTGTTTTCAGCTGGAAAAAAAAACACCACAAGTACCTTTTTGAGAGAAACTTTTGGGTAGAAAAAAACACTTGAAGCTCATAAACACGGCATTTAAAAGTGTTTGGCGTTTTCAAGCGTACACTGAAAAATCAGCAGAGGGGAATGTTTTGGAAAAAAATGCTTATACAAGCAAATACTTAGAAATGTCCATAAACACGTGTGCAATAAAAGCCATTATAAGCATTTTTTTATGTCGCTTTTTCTGAGGTTCTGGAATTTTTATTGACCCTAGTATGCATGGACCTTAAGAGGAGACATGATAAGGCCATAAGTACTTGGTGGTGCCGCTCCAGGCTGAGGTGTTGAGCCGCATTGGCACTCAGGATACCAGCAAAAGAAAAACTCATCCAAGGAGCAATAAACATTTTAGCTTGAAACCACTTCTGGCCTTAGCCGATCATAGTATGGATGTGTACATATAAAAGCCTCAATCAATGGCGCTCCTTGGGCCATGGCCCCTGACATGTTTCACCCCACCCACCAGGGACTTATTCATGGTGCGTGGGGCAAAACATGTCAGGGGGCATGGCCCAAGGAATGGAATTGACTGAGGCTTTCACATGTATACATCCATATTAAGATCGTCTAAGGCAAGCAGTGGTTTTAAGCAGAGAGAGACATAACCTAACTAAATGCTGGCAATGCAAGTTGGGAAAAATGGCAATTTTTAATATTACAATGATATTCAAAGGTTCTCATAGTGCTTTACAAATGACCAAAGTTTGGGAAAATTTTGATTGAAGCATATATTATTCATTTTATCTGTAGCCAAAATTATATATTTAACTCAGTAACTGGATACGTACCTGTACATTAATCTTTTTGAAACTTTGTAAAAAATATCCTAAAATAAATGAAGACACAAACACCAAAATGAGAAATACACTTATAGCAAATGCATTGCAAGAAAACAAACACAGCAACAGTAAAATAGAGGGAAGAGGGTAGCACAAAATAACAATTGTTACAAGGCATTAAATAGACCATTCATCAATTTTTAACCTTGATAGGATGCAAGCTTATAAATCAATATGCTCTCTGGGCATGCAAGTTATATTTTAGCAGCTTATTATTATACAGGATTTATATAGTGCCAACAGTTTTCTCAGAGCTTTACGATATAAAAGGAGATAATACAGCAATGAAACAGTTCAATACAAGAGGGTTAGGGGGGCCCTGCTCCTTGGAACTTACAATCTAAGAGGGAGGGGCTGACAGTACAAAAGATAATAACTGTGGGGGATGAACTGATAGGAGAAATAAAAGATTCCATTATTAGCTGAAGGCAGGATAGGCTTCCCTGAAGAGATAGCTTTTCTGAGATCACCTAAACATGGGCAGAGTAGGCAATAGTCTGATAGATTGGGGTAGAGAGTTCCAGGGGATGGGGGAGGCTCTGGAAAAGTCCTGGAGATGAGTATGCAAGGAGGAGACAAGGGAGTTAGAGAGCAGGAGGTCATGGAAGGAGCGGAGAGGACGGTTTGGGTTATATTTGGAGACAAGATTGGTGATGTAATTTGGGTCAGAGTTACAAATGGCTTTATATGTTATTGTTAATGTTTTAAATTTTATTCGTTGGGCAATGGGAAGCCAGTGGAGGGATTGGCAGAGAGGGGTGGCAGATATGGAACAATTCGTAAGGTGGATGAGTCTGGCAGCAGCATTCATGATAGGCTGAAGAGGGGATAGCCTGCGATTAGGTAGGCCAATGAGGAGGGAGTTACAATAGTCAAGGCGAGAGATAACCAGGGAGTGAATAAGTTGCTTAGTAGTTTCAGAGGTTAAGAACGGCCGTATCTTGGAGATGTTGCGGAGATGAAGTCTACAAGATTTGGACAGTGATTGGATTTGGAGCTGAAAGGACAGATGGGAGTCCAGGATTACACCTAGTACCGTGACATGAGGGGAGGGACTGATGGATGTATTATTGATCTTGATGGAGAGGAACGGGGAGGGGACACGGGCTGGAGGGCATAGTATGAGCTCAGTTTTAGTTTGAGGAAGTGGAAGTGAGGAAGCAGCTTGATCATAAGTAATCGTCCATCCTCTAGCTTAAGTCCATGGCATATGTAAAATATAACTAAAGGCAAAACTATCATTTTTTAGTTCTGGATAGAGTGGAAAGGCATAAAAACCCCTGTCAGGTATTTATTGCAGTTTTGCGTTTCTGTTACGGAAATCCACCCCCCACTCCCCACCCCCATCTGTCCAGTTTACTGTTATCAACGAAAATGAAAGAAAATCCCAAATTTTGGGTGGTCATCAAAAAACAAATAGAGGAGAAATTTTTCACTGGCGACATCATTCTGGTAACCCTGCTGAAGACTAGGGATTCCTTTCACTTTTCCTCTAACTTCCCGTTTTGGCTATGGAACAGGAAGTGAAAGGAAATCCCCCCAAAAAGACTGCAAAGGGGAAAAAAAGCTGACGGAGATTTAACCCTTCCTTACTCTATCCAAAATGAAAAAAAAGCTTTGCCTGTAGTTTTTCTTTAAGCCCTGGTTCACACCATTACGACATAGAAATCACGCCACTTCAGCATGTTTTCAAAGCCACAGATCAGTGTAATTTGCGACTTTGTTTAACAGAAGTCTATGTAAGTCGCAATGAAATCAGAAAAAAGTAATGCAGGAACCTTTTTCAAAGTCGCTGTGACATGAGTCGTGGCAATTTCAACAGTTCCATTTCCTGCAATGGGGTGTGACTTATCATGCGATTTGGAATTGTCAAATCGCACGACAAATCGCACCGGGGTGAACGAGAGCTTAAGCTTATGTCAGGGCAAAATAAAAAAGAAAACATTTAATACATCTCTGCAAAAAATGCACATTTCCCCATTTGTTATCTCTTTGAAAATGCTAAATGTACAAAAAACACCTAATAATATGCCAGAAACCCAGTAAGCTCCTAATTTCCATGTTCACTCTGCCTCTACTGCATTGAAAATCCAAGCAGTTTTATCAGTTTTGTCCTGTCATCTACAGAACACCTTCATCTTATGTTACGGCGGTGAGAAGAGAGGAAGGTGTTGGAGTACAAGAGAAGTAAATAGAGCTGATAACACTGTTTGCACTGTGACACAGAGGCACTAGGGGTACTTTACTAAAACTGCATGGTGCAAAATCTAGTGCAGCTCTGCACAGAAACCAATCAGCTTCCATGTTTTATCGTCAAAGTTTAATTGAACAAGCTGAAGTTAGAAACTGATTGACTACCATGCACAGCTGCACCAGATTCTGAGTGCTCCAGTTTTAAAGTGTTACTAAACCCAGGACCCTGCATTCACTATCTGGTCTCCCACAGTACACACAACATGGGAATTAAATTATTTTAGTAAATATAAACTGCTAAATACATTTTCTCATCAGCAGTTAGAGCAGTCTTGTGATTTCTATCAGTGTCCAGCAGAGCACTGGTTAAAGCTTGTAGGAGGATGCAGAACCCCTGACCTCTGTCTGAACAGTGCTGACTGGCCCTGTGCTGATCATTTGCACTTTCCCAAGAAAAAAAAACCTCTCTAGCAATACACACCAAATTGAACATGTTTAGAGTGACTCCACACGATATGTCTTATCAGGAGATAAGAGGGGGACACGGAAAGAAGGGGAGGATGAGAGAAGTCAGGATCAAACAGCATTTTTACACAATGTGGAGCATTAACCCCCTAGGTTCCACAGTGAGTATAACAAGCATGCTTTACTACATATACAGACCGATTTTACTGTTGTGGGTTTAGTAACACTTTAATAGATCTCCCCCACTGTGTTGTCAGCTTACTACAATAAATTAGGAGCACATTTGATTTCTAGAAGGTATACAAGTATTTTTCAGTACTTCTGTATTTAAAGAGTCAAATCATCAGCAAATGTTCCTAGACCTAAACTAAGTTATAGACTTATTACACAAGATAGAACATACAGCATACCTTGCTTTAGCTGATATGACAATGCTTTTAAGTGCAGTAGACTGGGACGACAAGTTGCCTTCTCTACCTCAGATGTTGTACCACCTTTGACACCAGGGGATGTTAGTGGAGCTTCTTCCCTGGAAGTCAGTGCTTCTTTGATCAATAATTCCTTTACATGGAAGGTCTCCTTTGCTCTAGGGGAGCTGGATGCCATTTCTGTGCATTTATTATCGACACGGGAAGAGCATGAAGGCTGCACAATCGACAAATCAGTTCCAGTAGTAATAGCTGAGACATGACCTACTGATTTAATTTGTCTCTGGGGGACCGTTGCTGGCTGGTCTACAGGAACATCCATAGCATGAGAGTTTACAGCATGCACCAAAACTGTTGTGGGAACAGGAGTCCCTTTGGGTTGTTCACCTGATGTCTTGCTAACACTTGGAGAGCTCAGAGGCTCCTTATCTAACAGTATGTCAGTATTCGCAAAGCAAAAGGTTTTGCTGGGGGCATGTCTAGAAACATTATGGGCTGCATGTTTCTTCATGGTTTTTCCTAAGTTGGCCAGCAGTAGATCCTTATCTTTGTTATGCTGCTCATTTGATACATTGTTCATATTTAGAGACCTCATAGGCTGCTGTTTATCTGATGCCTTGTTTGTACTGCTGGAGCTCCAAACCTGGTCATCTAAAGGTTTTGTAGGATTGTGAGAGACCGCACTCATGGACACTAACTTATTATTACCATTATATATGTCCTTAGGTTCTGCTCTTGCATTGTTTTCACCATCTGAAGGTGTCAATGTTTCACCACTAATGGAAGCTAACCTTTCACTGCTTTTAGCAACATTTACTGGGTGGAATATAGTACCTTGAAGAATATTGGTACTTTTTACTTTGTTTGTAATGTTAATAAATTGTCCAGATTGAGCACTCGTTACTGCAGGAGAATGTCTAAGAAGATTTGACAATGTTTTTATGTGCAATAGACTGGGATGACAAGTTGCATTCTGTACCTCTGAAGCTTTACTAGTTTTGACACCAGGGAATGTTGGCAGGACTTCCCTGGAAGCAGGAGCTTCTTTCACCAGTGATTCCATTACAAGGAAGGCCTCGTTTGCTCTAGTGGAGCTGGCTGCCATTTCTGTGCATTTATTATTGACAAGGGGATAGCATGAAGGCTGCACAATCGACAAATTGGTTCCAGTAGCAATGGCCGAGAGATGAGCTACTGATTGAGGTTTTCTCCTATCGACCGCTGCTGTCTGGTCTACAGGAACATCCGAACAGTGAGCGCTTACCGAGTGCACCAAAGTTTTGTTTGTAATGTTAATAAATTGTGCAGATGGAGAACTTTTTACTACATGACTGGAGCTGGCAGACAGGTCTGGATTATGTGTTGACTCTAATGCAGCAATTTTAGGATTATTTTCATCTGATGTTGCATATGTACCAGTATGTTGATTCTGTAAAAAATGTAAATGTTGGTTATAACCCACAGACAAAACAAATCTTACCAGTTTATATAATTTATTTTGACAGGAAGCTACAGCATACCTTCCAAGGTTGAGATGGGAAAACGGGAAGCCTTTATGTAGGCAAAGGACAAAACCCTGCCACACTTAAATTACATGAACACTTACTGGTAAAAAAGTACTTTAACCAATCACTTTCGTGTGTATTGATATTCTTTTACTTCCACTAGCTTTTGAAATTTGCAAATGCAACCATTCAAAATGTAATGGAAATTTTAGCACTGTTTGGTATATAAATGGTGCGTTTTTATACAGGTACAGTATATACTGTTTACTTTTTGCTCCTCATTTGTTCCCTATTTTGGTCTACTGTACAGTTCCTTGAAATAGTATTCATACCCCTTGAAATTTTCCATATTTTGACATGTTACAACCAAAAACATAAATGTATTTTATTGGGATTTTATGTGATAGACCAACACAAAGTGGCACATAATTGTGAAGTGGAATGAAAACAATAAATGGTTTTCAAACTTTTTTACAAACAAATATCTGAAAAGTGTGGCATGCATTTGTATTCAGCCCCTTTACTCTGATATACAGGTGAAACTCGAAAAATTAGAATATCATGCAAAAGTTCATTTATTTCAGTAATGCAACTTAAAAGGTGAAACTAATATATGAGATAGACTCATTACATGCAAAGCAAGATAGTTCAAGCCATGATTTGTCATAATTGTGATGATTATGGCATACAGCTCATGAAAACCCCAAATCCACAATCTCAGAAAATTAGACTATTACATGCAATCAATAAAACAAGGATTGTACATAGAAAAATAACGGACCTCTGAAAAGTATAAGTATGCATATGTACTCAGTACTTGGTTTGGGCCTCTTTTGCAGGAAATATTGCCTCAATGTGGCGTGGCATGGAAGCTATCAGCCTGTGGCACTGTTGAGGTGTTATGGAAGACCAGGATGCTTCAATAGCTGCCTTCAGCTCTTCTGCATTGTTCGGTCTCATGTCTCATCTTTCTCTTGGCAATGCCCTATAGATTCTTTATGGGGTTCAGGTCAGGCAAGTTTGCTGGCCAATCAAGCACAGTAATCCCATGGTCATTGAACCAGGTTTTGGTGCTTTTGGCAGTGTGGGCAGGTGCCAAGTCCTGCTGGAAAATGAAGTCAGCATCCCCATAAAGCTCGTCTGCAGAAGGAAGCATGAAGTGCTCCAAAATCTCCTGGTAGATGGCAGCGTTGACCCTGGACTTAATGAAGAACAGTGGACCAACACCAGCAGATGACATTGCTCCCCAAATCAACACAGACTGTGGAAACTTCACCCTGGATTTCAAGCATCTTGCAGTGTGTGCCTCTCCATTCTTCCTCCATACTCTGGGTCCTTGGTTTCCAAATGAGATGCAAAAGTTGCTCTCATCAGAAAAGAGGACTTTGGACCACTGAGCAACAGACCAGGTCTGTTTTTCTTTAGCCCAGGTAAGACGCTTCTGACGTTTATTGTTCAAGAGCTCTTGACAAGAGGAATACGACATTTGAAGCCCATGTCCAGGATCCGTCTATGTGTGGTGGATTTTGATGCACTGACTCCAGCCTCAGTCCACTCCTTGTGAAAGTCCCCAACACTTTTGAATGGCCTTTTCCTGACAATCCTCTCCAGGCTGCAGTCATATTTGTGACGGAAAACTAACACTGCACATCACCCTGAACACACCATCCCAACCAAGAAACATGGTGGTGGCAGCATAATGTTGTGGGGATGCTTTTCTTCAGCAGGGACAGGGAAGCTGGTCAAAGTTGATGGAAAGATGGAGGAATCCAAATACAGGGCAGTATTAGAAGAAAACCTGTTAGAGCCTGCAAAAGACTTGATACTGGGGTGGAGGTTCACCTTCCAACAGGACAACAACCCTAAACATACAGCCAGAGCTACAATAGAATGGTTTACATGAAAGCATATTAATTTGTTAGAACTGCCCAGTCAAAGTCTAGACCTAAATCCAATTGAGAATCTGTGGCAAGACTTGAAAATTGCTGTTTACAGACTCTCCCCATCCAATCTGACAGAGCTTGAGCTATTTTGCAAAGAAGAATGGACAAAAAATTTACTCTCTAGATGTGCAAAGCTGGTTGAGACATCCCCAAAAAGACTTGCAGCTGTAACTGCAGTGAAAGGTGGTTCTACAAAGTATTGACTCAGGGGAGCTGAATGCAAATGCACGCCACACGTTTCACATATTTATTTTGTAAAAAAAATTGAAAACCATTTATCATTTTCCTTCCACTTCACAATTATGAGCCACTTTGTGTTAGTCTATCACATAAAATCCCAATAAAATACATTTACGTTTTTGGTTGTAACATGACAAGATGTGGAAAATTTCAAGGGTATGAATACTTTTTCAAGGCACTGTACATTAGACCAAAATAGGGAACAAATGAGGAGCAAACAGTTACAGGGGTACTTTGTTCCAAAAGAGGAACAGTCCCTAAAAATCAGGGATGGCTGGGAGCTATGGCTACAGTAGTAATTGCACCAGCAATTTACAGGTACATTGATGGGATAATTTGGGGTGGTTTGGAGAAATTATTTCCATTCATACTAGCGGGGTTACAGTTGGGGGAATCAATGGTGGAGAAGGATCTGGGAGTTCTGGCAGATCACAAGCCTAATGGCATGCAATGCCAAGCTGCGATTTCTAAAGCAAGCAAAACCCTCTCTTGTATTAAAAGAGGTATAGTATCCAGAGAGAGAGATATCCTATTACCCCTGTACAAATCATTAGTAATGCCTCATCTGGAATATGCAGTTCAGTTTTGGGCGCCAATTCACAAAAAAAACATTGGAGAACTGGAGAAAGTACAGAGAAGGGCAACCAAACTGATAAGAGGAATGGGGGAGCTCAGCTTTTTTTTTTTTTTTTTAATTTAAATATTTATTAAATTTTTCATATTAATACAAAAACCCAAAAAGGGAAATAATTCTCATACAAGTAGACAATTATATAACATTTCTACCTTTCCCTTACTAAAAACTCTTTTCCTTCCCGTCCCACTACCCCCCCCTCCCGCCCCTCCTCCCCCTCTGCAGACTCTAGCCCTTTCTAATCTCTTGAGGCTTATTAATTTTTTTGCTAACATCCTAGTTCATATCTTCCTATATTTCTCTTTCAATCCTGCTCTTTCCCACTTTTCCCATCTCCTGGAATAAACTCTCATCCTATCTTCTTGCATATGGTATGATCTTTCCATTCTACCTATCTGGTTTACTCTATTAATCCACTCTACCTCCTTCGGTACCTCAGCTTTCCGCCAAAACTTGGGTATCAACCCTTTCACCGCATTCAAGAAGTACCAAATACCTGAATCTTTATATTTATTTACAGATGTCTCCACATTGTGTAGGAGGCACGTCGTTGGGTCTAACCCTATGTCAATTCCAGTTATTTCTTCAATTAATTTAACTATTATCTTCCAAAAAGCCTGGATTTTCGGACATTCCCACCATATGTGAAACACCGTGCCTATCTCTCCACATCCTCTCTAACACATATTTGAGTTTTCCCCATTCATCTTGTGCTCTACACTCGGTGTAATGTGCCATCGTGTCACATACTTATAATTAACCTCAACCTCTCTCATACTAACATTATCGTGTATCAATCTAAACATCTTTCTCTGTCTATCTTCATCAAACCCAACTCCCATATCCCTTTCCCATTTTGTCATAAAAATTAACTTTGTGTTTGTGTCTAATTCTGTGAGTATTCTATACACTTTTGAGATACCATGCTTCCCATCCCTTCGTGTCTCTAACAACCTTTCAAACATATTCCACTCCCGTTTTATTCTCAGGGGTTTCGGTAGATTTCCAATAAAACTTTTCAATTGATGATATTTCCACTCATCTATTCTAATAAAAATATCTCCCTTCTTCTCTATTAACTCTTTAAGTGATCTCAATTCTCCCTCCACCAAAACATCTCTCAATTGGGTATCCTCCTTTCTAAACCATCTCCCTGATATCTTATTCTTTCCCGGGGGGGAAGTACTCAGTATTTGTGAGAGGCATTAATATAGAATTAAATTCCCATTTCATGTTTTTGTGTAAATTGTCCCATACCCTAAAGACATTTAAAGTGTAGATACTTGTGCTTTCTTTAATTCCCCTGAACTGTGGTGGAACCCATATCATCTGACTCAATCTATTACCACTAAGATCATTTTCAATTGTTACCCAACTTTTCCCCTTATGGTTAAATGTCCAGTCATATATTCTTGCTAAAACCACTGCTTTATAGTATCTCTTGACATCTGGTAGGCCCAATCCCCCTTTCTCTTTAGTCCTACTCAATGTTTCATATGCTATTCTAGGTTTTTTATTCTTCCAAATATATCTTGTTAACATTTTTTTCATTATCTTAAAGAAGGCTTCTGGAATTTTAATTGGTACCATTTGAAATCTATACAGTATTTTAGGCATAATTACCATTTTGACTAGGTTTATACGTCCTATCCAGGATGGATTTCCTCCTTCTAGTCTTTTTAAATCTTCCCTGATCTCATTTATCAAAGAGATATAATTTAATCTATACAAATGCTTAGATGAGGCAGTGAGTTTTATTCCTAGGTATTTTATCTCTTTTTCTCTCCATATAAAGGGGAATTCTTTTTGTAGTTTTTCTTTTTCATTCTTTGGTATATTAATATTCAGGATCTCTGTTTTCGTTGGATTAATTTTTAAATTTGATAGTTCACCATACTCCTTCAGAATCTTCATTATATTTGGGAGAGTTATTCGGGGATTCCCCACATAGAACAATAAGTCGTCCGCATAGGCCGCTACTCTATGTTCTATGGATTCTATCTGAATTCCCTTTACCGATCCACTATTTCTTATTATTGACAACAGAGGTTCGAGTGACAATACATATAGCAGAGGGGACAGTGGACAGCCCTGTCTTGTACCATTAGACATTCCAATGGGTTCTGATCTCTCCCCATTTACCGTGATGATTGCAGTAGGCTCCCTATATAATTTACTTATCCACTCTCGCATTCTATCACCTATCCCCAGCACTTTTAAGTTGTCCATCATAAAGCCCCAGTCCACTCTATCAAATGCCTTTTCTGCATCAATTGACAAGAGCACCACCGGGGCTTTCCCTTTTCTACTTTTCTGAATAAGCATCAGGGTTCTCAAGCCGTTATCTCTATGTTCTCTCCCCGGTACAAAGCCCACCTGGTCTCCATGGATCCATTCAGGCATCAGATCCCTCAACCTGTTTGCTAACACCTTTGCATACAGTTTAGTGTCTGTGTTCAATAATGAGATAGGTCTATAGCTGGAGCACTGAGATGGATCTTTTCCCTCCTTGTGAATAAGTACTACATGGGCCTGTAGGGATTCTCTCCTCACTTTCATCCCACCTCCCAGAGCATTCATATATTTCTCCAACTTGGGTAGCAGTACTTCACTAAATTTCTTATAGTACTTAACTGTATATCCATCCGGGCCTGGGCTTTCCCCCCCCCCTGTGCTTCTTAATGCTATTTTAATTTCTTCCTGGGAGATTTCTGCATCTAGGGAGTTCAACTGTGCTTCACTTAGTTTTGGTAATCCCGCATTTTTTAAGTATGTCATCTTTTTTTCATTAATTCCCTCTTGGGCTTCTTTTAGGGGGCTTTGGGGGCTAATATTATATAACGTTTTGTAATACTCCGTAAACACTTTAATAATCTCTTTATTTGAGTGGACCAACTCCCCCTTTGAACTTTTTATCTTTTCTATATAGTTCCTATTTTTCTTTTTATTCAAAGCTCTCATTAGATATCTTCCTGGTCTGTCCCCCCATCTATATCTCTCGTTAAAAACCCTGTTGTATACTCTTCTCTTCTCCTCATCCATCAACCTCTCTAGCTCATCTTTTTTATCCGATAACCTCTGTCTCGTATCTTTTGTTATTTTCTTCTTATGGATCTGCTCCATGTCCAATATTTCTTTTAAGAGCCCACTGACCCTCTCTCTTCTTTCCTTTTTCTTCCTTGCTCCCGCCGCAATCAAGATTCCTCTTATGAATGTGGTTTGGAGAAATTATTTCCATTCATACTAGCGGGGTTACAGTTGGGGGAATCAATGGTGGAGAAGGATCTGGGAGTTCTGGCAGATCACAAGCCTAATGGCATGCAATGCCAAGCTGCGATTTCTAAAGCAAGCAAAACCCTCTCTTGTATTAAAAGAGGTATAGTATCCAGAGAGAGAGATATCCTATTACCCCTGTACAAATCATTAGTATGCCTCATCTGGAATACGTAGTTCAGTTTTGGGCGCCAATTCACAAAAAGAACATTGGAGAACTGGAGAAAGTACAGAGAAGGGCAACCAAACTGATAAGAGGAATGGGGGAGCTCAGCTATGAGGAAAAATTAGAGGAACTGAATGTATTCTCTCTTGAGAAGAGGAGATTAAGGGGGGATATGATCAACATGTATAAATACATCAGTGGTTCATATAGTGAACTCGTTATTCACCCTGAGGTCATCACAGAGGACAAGAGGGCACTCTTTACGTCTGTAAGAAAATAAATTTATTCTCCAAACACGGAAAGGTTTCTTCACAGTGAGAGCTGTGAAAATGTGGAATAGACTTCCTTAAGAGTTGGTCCTGGCCAGCTCAGTGGATTGCTTTAAAAAAGGCCTGGATTCCTTCTTGGATACACAGAATATAACTGGATACTAACAGTTATAGGCAAAGTTAATCCAGGGAATATCCGACTGCCTCTCGGGGGATCAGGAAGGAATTTTTTTCCTCTGCAGGAGCAAATTTGTTCATGCTTTCCTTGGTTTATTTTGCCTTCCTCTGGATCAACTGTGGGTACAGGATCATAACTTTTTTGGTTGAACTGGATGGACTACACTGCTTGTAACTCACAGAAACAGAACAATGCTGGGAAGAGGTTTTGAATCCTTCTAAGATCCCATAAAAAGTACTGAATGTAATTTCCCCAGAAGTAGAAAGCTGGCAAATAAAACTGACTTACATATTTATAACTCAGTTTTGTGATTTGCCTCCAGTTTTACTATGTTTTTTTTCTATTTCTTATAGTGTATTGTAAACACGTAAATTTCATTTTTTAATTTTTCTTTCAATCACCCCAACCAACCATAGTCCACTCTTCCTTGTTATTTTGCATTTGTGATCTTATTAAAAGCTGAAAGATTTGATCCTAATTACATGGTCCTCATTGTACAGTGTGTTTAAACATTTCTAGATTCCCCAATAATTTTTGCATCCAAGAAATACAGTATTTGGCTCACCCTAGTAAGGACTAAAAATAGTATTTGCAGCTACGTTTAAAAAGCCATCTCATCTGCTGTTGAAGGACAGCGCAAGGTTTTCTATAGTGACATCAGAGCATTACTAATTACACAATACCTACGTTTAATGAAATTGCACACAAGATAAAGGTAGACAAACCCTGAGCAAAGATCTCCCAATGTACTGAAGAAATGTACTGCCCCCCTTCAATTATTAAAAAGAAATAAATGTTTCTTTGCAAACAGAGTAGAGGCAAGGGTGGCATCCAATGCTCATTTTGAACAAATTCAATATCTGTCCATGACAGATGCCCATAGATGCAGCAGTCATCAATTTTAAATGTAGATTAAAGTTAAAGTGGAGCTCCACCCAAAAGGAGAAGTTCCGCTTTAAGGACTGGTCCCCCGATTCCCGTTAAGGATTGGCCCCTTTGGGAAGCAGGTACCCAAAATTGACAGGTACCCGCTCCCAATTCCGCTGCAATCACCCGGGCAATCGAAAGCGGAAGTTGTCCACCCACTCTCCCTCCCTGTAGTCTTCTGGGACAAGTGACGGGTCCCAGAAGACTACAGGACTATTCAGAAAGCGCAGCACTACACGTGCATGCGTAGTGGGCACCCAGCTGTGAAATCACAAGCTGTCACAGCTGGGTACCCACACTGAAGATGCCAGCACTGGGAACACAACACGGCCGGTGAAACGGGCTGCGGGGAGGACACCACAGGATCGAGGGACAGGCAAGTGCCTGTTTTTTAAAAGTCAGCAGCTACAGTTTTTGTAGCTGCTTACTTATATTTTACAGTTTGAATGGAACTCCACTTTAACTTTTGGACAGGTTAGGTATGTTCAATATTTATATATATTAAAGCAGATCTTCCCCTCAACATACTGCCAATGCTCTTTTAGGGTAATGTGTTAAATATATTTATGTGTCCATTTTTTTCCCCTCCTATTTTGCCACAATACTCTTATGCATCAAACACTATGTGCCCGGCCCCTGCACCACCATTTTCAAAAACGACATAACTGTTGAATAGATTCTTCTTCCTAGTTCCTCTGTTGGCCCAGCAATAATGCCATGCCAGATCTGGCACATGCGGAACAAGAGTGGCCGGCTATCGAAGAATAAAATTACGTTTTTTAAAAACTTTTTGACTTTATGGACAGGCATGCATTTTTTGACTTTGGGGAGTAAAGGTCTGCTTTAACATGCAATAAAAGAGCTTGAAAACACTGATCTGTGTAGCTGCAAGCACAGAGAAGAAATATATTTCTGTTGTCACAACAAAGACACTGAAAACTAGTTTTCATATAGCTTAAAGAACCTGGTGTTTGTTTTCATTAGAAATCTGTTAGGATGCCAAGTCCCCACTGCCCAAGAAAGCAAAAAGGAGATTAATTTCTCCACAGTGCCTGCAGTTACATAAGTCAGTGAAGGCTTTTAAAACCTCATTTATTGCTTGTTAAAAGTATGTAAATATTTCATTGTCAAAAGCCTGAACAATTTAACCAATCTGACATTTTATTGTAATGGTCAATTTTTATTACACTACACACACAATGAAAGTATTAGTATATTTTGAAAAGGAAAAGGGAAAACTAATCTAGGAGCGATAGAAGAAACATTTTGGGTGAAGTGGGTCAGGGTTTCACTTGCTGCCAGATCTGCACTGCTTTTCCATTTCTGGCATTGCTGTAAGAGTGCATAAGCTTGGCTTTGTTCAGTCCTCTAAATAATGCCCCAAAGATAAAATGCCCACTACCCAATAAGCCACCTTTTATAGGATTATTTTGAGAAATCACTGAGGACGATGACAATCAATTAGTCAACTGGCTAGTGTGTTATATACTCTACCTCTGGAATGTCTTCAACAGTCACACTGGAAGCATCTTCCATTTGCTCACCCTGAAAATAAATATTTAAAAAATTAATCATATACTGAGGTTGATTTACGAAAACTAGAGGGTACGAAATTTGGTGCAGCTATGCATGGTAGCCAATCAGTTTCTAACTTCAGCTTGTTCAATTAAGCTTTGACGATAAAACCTGGAAGCTTATGGATTTCTCTGCAGAGCTGCACCAGAGATTTTGAACTCTTCAGTTTTAATAAATCAACCCCAGTATGTTATAATTCAACCTTCAGACTTATTAATTAAAAAAAAAAAATTAAAGTAGTGAATAAATGAATTGTAGTTCTAAAAATAGTAAACTTACATACACCAATACGTACAAATAAAAAAAGATTAATTAACTCATTGACATGATGGATTGCACACATCATGATGTTGGATAGTGCGTAGAGCAGGGGTGTCAAGTTGACGGCCCTTCAGCTGTTGCGGTTCTATTATACCTCTGCCTGTGGTAGTCCTGCTTGTAACTCTTAGTCTTGCAATGCCTCATTTGACTTGTAGTTCCGCAAAAGCTGGAGAGCTGCCAGTTTGACACCTGTGGTGTAGAAGATGACAGAAAAATCGTCGACTCCTAACCACTCCCATCATCTGGCTATATAACCTGACAATACTGATGTATATAAAAAAAGTGTTTGTGTATTATTGTGACATGCATGTTAGATTATCTACTCTTGGAAATAAATTAATGTGACTCAGTAAAATACTGTATTATGTGTTGGTCCTATATACATTCATATACATGCATGCAAAAATTTAATATAAAGTAAAAACGCTAACCTGAAAAATCTGATCATTTATTTTTGGGCAATGAAAATAAAAACATTGTGAACAGTATTTTTTACCTACTGTGTTTTTGCTTGTGAAGGCTCTTAAAGTAAAACTAATATTGGTTTTAGGACAATTGTATTTAAAGTTTGTACATTTTTTTACTTTTGCTTTTTACCTTTCTTTTAACTATTCATATACTGTAAGAGTACATAAGCTTGGCTTTGTTGAGTCCTCTACATAATGGCACAAAGATGCAATATCTATATGCCCACTACCCAATAAGCCACCTTTTATAGGATTATTTTGAGAAATCACTGTGGACAATGATAATCAATCAACTGGCTAGTGTGTTATATACTCTACCTCTGGAATGTCTTCTTCAGTCTCACTGGAAGCATCTTCCATTTGCTCACCCTGAAAATAAATATTTAAAAAAATTAATCATATATTGACGTTGATTTACTAAAACTGATGAGTGTGAAATCTGGTGTAGCTGTTCATGGTAGCCAATCAGCTTCTAACTTCAGCTTTTTCAATTAAACTTTGACGATAAAACTTGGAAGCTGATTGGTTCCTCTGCAGAGCTGCCCTAGATTTTCTACTCTCCAGTTTTAGTAAGTCAACCCCGATATGTTATAATTGAACCTTTTGACTTATTAATTTAAAATAAATAAATAAATAAAGCAGTGAATACATCCTTGTGGTTATAAAAATATTAAACTTACGTACACCATGTACAAATAAAAAAAAAAAATGAATAAAATCATTGAAATGATGGATTGCACACATGATTATGTTGGATATTGCATAGACTCAGAGGGTGACAGAAAAATCGCCCTCGACTCCTAACCACTCCCCTCATCTGGTCATATGATCTGATAATATGGACTTACATTAAAAAAGAAGAAAAAAAAGTGTGTGTCATTGTGACATACGGGTGAAACTCGAAAAATTAGAATATTGTGCAAAAGTTAATTTATTTCAGTAATGCAACTTAAAAGGTGAAACTAATATATGAGATAGACTCATTACATGCAAAGCAAGATAGTTGAAGCCATCATTTGTCATAATTGTGATGATTATGGCTTACAGCTCATGAAAACCCCAAATCCACAATCTCAGATAATTAGAATATTACATGCAATCAATAAAACAAGGATTGTACATAGAACAATATCGGACCTCTGAAGAGTATAAGCATCATATGTACTCAGTACTTGGTTTTGGCCCCTTTTGCAGCAATTACTGCCTCAATGCGTCGTGGCATGGAAGCTATCAGCCTGTGGCACTGCTGAGGTGTTATGGAAGACCAGGATGCTTCAATAGCGGCCTTCAGCTCTTCTGCATTGTTCGGTCTCATGTCTCTCATCTTTCTCTTGGCAATGTCCCATAGATTCTCTATGGTGTTCAGGTCAGGCGAGTTTGCTGGCCAATCAAGCACAGTAATCCCACAATCATTGCTACCCCCCCCCCCACACACACACACCCTAAAACAGTGGCACCCTATAAATGCAGAATCTTGAAGTCTAAGATGTAAAAAGCTTAAACTTTATTTTTCAATGGGAAAATCTGAGCCTGGTGCGATGCCCATAACCACTTTGATTAAATGAACCTCTCATCAGATGTCCTTTTCACATTAGAGGTCCTCGCAACACATCAGAACTCCCCTTTTACATCAGAGTCCCCCCTTCACATCAGAAGGCCCTTAAAACATTAAAGGTCCAGCTTCCCATGAAAGTCTTTCCTTTACATCAGAGTCCCCCATCACATCACAGTCCTGCTAAACATCAGAGGTCACCCTACACAGGAGAGCCCTCCATCACAGGATACCTCTATCACAGAGTCCTCCAATCACAGCAGAGTCTCCCCATCACAGATTTCCTCCCTCATCACACAGTCATCCCCACAGAGCCCCCCAATCACACAATCTCCCATCACAGAGCCCCTCCAATCACACAGTGCCCCCCAATCACCCAGTTTCCTCTTCACACCAGAGTCCTACCTTTTGGCTGCAGCAGTGATGAGGAGGGCAGAAGGTGGAGCAATTCTGGAGAAGCTGGGGTATCGACCTCTTCTGAATGCTGAGGATGGCTCTGCATGCCACCTGCCCTGGAACAGCATCATGCATTGCCATGGTGTGCATGGGCCTCAACAAATAGCAACAAGTGCATCCTGCCCTAGAGCATAATCAGTTCTTATGGTGCTGACAACTGGCCTGTCCACACCATGGCAACTCATGACACTAATCTAGGGCAAACTGGGTTCTGTGACCATGGCAACCCATCCTAAAATAATAGATGTACAAATAACTGCAGGAGTAATGTCTTGTTCCAGTCTATCTGATGTTACTAGCCGACTTGTAAACAACACTGGGGGCCACAGCTGTCATGGGAGGTAAATAATGGCTAGGGAGGGGAGCGGTGGATTTTCTGAACTTTGCCTTTAGCACCTTATGAACTGAGCATCATGTTGGGAAAATACAAATACACCTAGGTTACATGATATGGGCGATGATTTGAAGACTTGTTTTGCATGCATTACCACTAGTCCATATTGATGGTGCTTTTTGATCTAAACCACATCAGTGATGCAGTAAGCAGTATTTTAAACACCAAACTAAAACAAATTGGTATCCATTTTTCATTTATTGTTTCAGCAAGGTAAATACAGTCAATAGAAATAAAACAGAGGACTTACATCACAGTCATATGTGGAGAAATCTTCAGACATGGCCAATGAACCTAATATGAAATCCAAATAAGATTTTCTTTGCACAGTTCTTACAGAAACAGAAGTTAATGTCAGGGCTCTAAGTCCCCATACACAAGCTTTGTATTTGACATAGAAGTAATTTGCTCAATTATATGGCCGGGTATCAGGGTGGATAAAAATCAATGATTTTTAAAAAAAAATCAAAAAAATCAGATTGTTTTTAATTTAAATCAGATTTTTTCGATTTAAATCAGATTTTTTTTAAATAAAATGCTTTTTGAGGAAAATATATTACCATCCAAAGGTTATTCCATCATGAAATAAAGATTAGGTTTTTAATTATGTAGAATAAGGCTGTATATGTTTAATTGTTTTGGTAAATAAATTCCATTAATCCATTCACAATGTCATGTTCTTCCAGAGGTTTGTGTAAGATTATTGGGCAGTTTCTCTGCCTACAAGATATTATCACAGATGCTTGGTTTACTTTTGCAGTTCTCAAAACTGAATTTGAGTCAGCGGAGATCACATGCCTCTTCTTCACAGCAAAAATGTTATAACATGAACAGAGTTAAGAAAAAGACCTTAATCCTAACTTCTACAAACCTATGAATACAGAATCAACCCCTTCAGTGCTAAATTTCAAGAAGTTCAGTGAATAGAATAGAAACAATATTTTTCTGATTGTTTGGAGTGGAATAGATCTGCACAAGAAGAAAGTGAAACTAAGTGTGAGGAGGAAGGGGCTGACAGTCTAAGCTTCTTGAAATATATATATTTTGTTTAGCCAAATTAGTTAACAAACATGGATGTTTAAGCAAATAACATATGCTGGAATGTTATTGTTTCAGTTGAATAAATCTATTTAAATTGTTATTATTAAGGTAATGATTATTTTTCTCCTTCCTAAGTACGACAGAAAAGTTGTCCAAATATGAATGATTAACCTATTAAACTGGGGATAAAAAAACTAATATGAAAAGTTGTTATTCTAAAAATCTTCATCTACTTGCATATTAAAGTTATACCAGCAAGAATTAGTCTATTTAGAAAACTAGGATTTAAATCAAGCCTTACTGACTAGTGATTTAAATCGTGATTTAAATCAGTTTGATTTAAATCAAATCCACCCTGCCGGGTATCTCCTCTGATTACAGCTCAGTAGCTACAGAACTCTGTAAGCACAGTCCTCATGAACCTGCGTCATTCTGTACAATGAAGTATATGAAGTTCTGGCCTATGATCCCTGTGTTACAGCCTACATTTGTCATAGAGGGAAAGACTATAAGAAGGTCTTTTTTTCTGTCTCGTCCACCATGGGCCTACATTATGACACACACAGACCACTGAATGGAAGAACGATGTAGGTGGAAGTATGGGAAGAAGGTACTGTAAGTCAAATAAAAGGTATTGTGTATGTGTTTGAGGGTGTGCACATTTCCTTTTAACCATTTGTGCATGATGCTGAGTACTTTTCAAACCTAGCCCAATAAGTCTTTGCAGACTTTTCTGCCTATGGCAGAACCTGGACCCCACTTCATGACATTATCAGTAAGAATGATCAGTTTGATTAGATTATCATTCACCAAGGGAGAGTTGGTGGTAGTATGACAAAGCAAAAAAAAAAATAAAAAAATTTACAACTAAAGAAATGTTGTGCCTTTATTTTCAATTGATTTTGGTTTCATATATTTTTAAAATTAGGTTTACAATATTCAAATGCCACAAGGTGATTCGCCTCAGTTTAGCTGCGTACCATTATCGGCCCCTTTATTCTTGGGGGTAGAGTAAGGCTGATATTTACGGCAAAGAGCTTAGGAAACAATGTTTTCATTGTGAAATGTCAGAAATCAGCAATTAAAAGTTGGTGCGTTGGGGACAATGTCCTAAATGATGACCATAGCTGGGGATAACAGCCTAGATGTAAGTGTGCAGTATATATAAGCATGCACATTTGCGTGCAGCCTTACGTACATGAGAAGCGCATACATGTGTTCTGTAGAGGACATACATCAACTGGTGTAGGTCTCTAATCGGATTCCTTAAACTGTAACAAAAGTTTTTTTATTTTTTAATTTTGCATAGAGTAATTGAGGGTTTTTTGGGGTTTTTTTGCCATCTGTCTCCCATTGAGATTTCCCTTTACATCCTGTCCCATTGCCAAAACAGGAAGTGAGAAGAAATCCGTGCTGTTTAGAATCACTGACATTTTGATAGCACAAGAAACTCTCCTCTGTACCCATACCTCGCTGTAATGGGTGCCCTGGGTGTTCATTGTGCCCTTTCTTGTTATATCTATTTGCACCCTCTCATTGTGCTACGGTAAGCTGTATACAGCCTTAAAACCTAATAAATTCTTTGTGAAAGTGAGGGAATCCCGATGTGTCACCAGAACTAGTGTCCCATTTGGAAGTTTTCCCCTCTATAACTGTTCTGGGATCAACCCAAATTTTGGGACTTTCTTTTACTTTTGAAGGTAAAAAGTAAACAGGACAAATAGAGAGAGTCACTCTTCCTAATAGTGACACACAGCAATAAAAATTGACAGGAGTTCTAAAACCTCTGCACTCTAGCCAAAAAAAAATAAAATAAAAAGCAGAGCATATTTTGTTCCAAGGTTTAAAGCAGAACTTAATGGTTTAATTTGATTGATGAGCTTTTCATTTTTTTTATATGACTGATCTTCTATAATGTTGTTACTGTATTCAGTATAGAGATTGGTAGATCATCCCTGGTGGGAGGACAGGACAGTCACTACAATCATGCTGCCTCTCAGCTAAGCAACTCATAAGATAAGATATTAGCCAAAAAGGGAGACAATTATTAGTCGGCTGACTCAATTTTGCAAATTTATTCAACTTCTCATCAAATCTGCAGACTCTGCTTTCTGCTTGGCAGTGTTCTGGTCTATGGGGTTAATTTACTAAAGGTAAATAGACTGCGCACTTTGTAAAGTGCAGTTGCTCTGGAACTTAGTAAAGGTGGCAAAGCTTCACTTTGTAAAGAATACCCAAACACATGCAAGGAAAATAAACAAAAAAAAAACAAAATAAAAACAGCTTTTGCTTGCACATGATGGCATGATGGAAATCAGCGATACATCTGCTCATTTACTAAATTCTGGAGCAGCTGCTCTTGCAAATTGCACAGTCTATTTGCCTTCAGTAAATCAACCCCATAGATTTGTATTTTGAGAAGCATCAATAGCACAAACATTGTGAAGCAATGCCAAGCAGAAAGCAGAGTCTGCAGATTTGATGAGAAGTAAAATATAAATCTGCTAAATTTTTCAAAGTCCACAAACAGTGGCTCACAATTTCTGTGCAAGTGATATCCCCAAATGCAAATAATATCAAGTCCAAAACATGCAGATTCCCCCACCATATTGAATCACCATAGACAAATGACCACCATGTGTATATTCCTCCACAATCTGAAGCTTTTTCATTTGAGGGAAAGTGCATAACCCCATGGTTCTTCTAGCAGTATCCAATGAAGCCTGTGGGAGAACATTTGTCAAGCAGGGTTTGGAGATGCCAGGAAGCACATCAGGAACTCTGAGTTGGTGACTATCAGAAGAATGAGTGGGATGATGATTTATTGTATCATCCTAAAGCCTAGATGCATAGATATATGCTTCTGTTTGCACTTGAGAGTTTGTAACTGGATTCATGTTCATCTTGTATACGGATTTTAACAAAAGCTTGCACTATGAGAAGTTCTCTCTCATCCCTGAGTGCATACATTGTGGATGACACTGCTGCATTTTAAAGGAAAAATTTGGGATTGTGGAGGAAAATAGGCATGCCAAATATGACCCCTCCTGTAGTGGTTGGTCAGGTGTCTATGCTAAGTTGGGGCCTATATGGTGGTGGTATACATTTTGGATTTGATATCATATGCACCTAAGTATATTAAGTGCAGCATAAGAATTGTGAATTTTACTGTAGTGGACTTTTTAAATTAACTCAGTTTGTGGACATTATATTTAAATTGTGCGTTTTTTCTTTGTGAAGATTTTAAAATAAACAATTATATCACGTTTTTATGTGCTTACCCCCAACTTCATCATACAATTGAGAATAGGCATCCCTTTCCTCGGGTGGCATAGTCGACAGAGCAGTTTCAAGCTGTCATTACAAAGAAAGAAACATCAGAACAAAATTTACCAGTTAAGTTTTAAAAAACACACACTTCATGCCTGACCATTGAGCCCATTTAATCTTTAACTGGCCTATGCAGTGACATAATTTTCTGGTAATTGTTTGTATACCATATATATTGAATAGAGTGAATAGAACAGATTTTTTTTGCCATCTCAAAACTGACTTTTGTATCCACAATACTATGGTCTGTAGAGTTTTGTGATAAATTCAAGCAGTGGGCCCACTGAGTTAGGGCCCTTTCACATGGGCATTCCGATCGGATCCACCTGTCAGTTGTTCAGGCGGACCCAATTGGAAGCTCCATGCAAACCTATGGACAGGCAAATGTAAAATGACTTGTGTCCATTTACACCTGCCTACCTCTGAGTCCGTCCAGGCCAGAAAAAAAAAATGGAAATGCCTGCGTCCTTTTCCATTTTTGCAGACCTAAGAGCTGTCACAAATCCATCAGGCACAAACTGAATGGGCATATATGTCAAAAAACGGACATCCACCCCGTTCAGCTCTGATTCAGCAGGGAATATGCTCAAGGATCCCCTGCTGATTGGACCAGACTCTGCTCCATGTGAAAGGAGCCGTAGGGCTGAAAGAAGTGCAGACAGAGCTCTCTTGCACCTCAAACATCACTGATTGATCTCTCACGTCTCATGGTCTGCTCTACAGACTTGTACAAACCCATGGTTATAATGAGCATCTGATTTGCTCCCTAATACAATGTCTGCTCAGGCAAAAATGTCTGGAAAAGTTAAACTCCCAACATTACAGTAGCTGACCAATAGGAAAAATATGTTACAGTTACAAAGAGTGCACTGAGGAAATGCTCATACCTGTGGATTATTTCTTTTACGTTTGCGCTTCCTATTTCTTTTTGGAAAACCACCTACAAAAATTGATTTGTATTTAGAGCTGAATGAGAGCAAGTTTTATTAGACAGCAGTTAAAGCAGATAATTATTCAGAAAAAAACATTGAGGCTGAAGTTTAATCTGCTTATGATTTATCTTCTCTGCCCCCTTTTCCCCCCTCATTTAAAATGCTAGATATCTTTAAATAAAACCTGTTGTCAATACATAACTTTTTTTAGATCTGCTTATGTCATCACTGGGTCTCTGTATTTATCTTTTCAGTGAAGGCAGATCATGGTTTGTGTATTTGTAGAGGGGTGGGGGGCAAGCAATGTCCTATATTATAATTTCTGAAAACATCACAACAAAACTCCTCTTAAGAACCCTCAGCCGGGATGCAAGTGTGGGATGGCTCTCGGGAGGAGTACAAATATCAAAATGCCTCGATGGGTGGATGCAAGTCTGAAGAAGTGGACGTTCCTAGGCATACTGTATTTGCATGCAGAGGAGCCTGTACAGCTGTGCAAGACTGAAAATAAGGCAAAATTTCAGTTTTAAATGCCTTTTAAATGCAACCAGTGAAAAAACGGTCTAAAAGAGGAGTTCCAGCTGAAAAAAAAAAAAACTCTAGCTGCTGACTTTTAAAATACAGCCATTTACCTGTCCCTCGGTCCAGCAGTGTCCTCACCACCGCTGGTTTCACTGGCCATCTTCTCTCCCAGGCACCGGCATCTTTAGTGTGGGCACCTGGCTGTGACAGCTTACGGCTTCACAGCCAGGTGCCCACTGCGCATGCGTGAGAAGCTCTGCGCTTTGTGAATGGGTCATTCCATAGTCTTCTGGGACCTGTCAACTTCCGCTTCCTGATCACCTAGGCAATTGCAGCGGAAGTGAGAGAAGGTACCTGTCAAATTCAGGTACCCGCTCCAACCCCGCTCCCCAAAGGTGCCAATCCTTAACGGGGAGCGGGGGACAAAGCATTAAAGTGAAACTTCCTCTTTTGGGAGGAACTCCACTTTAAATACCAACGTCCCGTAATTCCCTGCATAACAGCCTTGGCAGAAGAAAGGAGCACTCGGTGCCAATGAGGCTCTGCTACATATGTGTACTGAAATTGATCATGCTGATCAGAGGAAAGAGCAGAAAAATCAGTTTGTATGTCACTTTTCCTTGATTGTCAATCAGCAAGCTGGGGGTGCATATGGGTCCTGCTGCAGTGCTGGAGGTTCAGTGGAAGCCCTGGACCTAACTTGACTGTGGCTGCAGAGAAGGAAATCCTTTGGGAGGTAAAATAATTATCTGTGCTTTTGATCTGTATATTTAGTTGTTTGCCTAGCGTAGAAAGAATAATAAGAAAGTAAATACCGGCCATATATATTTTATATGATCAATTGTAAATTATTATAATGAAATCTAATTGCACTCTTTGTATAGGAAATCTCTACTGATGGGCCAATAGCAATTACAGTGCAACTCCACCTTTGTGGCAAACTTAGAGTAATATAAGACAAGGCAGCAAGAACATCAACTTTTAATTGTCAACCAGTACCACACTACGATGACATTTCTAGATCCTAAATCTATACTAGTATTTGTATCTGTATAATTGTGGATGATGCATCAGAATACAAACTCTTCAAACTCAAGCTAGGACTGATGTAAACCAAACTGTATAAAACATATGTGCCCTATAAATACTGAAAAATGAATGAACTACATTCATTTAGCTTCTTTCCATAGGTCTGTGTGATGGAGGCATGGTTGCACAATGTTGTCTTTTTAGTTTCTAACAGATCCTTTTGTGGTAGAATCCCTCAGGAATTGCAAGCAGAATTGTGCACTTCATCACTAACGTTCATACTAGCAAACTAAAAAATATTGCCTACAAATTTCCTTCAAGAGTCATGGCAAACATAAAACTATAAAACACAGCACAGTGGCTAAATGGTTAGCACTTCCGCCTGGCAGTACTAGGGTTGTTGGTTCGAATCCCAGCCACGGCACCGCCTGCCTGGAGTTTACATGTTCTCCCTGTGCCTGCGTGGGTTTCCTCCGGGTACTCCGGTTTCCTGCCACACTCCAAAGATATGCTGGTAGGTGAATTGGATCCTGTCTAAATTGGCCCTAGTATGTGTATGTATGAATGTGAGTTAGGGACCTTAGATTGTACGCCCCTTGAGGGTTAGGGACTGATGTGAATGTACAATATATATGTAAAGCACTGCGCAAATTGACGGCACTATATAAGTACCTGAAATAAATAAAATAAAACTAATTATTTACTACAAAGGGACCTGTTAATAGCAAAGCACAAAATCTCTGTCTTGCACAACAAATCAAACGATAGTGCACTTACTGAGAGAGACAGAACGCGATATTTCTGGGGTCCGAGAGAAATCTGTGCTAAAGCTTGATGTACTGTGATTAAAAGAAATAAAGATAACATGAAGGGAGGGCAGTATTCGTGCTTAAACTAAACTTCAGGCAAATAGCTAAACATGCAGCTAAAACAATTACGTATATGTTTATTGTTCTAAAATGTAAACATTTTGGGCAATAATTCTTATTCTAAAAAAACACGCATTATCAGGTGCATGAAACTACATGATGGAATAGCACCATGCAGCTTCTATGCGACTGCAATTTTGAAAAGGTGCAGGGACCTTTTCCCAGCGTTTCTCACAGGTATCCCACAGGTCATTTGAATAGGCTGCTGTGCTTGTGCAAATGCTGCACACTGGAATAGCATTATAAATGAACCTGGCCTTAAGGGAATTTTGTGTTTTGCTTGGAGCAATTCATTTAAACATTTGGCAGGAACACAGAAAACATACATATACAGTATATTTCAATCGAATAAAATAGGATTTTTCACTTACTTCTAAAATTCTTTTCTTTGAGTACAGTACAGGATACTGGATCTCTTGGGTTATAGGCAGCTACCTGCAGGTGATTGGACACGAGCTGCAGGGACATCAGGTAGATCAGAAAGAATAGGGGAGCAACCTGTGTCCTGCACTATACTCCAAAAAGATTTTATAAGGAAGTCAAAAATTCAATTTTCTTAATCATACAGTAAAGGGTACCAAAATATAAATAATGCTGTGCCAAGAATATGCGCCTAGCACATTTTACAGCGGGTAACGGAAAGCTCCCGATCTCAACTTGAGATCAGAAGCTTTCCAAACATGCGACAGCTGTGACAGCCAATCACAGTGGTCACATGACCAAAATGCCCATCTCCACCTCCCAGCATCTGAAACCTTTTTAAGGGTCAGGAGACACCGGAGCGAAGGGGTTAAGATGGAATGAGGAAATCACCTTGGGGAGAAAGGAAGCCCTAGGCCTAAGAACAGAATTATCCTTGTTTAATGCTTAGAGGATAGGGCCACTAACTCAAACAACTCACAGAGGTGATAGCAATGAGAAAAGCCACCTTGCGAGTAAGATCAGATAACTGAATATTGCTAACTGGTTTAAAGGGCAGCCTCTGAAGGGCATAGAGAACAAAGCTGAGGTCTCTTTGTGTTAACAGGGATCGTACAGTGGGAGAAAGATATGCAACACCCTGCACAAAGGCCTTAAAGTGTTACTAAAGTTCCACAGTGAGTATAATAAGCATGCTTTATTGCATATACAGACTGATTTTACTGTTGTGGGTTAAGGGGTTATTCCTCTGCCTTGTGTAAAAAGGATGTTTGATCCTGTCTTCTCAGATCCTCCCCTTCTTCCATGTTCTCCATTCAACCTCCTAATAGAAGTCTCGGGGACACTCTGCACATGCTCAGTTTGGTGTGTACTGCTAGAGAGTTTTTTCTTCTTCTTGAGAGATTGCATGTGATCAGCACAGGGCCAATTAGCACTCTCCAAACAGAGGTCAGGGTTTATGCAATCTCATAGGGCAGTGAGGAGAATGAAAACTCCTCCTACAAGCTTTAACCAGTGCTCAGCTGGACACTGATAGAAGTCAGAAGACTGCTCTAACTGCTGATGAGAAGAGGTATTTAGCAGTTTATATTTACTAAAATAATTGAATTTCCATGTTCTATGTTCTGTGCGAGACCAGATATAGTGAATGCAGGGTCCTGGGTTTAGTAACACTTTAACTAAAGAAAGAGGCCAATGGTCTCCAATAAACAATGGCCAGGACCTAGGTCCCTTGATACTTAGGGCTACTTAAGGCTAGATTCTGATCCAAACCAGACCTTCTAGCCGCACACAACAGGAAGAAGACCTTCCAGGTGCAATGGTATACTTTGTAAGAAGCCAACTTCCTAGCCTTCAAGAGTGTAGGGATGACTGCATCTGAAAGGTCTTAACCCTTAGGACCTGGGCTTCAAAAGCTATGCTGTTAAATCTAGCAGTCAAGAAGCATAATGGAGAACAGGTCACTGGAACAAAAGGTTAAATCTGGGAGGGCCCATAGAGGCTGAGAATTTTCAAATACTAGGTTCTCCAGGGCCATTATGGTACAAGGAGGTTCCACAGAATGCCCTCATCCTCGACCCTGTCAAAATGAGGAAAACATTCTTGCAGAGAAAAGGCATACAGTTGCAAGAAAAAGTATGTGAACCCCTTGGGATTACGTGCAGTTTTGCATGAATTGGGCATAAAATGTGCTCTGAACGTCATCTAAGTCACAACAATAGAAGAACACAGTCTGCTGAACATAATACTACACAAACATTAGATGTTGCTATGGTTTAATTGCACATAACATGTAAACATTCACAGTGCAGGGAGGAAAAAGTATGTGAACCTTTGGACTTAATAACTGGTTGACCCTCCTTTGGCAGCAATAACCTCAACCAAACGTTTCCTGTAGTTGCAGATCAGACCTGCACAACGATCTGGAGTAATTTTGGACCACTCCTCTTCACAAAACTGTTTCAGTGTAGCAATATTCTTGGGATGTCTGGTGTGAATCGCTCTCTTAAGGTCATGCCACAGCATTTCAATCGGGTTGAGGTCAGCAAAGCAGCCCCAAACCATGATGCTCCCTCCGCCATGTTTTACAGTGGGGATGAGGTTTTGATGTTGGTGTGCTGTGCCTTTTTTTCTCCACACATAGTGTTGTGTGTTCTTCCCAAACAACCCAATCTTGGTTTCATCTGTCCACAGTATATTTTGCCAGTAGTGCTGTGCAACATCCAGGTGCTCTTTTGCAAACTTCAAACATGCTGCAATATTCTTTTTGGACAGCAATGGCTTCCTCCGTGTCCTCCCATGTACTCCATTCTTGTTTAATGTTTTCCTTATTGTAGATGTGTCAACAAAAATGTTAGCATGTGCCAGTAATTTCTGTAGGTCTTTAGCTGACACTCTGGGATTCTTCTTTACCTCATGCAGCATTCTGCGCTGTGCTCTTGCAGTCATTTTTACAGGACGACCACGCCTAGGGAGAGTAGCAACAGTGCTAAACTTTCTCCATTTGTAGACAGTCTGTCTTACCGTGGACACATGAACATCAAGGCTTTTGAAGATATTTTTGTAACCCTTTCCAGCTTCATGCAAGTGAACAATTCTTGATCGTAGGTCTTCTTAGAGCTCTTTTCTGCGAGGCATGGTTCACATCAGACAGTGCTTCTTGAAACCAGTAAACCCAAAACAGGTGTGTGTTTTGTAAGGGCAGGAAAGCTGTCAGCAACACATCCAATATCATCACACTGATTGGAGTCAAGGTGTGCTCACTTCTGGCTCCAATTAGCTCTGGGAGAAGTCATTAAGCTAGGGCCTCACATACTTTTTCCTCCCTGCACTGTGAATGTTTACATGTTATGTGCAATTAAACCATGGCAACATCTAATGTTTGTGTAGTATTATGTTCAGCAGACTGTGTTCTTCTATTGCTGTGACTTAGATGACATTCAGAGCACATTGTTATGCCCAATTCATGCAAAACGCCACGTAATCCCAAGGGGTTTACATACTTTTTCTTGCAACTGTAAATCAGAGGTAACTGATCCCACAGAGTCACCAAAGCATCCACCTTGAATTCCTATGTGTCCCTATATCTAGCAACAAACCTGTCTAGTTTGTTACTGAATTTGGATTCCAAAAAGATGCATGTCAGGTGTCCCTACACCTGTGACAAAAATCTTGGACCATCTCAGGGTGGAAAGACCAATCCCTTGGACCTAGATGCTGATGAGTGAGGAAGTTCGTTTTCCAAGATAAAAGCAACTAGACTTCTTGTGCATCCCTGGTATATAATGTAGACCACTGCTGTAAAATTATCTCGTTGGATTCTGGTCAGGTGAACTCACAGCTGAGAGGTCCAGATTTAGAGGGACAAACAAACTGCCCACAGTTTAAAGACTTTGATTGGATGTCGAGCTTCCTTCCGACAGGCTAGCATCTGCCATGAAAAAGCTTTCCAATCTTCAGCACTGGATTGGAAATCCACCAAGACTTGTCAGGCTAGGTGTTTCACGGCTTCTGACAGAAGTGTGCTCCAAGTTTTGGTTTGGAGCCCAGGGCCTGAGCTGGGCAAAACAACCTTTTTCTAGACACTGGACCAGACGGCCTACTTGCAGCCTGGGAAAGGAGAGTACTCTTACCCCCAGTGATTTTCTTGATGTACTTGTCTAAGGAGGAAACAGAGGCATTTTCCTTCAAAGGGCATTCTTTCAAGGAACGTCTTATACGCAAGTTCTGCTAATCAGCATTTTCACCAGAGGACCCTCCGCATGTGAATTAAAAGAATGCACGTGTCACCACGTTATCTGTGCAGTAGGGTAAGCCCACAGCCACAAGTTCTAGGTGGTGGTAGACTGAGTGATTTGTTAAACTGGAATTAGGGTCTCAGGCCATGCGTTTGGTCCACACAGAGTCTGACAAGTGCCCTGAATGCGACAGTAGTTTCCTTAGCAGGACCAGTGGGTAGGTGAACAAAACCTTAAAGCGGTAGTAATCTCCACTTTGTCACTTTCACCTACAGGTAAGCTGTTAATAAAGACCTCCATGAGAACTGAAATCCTTCCCATAAAGTCAGAGATGGCAGCAGAGAACTTCTTTCTAATCATAAAGGAGAAAGGAGAAGGGTTTTGTGTCAAGGAAGGGGGGGGGGGTAGAGACAAACCTCCAGAAGGGGGCAGAGAATTATTACAGAGTGCACAGAGACTATCACCCCCACCAAAGCTGTACCCTGAGCCTGAGCAGGCAGGGCCTCTGACCTCCTATCTCTACCCTTGCGATCTGTCATGTGTGGAGCTCACTGAAATTCTGAAGGACCCTCTGCACACTGGTATATACCCTTTCAAGCAAACTATGCAATAAATAGGGATATTTGGTTCACACATATTGCAATACATGCTTAAGCTGGCCAACTGCGTCAAAGTAATCCCTCTATGGCCAGTCCTACTCTGCCCTGCCTACGCAAGTGCTACTGTGGACATAATGCTAGCATAGGGGAAAAGACACAATGGGGAGAGCTACAAGGTTCAGGTCTGGCTACTGACCCAACAATACAACAAACAAGAGATCCCTGTGCTCAAATCCATACAGCTAGTGCATGCATTTATCCAATAAATGCATGCACTAGCTGTATGGATTTGAGCACAGGGATCTCTTGTTTGATGTGTGGAGCTCACTGTCCCCAAAAAGGGGTATTTACAACCTTAAAAAGAGTAGAGATCAGTGAGCGCCTAAAAATGGCTGCTATTGCACACTAAGGTAACCAGATAAAACCTCAACAAATATAAGAACTGAAAGGTGCAGCACTAAAATCTACAATAGATTAAAATATGTACGATAAAAAGGTAAAAATAAATATATAATGAATTAAGAATAAATGGTATCAAAAGTGACAGTTTGTGCTAAAGTGCCAATCACAGCTGTTGATTACTTCAGTATTCAGTGATGTGCCCAAAGGTGTGGTAAAAATACGCACTCACCAGATGTGTATTTTAAATACGCATGTAATATGTATCGCCAGAGGTCCCCTTTCAGGATGGATGAGGTAAGCCGGGTACGGATTCTCCTCCCTCTGGATGGTGTACAGCCCAGCGGATGTCTACTGGATATACAAGGATCCGCTCTTCCTTCCGAGTTCCTGGGATGCAGGCATTTGATTGGTCAAACCTCGAAGACGTCACTGCCGAGTATGTGAGTGTCTCGGCCACAGCATAGCTCTCTCAATGGATGGAACGCCGTCTGCTGAGAGTGCAGTGTGCATGCGCCAGTGACAGCACCAGCGCCGCTACAGTAAATATCTCCTAAATGATGCACATTTAGGAGATATTTACAGTATCTACAGGTAAGCCTTGTTAAAGCCTTACCTGGTGGTAAAACATGAAAAAGGTTTCACTACCACTTTGAATTGTTAGGTTTTCTCAGAAGTGTGTGTTTGGCACCTTAGCACGAACTGTCACTTTATGAATGTTTGATACCATTTATTCTTTATTCATGATATATTAATTTTTACCTTTTTTTATCAAACATATTTTAATTTATTGTAGATTTTAGCGCTGCACCTTTCAGTTCTGGTATTTACAACCTCCATGAATGTTAAGAGGAGAGGAAAAGCCGTCTTGGACACAACCAGGCCCTGTGGCTGTTGGAAAATCAGGTTGTGTCAAAGAATCATTTTGCTGTCTAGTCAGCATCACCATCTCCCTAATTTTGCACAGAGAAAACTGTTCCCAGTATAAGCCCAAAATTGCACACATGCAAAGTATGCCCGGAAGTCCATGGCTGAACAGATGCACTAGGAGCCCCGGTGCAACAGATCTGTGACAGGGGCCCAAACTGGTGCCAAACTAGAATAAAAGTGTCAGTCTGTTCTTTGCCAGGTCCACTGGGACTGGAGCCAGCACCAGTTTTAAAAAGTCTGAGCCCCATTTACTGTAGCCGAGCTCTTCAGTTGTGGAGCAGGGTTGAATGAAAAATTCCCCATTTTGACTCTGTCCTCCTGGACGTGCATACCCCAAAAGCAAACTTCAGAGACAGGGCTCCATCTGCTGATGGACCATGACTCTTGACTTGTACAGCACCCTGCGACTAACGCAAAGTGATGCATGTCATGCCACGGTAAGTACCCACGCAGGATCCAATGCCTGAAGGGACAATACAATATCTTCTTCCAGGCAGGGTCTGGGTACAGTCCCCAAGGCTCATTCGAGACATTACCTGATCCAGAAAGCTGCGCATGAAAGTCACAATGGCTGTGGAGCAGCTAAAACTTGATAGAAGAATCCCAGTAATCCCCAGCACAAAGGGAGAAAGTGATTTCACTCAGGACAGAAAATATCCATCACCTGAGGACACTATCAAAAAATGAGGCTACATGGAATTGGGAGGCTTTATAGATGGGATGTCTCTGCAGCTTTTTTGACAGTGTCCAATCACCTGAAGGATGCTTCCTATGACTAGAGATTCTGTATCTTGTACTGTACCATTAGGAACAAAGTGGTGAGATTTTTCACTATCCAAACTAAAAGAAAGCAAGCATGTGTTCTAAATGTGATTTCAAAGATTGCTCCCCCTTCCCCTTTGAAACCTCGCAATTCAGATGATTGCAGAAATTACATTATTTATAGCCAAGATAGATTTTTCACAGCTGTCACATCAATAGATGCAGTACATGCAACAGTATGTGACACTGGATAAGCACTCTTATCATATACTTTCTATTTAAATGTTTTTTTAAATGTTTACAAATTAAAGAGAAGATTTTTTTTCCCTTTTTGCTGTCAGAATTTTTTCTGAAACACTACATGCCATACATACATGGTGCAGTGTACAGAGGAGCAACTCTGTCATGCATGCATATTGTGTAGAGTCATCAGACTCCATAATTCCACCAGCAGGACGTGATTGAAATGAGACATTAATATGCAATGTTTCATGTTTATTTGGCCCAAAAAATAAAAAAAACCCAGATAATTTAACATACTATAAGAAAAATCACAAATCTTACCATTCACTAGCAGGTGATGGCGGAGTTTCCTGCAATAGTAAAATTAATGGTAATGTATTTTTTCGAATGCTAGTAAGGCAGTTTCATTTTCTTTCTTGTTGAATACAGAACATGCTGATTGACAACACTGTGTACAATGCAATGCACTGCACCGTTGGAGCTACGTTTTTTCATTTTCTAATGGGAGACCTGCTCAGATTTGCCATGCACTGAGACACTGTAAAACACGGGTAGGCAATCTTAAAGAGGTGGGGATCTACCTGAACAACATCGGAAAAGTCAAAGATCACCGCGCACAGTGTCAGCCAGTGTCACCTCCTCATTCCTAATTTAAACCTCTAATTACTACCGTGTCACAATCGTGTGCTTTGCTTGGCAATCATGAGTTTCTATCAGGTGCTGAGGAGGCAACATATCGCCTCCTCATCACCTGTCAAACACACTTGGATCACTTTGCAGAGGAGCAGTAGTGTCTGCTGCATATGTGAATAAGCCCTTTGTTGAATCCGTCAGCGGCACTCTTAGGGCTCGTTCACATGTAAAGTTGGATGGTGGTAAAACCCTGTGATGAGTCCTGGCTTTATTGCCCCCAATCCCTACTCCCTTTAGCTGCTGAGGCAGCAGCCAAAAGTATACACATGCCACAGCAGGAATTACACCCCGTTGCTTTTGGTGGGTGCTATTGCTGTCAGTCAAGATCCATTCAAGTAAAATGGGGCCCCTCTGCAAGTGCCCTGCAACTCCATGCTTCTGTGGGGTCCAAAGGGTTAAAGCAAGTGATGAGAAAGCAACACACCGCTGCCTGTTTAACCCCTTGTTTGCTGTACTGCACAAGGTTGTACGTACTTGCAAAAAGGCCTCATTCACTTGAATGGATCATGCTTGGCAGGTGTTGCACCCACCAATCTTTAGTTATTTTACCATAAACATACTTCACCGCCATGATTACATATTCCCCCAGAAAAGGGATCCATTCCTAGATTATCCAGTATTTTACTTTACATTCTTTTGTTCTTTTTTAATTAAATATCAATCAAGTTCCACGCTTCACTAACAGTAACAAACAACTTATATGTCTCTAAATAAGTTTCCATGCATAGATATACTCCGTAGTTATTTGTCTCCACAGATGTATAAAGATAAATGCTTCTTAGTCCACCTCATGCAATTTACTACTTCAATTTATTACCTGGTGTATATGACCAAACCGCTAGGATACTTTGTACAAAGCGATAATATGCTTCTTACATGTGAGTGGAATAATGGATATTTTTTATATAATAAATGTTTTGTAAGGATAAAGCACTATGTTTTGGTCATCACTTTTGGCATTGATCTGATGGAGGAGGATAACTAGGACAGTGAAGGAGACTCAGGCTTATTGGACATCCTGTCCATCCAACAACAATCCACAAAAGGGACACTTGCTATATATGCCCTCACTTAGCGGTTTGGTCATATACACCAGGTGAGAGCACAAGCGGTGGAGGTGTACACACATTGCCTTGAAATAATAAATTGCATGAGGTGTACTAAGAAGCATCTTTATACATCTGTGGAGACAAATAACTATGGAGTATATCTATGCATGGACACTTATTTAGAGACGTTTAAGTTGATTGCTAATGTTATTGAAGCACGGCACTTGATTGATATTTAATGACAGGTAACACATTGTGTATGGGTATGTGCATAGTGTGAGCAATTCACAATTTTATATATTATTTGGCATTTGTATTCAGCATAGCAGCTCACAAGATTTTTACATATTGTTTTTTTAATGCTTACTTGGAAATCATGTAAGCTGCGTTTTGAGCATATGCCACGACATTGCATTATTGTAACTAGAGATGAGCGAATTATTCAAAAATTCGGTTCGGCTGATTCGCCGAATTCGCCGATTAAATTCGCTTCGTGCCGAATATATTCGCTGCGAATTTAACTTATAAAAAGGGTGTTTCTAGGCTTCAGAGAGCCTTTATATTAGTGCAGAACACTGTACCTTTAATTTAAATGCCCTTGGAGTCTGCTGGGGAAGAGAAATAATACTGTCAGTCAGTATGACATGCAGATGAGTGCCGTCCATCTTAGAATCACCGCACACTTCACTCATTTGGGCAGTCACGGGGCCAAAACCAGAGTGTGGAGCCACAGTGTGGCGGTGGAGGCAGCAGCAATGGGAGGCCATACAGCACCCTATGACAAAATGGAACCCACCAGCAGTGTGAGGAGACCTGAAAGTGGCACATGGCAGAGTGTGGCGATGGAGACAGCAGCAATGGGAGGCCGTACAGGGACCCATGACACACTCTGGACCTGGCAGCAGCATGAGGAGGCGGTACAGGGGCCCATGACAGATTACGGGCCTGGCAGCAGCATGAGGAGTCGGTACGGGGGCCCATGGCAGATTACGGGCCTGGCAGCAGCATGAGGAGGCGGTACAGGGGCCCATGGCAGAGTGGCGGAGCGTAAGCAGCTAAAAATGAAGGCCATACAGAGGCCTATGTTAAAAAGTCCCCCCAGCAGCAGCGTGGGGAGACGACTATCAAGAGTCCAATGGCAGAGTGGCGGAGCAGAAGCAGCTTCAATTGAAGGCCATACACAGGCCTAGGTTAAAAAGCGGAAGCCGTCAGCAGCGTGAGCAGACGACAGAGACACATGGCGCAGGGTGGCGGTGGATGCAGCAGTATTCGGAAGCCAAACACAGGCCTCGGTTAAAAAGCGGAAGCCGTCAGCAGCGTGAGCAGACGACAGAGGCACATGGCGCAGGGTGGCGGTGGAGGCAGCAGCAATGGAAGGCCATACAGCACCCTATCACAAAATGGAACCCACCAACAGTGTAAGGAGACCTGAAAGTGGCACATGGCGCAGGGTGGCGGTGGAGGCAGCAGTATTCGGAAGACATACACAGGACTAGTTTAAAAAGCGGAAGCCGTCAGCAGCGTGAGCAGACGACAGAGGCACATGGCGCAGGGTGGCGGTGGAGGCAGCAGTATTCGGAAGCCATACACAGGCCTAGGTTAAAAAGCGGAAGCCGTCAGCAGCGTGAGCAGACGACAGAGACACATGGCGCAGGGTGGCGGTGGATGCAGCAGTATTCGGAAGCCAAACACAGGCCTCGGTTAAAAAGCGGAAGCCGTCAGCAGCGTGAGCAGACGACAGAGGCACATGGCGCAGGGTGGCGGTGGAGGCAGCAGCAATGGAAGGCCATACAGCACCCTATCACAAAATGGAACCCACCAACAGTGTAAGGAGACCTGAAAGTGGCACATGGCGCAGGGTGGCGGTGGAGGCAGCAGTATTCGGAAGACATACACAGGACTAGTTTAAAAAGCGGAAGCCGTCAGCAGCGTGAGCAGACGACAGAGGCACATGGCGCAGGGTGGCGGTGGAGGCAGCAGTATTCGGAAGCCATACACAGGCCTAGGTTAAAAAGCGGAAGCCGTCAGCAGCGTGAGCAGACGACAGAGACACATGGCGCAGGGTGGCGGTGGATGCAGCAGTATTCGGAAGCCAAACACAGGCCTCGGTTAAAAAGCGGAAGCCGTCAGCAGCGTGAGCAGACGACAGAGGCACATGGCGCAGGGTGGCGGTGGAGGCAGCAGCAATGGAAGGCCATACAGCACCCTATCACAAAATGGAACCCACCAACAGTGTAAGGAGACCTGAAAGTGGCACATGGCGCAGGGTGGCGGTGGAGGCAGCAGTATTCGGAAGACATACACAGGACTAGTTTAAAAAGCGGAAGCCGTCAGCAGCGTGAGCAGACAACAGAGGCACATGGCGCAGGGTGGCGGTGGAGGCAGCAGTATTCGGAAGCCATACACAGGCCTAGGTTTAAAACTGGAACCCAGCAGCGTGAGCAGACGACAAAGACGCACATGGCAGAGGATGGATCTGGCAGCAGTATGAGAAGGCGGTACAGGGGCCCGTGGCACAGTGTGGTGATGGGGGCTACAGCAACTGGATGCCAGAAAGTGGCCGATAGGGCTATATACTGCATGACTACATAGGTGGTTTTTATAGTACTTTATTTTGGCCTCCCTCTCAGCAGGTGTGAAAAAGGCCACCATTTTTGAATGGTAGCGAGGGTCCAACAAGGTGGACAGCCAAAAGTCATCCCTCTGTCTGATGGTTGTTATTCGGCTGTCGCTACGCAAGCAACCGAGCATGCTATGGGCCATTTGTGCCAAGGAATGTGAGGGACTCCCTGCCTCCATCTCCACAGCATACTGCCACGGTGCGTCTGGGTCCTCTGTCTCCTCCTCCTCCTCTACCAGATGCTCCTGCTCCTCCACTCCTGTCCGCTGAGTGGAAAAACCACCCATTTCACTCAATAATTCCTGAGCACCAATGTCCTCCTCTACCTCCTCCTCTTCTTCCTGTCCTGCCCCCACAGGGGTCATGTGGCGTTGAGATCTGTGCGCCACGTCTACCGCACCCTGACCAGCCATTGTTAACAGCATTTGTTCTAGGACGTGCAACAGAGGAATGACGTCGTTCATCCCATAGTCCTGCCGACTCACGAATAGCGTGGCCTCCTCAAAGGGCCTGAGCAAGCGGCAGGTGTCACGCATGAGCTGCCAATGGCTGACATCTAAGTTACACAGGGGAGTATCTTTATCCGCTTGTAACATCAGGAAATCGGTGATGGCCTTTCGCTGTTCGTAAAGGCGGTCTAACATATGTAGGGTTGAATTTCACCTTGTTGCAACGTCGCAGATCAGGCGATGCTGTGGAATTCCGTTCTGCCGCTGCAGGTCAAGGAGGGTGTGCTTTGCGGTGTAGGAATGGCTGAAATGCATGCAAAGTTTACGTGACATTTTAAGGATGTCTTGCAGTGGGATGGTGGATTTTAGGAACCGCTTGACAACCAGATTGAACACGTGAGCCATGCATGGCGCATGGCACAACCTTCCTTGACGCAGAGCAGACACCATGTTCTTTCCGTTGTCGGTCAACATGGTTCCGATTTTCAGTTTGCGCGGAGACAGCCATCTGTCGATTTCTCTGTTCATTACACTCAGAAGTTCCTCCCCTGTGTGACTACGTTCGCCAAGGCATACCAGGTGCAGCACAGCGTGACACCGTTGCGCCCTGCACATGTGATATGCCGGTCGGGTAATGGGACTTGGCACGGGGGTGGCGGCTGAGGACACGGCGGAAGAAGAGGTGGTAGAGGCGGACATCTTTGCTGGACCAAGGACGTGCAAACGTGGAGGCAAAAGCGGCGTGACCTGTCCAAGTTGCTGTGCGGCTGTGCCGGCACCACGTTCACCCAGTGGGCCGTAAATGACATGTACTGTCCCTGACCGTAGTTACAGCTCCACACGTCGGCGCTGCCGTGCACTTTGGCAGAGACCGACATGCTCAAAGACTGGCCCACCATCTCTTCTACATGTGAATGCAGGGCTGGCACTGCCTTTTTGGCGAAGAAATGCCGGCTTGGCACTCTCCACCGCGGCTCGGCACAAGCCATCATTTCTCGGAAAGGTGCTGAGTCCACCACTTGGAAAGGGAGGGACTGCAGCACCAGCAACTTGGACAGGAGGACGTTCAGCTTCTGCACCGTCGGGTGCGTGCTCGCAAACTGTTGTCTCTTGGAAACGGATTCCAAGAAAGACTGCTGACGGAATCCGTGAAGAGGAGTAGCAGGAGAAGGAGCATCTGAACGAGCGGAAGATGCCAACGAGCGACAACTCCCCTCAGCAGAGGTGTTGGAGCCTTGACTGGCTGATAGAGGGCGATTGACATCGGGTGACGGAGCAAGTAACGGAGCGGGTGATGGAGCGGGGGCTGGGGCAGGCAGAACCGCCGTATCTTTATCACGGTTTTCCCAGGCCACCGAATGGCGACGCTGCATATGCTGACGCAACGCTGTAGTCCCAACATTGGCCCCCTGGCCACGCTTGACTTTCTGGCCACATAGTCGACATACGGCTACGTTTACTTCCTCGGGCGGCGTGACGAAAAATTGCCACACCGCCGAGTAGGAAACTTTGCCCCCGCTACTTCTCACTGGCTGACTGCTACTTCCTCCGTGCACACCGGCACCACTACTGGCCGTGGTGGTAGGCTGCAGTGGAGCTGGTGCTCTACTCCGTGGCCGTTTGGCTCCACTGACACTGCTGCGACCCTGCTGCCTCCTGGGCAACCCACCGACTGTTTTGCTCGCTGGCAAGCTGGCACCCTCTTCTCCTGATGATGCGGAAGCAATAGCCTGATGACGACGAGGCTGCCAAGTGCGATCAGCCTCATCATCATCAATTAGGGTCTCCGCGTCACTACTAGCCCCCTCGGCTGCGTGTGGGTCAGGAGACAGACCTGTCTCTAGACCGGCTACCGAGCCACTCTCCTCGCCAGTACTTCTTCGCCTGGCTGCTGAAGAGGCGGATGTCTCCCCCCGTTCCTGACCGCCCTCTGTTAGCTCTTCCTCACTGTACAGTGGGGCTGAGCCCACAGCATGCGATACTTCGCTTGGTGAGGGAACACCAAAGGACAGGGGCAGGTCGACGACACGTGATTTCAGTGGGCTTGCTCCCGGGCCATGCCAACTAACGGTTGTGTCTGACGTACCCACCGACCGTTGGCTGTAGGTGTCAGAGGTGACCTGGGAAGAGGAAGACGACCGAGTCAACCAATCGATGACGGCAGGGTTGTCGGTGGAGACACGACCGCTGGATGACACCGGGAGCACTGGCCTCTGGCTGCGACTAGTGCTGCCTCGACCCCTTCCTCTGCTGCCACGTCTGCTCGCTCCTGAAACATTGCCTCCTCTGCCACTCCTCTGCGTGTTGTCTGACATACTCTTTAATTCAATAAGCACCCCAAAAATAAAACCGGATTTAACTCTTTGAACTCTTTGAAAAATATTACCGCCAGCCGGCGTGTAAATGGATTTAACTCTTTGAACGTACAATAGTGGTTGTGAAGCAGAAAGTCAGTTTATTTAGCACAATCGGTCAATTGCAGCTTGCCGCTGGCTGGAAACTGTACGTTTATGTCACTGGAATGCACTAATCACCCAAAAAATATTACCACCACCCGGCGTGTAAATGGATCTAACTCTTTGAACGTACAATGGTGGTTGTGAAGCAGAAAGTCAGTTTATTGTACACAATCGGTCAATTGCAGCTTGCCGTTGGCTGGAAACTGTACGTTTCTGTCACTGGAATGCACTAATCACCCAAAAAATATTACCGCCAGCCGGCGTGTAAATGGATTTAACTCTTTGAACGTACAATAGTGGTTGTGAAGCAGAAAGTCAGTTTATTTAGCACAATCGGTCAATTGCAGCTTGCCGTTGGCTGGAAACTGTACGTTTATGTCACTGGAATGCACTAATCACCCAAAAAATATTACTGCCAGCCGGCGTGTAAATGGATTTAACTCTTTGAACGTACAATAGTGGTTGTGAAGCAGAAAGTCAGTTTATTTAGCACAATCGGTCAATTGCAGCTTGCCGCTGGCTGGAAACTGTACGTTTATGTCACTGGAATGCACTAATCACCCAAAAAATATTACCGCCACCCGGCGTGTAAATGGATCTAACTCTTTGAACGTACAATAGTGGTTGTGAAGCAGAAAGTCAGTTTATTTAGCACAATCGGTCAATTGCAGCTTGCCGTTGGCTGGAAACTGTACGTTTATGTCACTGGAATGCACTAATCACCCAAAAAATATTACTGCCAGCCGGCGTGTAAATGGATTTAACTCTTTGAACGTACAATAGTGGTTGTGAAGCAGAAAGTCAGTTTATTTAGCACAATCGGTCAATTGCAGCTTGCCGCTGGCTGGAAACTGTACGTTTATGTCACTGGAATGCACTAATCACCCAAAAAATATTACCGCCACCCGGCGTGTAAATGGATCTAACTCTTTGAACGTACAATAGTGGTTGTGAAGCAGAAAGTCAGTTTATTTAGCACAATCGGTCAATTGCAGCTTGCCGTTGGCTGGAAACTGTACGTTTATGTCACTGGAATGCACTAATCACCCAAAAAATATTACCGCCACCCGGCGTGTATATGGATTTAACTCTTTGAACATACAATAGTGGTTGTGAAGCAGAAAGTCAGTTTATTTAGCACAATCGGTCAATTGCAGCTTGCCGTTGGCTGGAAACTGTACGTTTATGTCACTGGAATGCACTAATCACCCAAAAACTATTACCGCCACCCGGCGTGTAAATGGATCTAACTCTTTGAACGTACAATAGTGGTTGTGAAGCAGAAAGTCAGTTTATTGTACACAATCGGTCAATTGCAGCTTGCCGTTGGCTGGAAACTGTACGTTTATGTCACTGGAATGCACTAATCACCCAAAAACTATTACCGCCACCCGGCGTGTAAATGGATCTAACTCTTTGAACGTACAATAGTGGTTGTGAAGCAGAAAGTCAGTTTATTGTACACAATCGGTCAATTGCAGCTTGCCGTTGGCTGGAAACTGTACGTTTCTGTCACTGGAATGCACTAATCACCCAAAAAATATTACCGCCAGCCGGCGTGTAAATGGATTTAACTCTTTGAACGTACAATAGTGGTTGTGAAGCAGAAAGTCAGTTTATTTTGCACAATCGGCAAACTGCAGCACCAACTGTGCACGACAGCCACCAAAAAAAAAAGGGTGTATGTCACTTTAAATTTTCGATTCTTTGATAGCTGTGGCCCTGAGTAACGATTCTGTGTCCCTGAGTAACGATTCTGTGTCCCTGAGTAACGATTCTGTGTCCCTGAGTAACGATTCTGTGTCCCTGAGTAACGATTCTGTGGCCCTAAAGTCTCTGTGGCCCTAACTCTGCCCCTAATACAGACAGGTCTGTCTCTCTTGAATGACCGGAGGCTAATGGAGAATTCTAAGATGGCCGCGATTTATAGCTCCACCATTACACAGTGCTGGCTGGCTGCTGATTGGCTAATGCGATCACATGTCATGATTCATGACTCATGAATGCATTATGGGTCAGCGCGCCTTGTCTGCGCGCCTTCCCAGAGATCCCCGCCCCATCTTCTCTGTCCATTTTCTCCTGTCGCCACACATGTCGCCGCCATTTTTGGGAAAATTCGATTCGTGCATCCGAAGTTTGCTAATCTTCGGATTCGTCGCGAATCTAATTTTTCCAAATCTTCGGAACGAATTCCACTTCGTCATGTTCGATTCGCTCATCTCTAATTGTAACCTCTAGTAACACTCTTACTACTGTAATATTTATTTCTGAAAAGTTTAATAAAAATGTATTGAAACTAAAAATGTATCAGTAAATTACTTACTTGAACTACTCTAGATGGAGTATCAGTAACAGATGTGTCATCATTAGTTGTATTTCCTTCTCTTTCTAGAATTAAATTAAGACAGTTACATAGTTAGTCTGGCTGAAAAAAGACAAAAGTCCATCCTGTTCAGCCATTAAAAAAAAAAATAAATTATAATCCTATACCCACAGTTGATCCAGAGGTAAATCAATTGATCATATCTTACAATGGCTGCTTACCACCTAGTAATTTCAATAGTTCAACAGAAAGCACACACTAAACATACTAGAGAAAACAAAAATCATTTGTATCTGCAAGCTGGGGATGTTTTTGTCTAATTTCACAGCTTTGCTTGTCGCTTATAGACTAGTTTCCATATTCATATATGTTAGGAAGTAGCTTTCCATTGCTTCATCGGAGCACTATGAACTTGTGTGATATAGTTATTAAAGTGGAACTTCAGCTGGAAAGGAAAGTTCTGCTTTTTCTAATCTTCCCCCCTAACATTTTTGGAAGATTTTTTAAGCGAAAAGGGTTCTCATTTCTGGCAGGTATCCGCACCCACACAATCCAAGTTCAGAATCCCTGTGAAGCTGCAGAAAGCCACAGTCGGCTTCCCACTTCCAAGATGGAGGCAGCGTGGATCCAAAGACTGACAAAAAACTGGCCTGGGTGAGGACAGCACTGAATCCCTGGACTGGTAAGTTTTTGGTTAAACGTCAGCAGCTACAGTATTTATTATTTTTCTGAATATAGTTGGGAAGGATTAAATTGTTATTGTTTTTTGCCCTGGTGTGGAAATTTTATTTCCTGTTCCAGAGACACAATGGGAAGTGATTTGAAATTACTACAAAGTGACAATGGTCCCCAGAATAGGTGTTTCCATTAGGAGATTTACCATCACCTTGTTGAAGGGCAAATTGTAATATTTTGGATTCCCCATTACTGTCTTGACAAGTTTCACTAGAACAGATAGAAAAATATAAATATACTTGTAGTGGATAAAAGCAGTAATAAAAGCTTTATAGGAGATCTAATTCTTTCATACTAATAAAAGGTTTACATTAGTTGTATAGTAAGAGAAGCCATGGAACATTGGTTTTATGCTACTACCTTCAGGTGATTACAGTAGATACTGGAAACCAGAGCACCCTCATATAACTCTATCTACTCCATGGTACTCCAGTTTTTTCCCTATAGTCCTTAGGTGATGGACATTGGGAAGTTTTCTAAAGCATTTATTTTTCCACTACTTCAAAAAATCCTTTGCTGTAAAAATGTCTGTGTATGACCAACCTAACTGTTCACATATGGACAAAAATGCATAAGATACAAATATTACAACAAAAGTGACTACCAAGAAACAATTGCATAAAAGTAAATACTTACTTATGCATACCAGTTGAGAACCATTAAACGTTGGTAATTCATCTTCAGTTTCAGTATCACTTCCAATAACAATTGTACTGTAAGAAAGAGAAAGGTCATGTAATCTATCTTGCATATTATTATTCCTGCATATCCTTATGTCAATTATTTAGCACTAAAAACATTTGTTTAAAAATGTTAAGCATTGAGGAACCACCCTACTGTTGCTTTCTATTGTCCCCGTCTCCCAACCCCCTCTCTTCTCCTTTTTTCCTTTCCGCTGGCTTTTTTTTCCACCCCCCCCCTTTTTTTTTCTAGTTTACATTTTTGATTGTATGGAGTCCTCTCATATTGTTTCAGACATCACGCATGGGGATGCCCCCCTGGTACTTTATTATGTTATACCTCCATAATATAAGTTATTGATCCTTTCCTCTTGCAGTTTCACTGCATCATTTTCATACATCCATATGGATCATAACCTCATCTGTGATGTTTTTTGTTTATCTACTTGTACATGTTCTTTATACTTCTCATGTTAAGTCTGTTAAATTTATGCAAAATAATAAAGACAAATTTGCCTTTAAAAATGTCAAGCAATGTGCTTCTCTGCTCTCTTTCCTTGTGCAGGGTGATTGGTCTTGTATGTGCCTCCTCCTGTAGATTTCTGCAGGCAGCCTGTAGTGGGTGGAGCCTGTGGGGCCCCTCCCACAGGCTTTGAACATCACAGTGTTGATTTCAAGGTAATAACTGGGTTTGAAAAGACATTTGGGCCACACGCAGTATTATTTATGTATTTTATGTATTACAATGCTAATGTTATAAAAGGAATCAAATGCGGTGCCATAGATCTCCTTTAAAGTATTACAAAGGAGAATATCTAAAAGATAAGAGGAAAGGCACATCATTTGCTTAAGGGTATTGTGCCCTATTTGAAAGTAGCATTGTAGCATATGATTTGTCAGTTGACATTCTACTTTAAGTTCTGCAAAGTACATTTTAATCCATTATTAAAGTGGTGGTTGCATTCGTTTTCTATTTTTAGATTTTTGTTTCCCCTATTTTCACCTGATGATCCTGCCAGTAAGTCTGTTATTTTTCAACTTCCTTTAACAAACCAAGCTGTCCAGCAAAAGTGGTAGATAGAGGATAGAGGGTACAGAGATACAGATTTAGGGCTCTTGCACACAGACCAGCTGTGCCCGTTCAGCCTAACTGACAGCATGTTTCCTCTGCCTAGGCAACCCAGGTGCAGCATACAGCCTGTCATTGATATGAATGGCTGTGCTCATGTACGTGGCGGTGCTATTGTAAACATGAGCTTAAATTCAAAACAAATGCAAAAAAAGAATATTTTTGCAAAGTATTAGAAATGTAATAGCATTGGCAGGTGACATGTCCTCTTTATGGAGACATCAAGGTCTATTAAATCCCAAATGTCTCCCCTGCTCTCCACTACAGCTAATCAACTACAGTTCCTGCCTAATTAGCGGCTTCCCTGGGTACAGTAGCTGGAGAATGACCGTTCTGAATCCAGAAGTCATGTAATACACATCTTTCCAGGTTTGCAGAGGTGATTAGAGAATGCATTTTCCCTGATCTACTTCTGCTCTTAGGGTTTGGGTATTTTGCTGCAATTCCAGGCTCCCAGAAGAGTTCAAGAACAACTGCAAGTGTTGGTGGCATTCCCAGTACCGTAAAAGCTCTAGAGCCGCCCAGATCACTTTTGCTCGAAAGCTGATCATCAGCTAAAATAAAAAAATTGATACCAAGCTTGTTTTAACCCCTTGTATATCAGAAGGCATTGGTAGACAAGAGGGTAAGGATTTCTAAGCGGTAATATATTACATTTTTGTTTGAGGGGTTAAAAAACGATTTAAAGTGGATTTAAATGCAAAAGCAAACATTATATTGTAGCTTGCCAATTCTAGATGAGACGGTTGCATTAGTTTTCTTTTTAAGGCTTTCTTTCCTTTATTTTCACCTGGACATCCAGTATGACTGCTGTTTTTCAGTAGAACAGGCTCTGCAAATGTTACCAGTTAGAGCAGAGTTTCTCACCTAGGGTAACTCCAGAGGTTACCAGGGGTTCTTTGAGCAATTTCTGCCTTTCAGATATGCTCCCATTGACACCATTGATATTTTATCGATTTGTATGTGGGGTAATTCTTTCCAATGACCACAAGCGTAAGGAGCATTTTTCCCACTGACCATCACACTAATGTATCATAAGTTGTAGATCTAGTATTTTTAGCAGGGGTTCCCTGACAATGAAATGTTTTTCAAGAGTTCCTCTGTGTTGAAACGGTTGAGAAAGGATGAGTTAGTGTGTTAAGACAAACAATTTACCACTAACAGGGTGCTTACAATGGTCAGCTCTTATTTATGCATGTAAAACCTTTATTCTAAAAGAAAACAAAAATGGTTGCGGTTGTTGTAATCGCTTGTGTAACTGCAGGGTGATCTGGTATTTGGCTACAATTTGTTAGTGTATTTAAATACGCTAGTATGTCCAACACTCCCTTTCCCACAGATTAACAATACTGCTGTCAAAAGGTTCCCTGTCGTTTATTCATCCAGAGCGTAGGTAACACAGGAAGAGTGTCACTGGCCAGATCACTAGGTGAATACAGAGGGGGAAAAAGCCTAAAAAAGAAAAACTATTGCAGCCACTACATCTGAGGATTGGTACAGTGCAAAATATTAAATTTTTGTTTTGGGTTTATTAGCGCTTTACGTTATTTACTCCTCTTTATGGGACGGTCCTAACAAATAAGACTATAATGTATTAAATTCTGGTTGCTTAAACAATATAAATAATATAACTTACACTTGACTCTGCTGCAGCAAAGGTGTAGATGTTCCTAGTGCTACCTAAACATTAATAACACAATACCAATATTAACAGGTAGTAAAGAGAAAATTCACATACATAGACAAAAATGCAACATAACTATAAAGACAAATTTACATAGCAGATTGTCATTGCCTGAACAACTTAATGGCAAGCATTTCATTTTTGAGCAATAAAATCAATGTGCTGCTAATGAGGCAACTTCCAATAAGTGGTTAATAAATAAAGCTGGGCATACACTGGTACAGGGGTCGGCAACCCATCAATCGAGGGCAGAAGACAAGCAGATTGCATCCCTTCCTTGTCAACCCTCGAAAGCTGAACAGGAGCAGGGGTGGCTGTTACTGGAACTGATTCACTGTATTTTCCTCCTGCAGCAGCTATAAGCTGGCTTCTCCTTTTCTCCCTCCTGCTAGCTTTCAGCTGCTGCAGGAGGAAAATACAGTAGATCAGTTCCAATAAAGGCTGCCTCCCTCTCTTGTTATTATTATACAGGATTTATATAGCGCCAACAGTTTGCTCAGCGCTTTACAATATAACGAGAGACAATACAGCAACAATACAGTTCAATACAAGAGGGTTAGGAGGGGGCACAGTCGTGGAGGGGGGTGCAGTTTTCTGCGCGAGTGTGTTTTATGCTGGAGTGTGAAGCAGCAGTTGAACACAGCAACCTGATCAAGTCCTCTCTGCTTTTTCACAGGTAAATGCTGCTGTTTCATCTCCACCCTAAACTGTATGTCTGCAACGCATTGGAGGGATTGGCAGAGAGGGGTGGCAGATACAGAACGGTTAGTAAGGTGGATGAGTCTGGCAGCAGCATTCATGATAGACTGAAGAGGGGATAGCCTGTGATGAGGTAGGCCAATGAGGAGGGAGTTACAATAGTCAAGGCGAGATATAACAAGGGAGTGAATAAGTTGCTTAGAGGTTTCCAAGGTTAAGAACGGCCGTATCTTGGAGATGTTGCGGAGGTGAAGTCTACAAGATTTGGACAGTGATTAGATTTGGGGCTGAAAGAACAGATGGGAGTCTAGGATTACACCTAGTACCCTTGCATGAGGGGAGGGACTGATTGATCTTGATGGAGAAGTCAGGGGAGGTGGCACGGGCTGGAGGGAATAGTAAGAGCTCAGTTTTGGAAATATTTAGTTTGAGGAAGTGGAGTGACATCGACGCTGATATACCCCTCCTATCCAGGTTCTATATCCTTCTGCTGCCTAGGCACCCCTGTGTACTCCCCTGGTGTCCCACTCCTCGCAGCGATACCAGCTTTCCCTCCTCTCCCGCTGGCTGCTCACTATGTTCATTCATACCTGAAGCATAGTATACTGTGTTTACAATGCTTCAGCTTTTGAATGAACAGGTACAGAGCTTTAGCTGTAAAATCCCCCCAATAAAAAAAAAATAAAATTGTAAAAAATAATAAAATAACAAAAATAATAAACTACTGACAAAGTCCACTGCTCTACTGACACAGTCCTCTTGCTACTGACACTGTCCACACACCTTCCACTGCCCTACTGACACCGTCCACTTGGTACTGAGACTATCCACACACCTTCCACTGCCCTACTGATACTGTCCAGTTTCAACGTAGGCTGTTTATATTTTTACATTGGTTTTAATATAGTCTTCTAAGCTTTCCTTTCTATTTAGTTAGGCCTTGCTAGTTAATTTCTTTCATGTTGTTCAGGTAGATCTCCACCTCAAAGGTTGTCTAACCCTGCACTAGTAGATTTCTGAAGAACATTTGTAAGAAGATTCATGTGAAAATTAGGATCAGTACATTTGATGACTTAGCAAATGGTGTACTTCAAAATTGAATTTGCTTTTAACATTCTAGTTTGGAATGAATGGACTTTCCTTAACAAAAACTACATTCACTATTAGAAATTTGTTTGTTCAAGGAAAACTTTTCATTCTGTTCCATCAAATTTTCTTATCATTGGGGTCAAAAACAAATGTCATTTGACACCACTAACAATCAGAAAATCAAAGAAATGTTCTGAAAACAAGTATTTTCTAACAAAATTCTACTAGTGCAGAAGCCAGCTTTACTTGCTATACATACACTGCATGAGCAATTACATGCAAATGGTTGTGAATAGCTGGGGGTGCTGTCAGGCTCCCTTTGCTTTCAATGGGGCTTTCTGTCTGCACCGATTTGCATGGATCCAGGCTGAGTTTCCTAGCAGTTAATGAAAATGGCCCCAAGTGTGATTGGGGCAGAAGGATACAAAGTGGTGTTTTTTTTTGCTTGAACTTGATCAACATCTATCATTTTCAGCTGGACCATACACTTGATTTTAGAAGAAACTATTTCATGCTGAGACACAGCAGTGCTAAGACAGAGAATGGATGTTAATTTTTTTATCTATAATTACAGTACTGACCATTTGTTCATGATATGTATGATCTGACAGTGTGTGCTTCTTCTCTGACTCAGCTCTCATTCCTGCATTCTGTTCGGCTGCTAAAAACAAGATAAATTATAAGTAAACAGCATTGTGTGCCTTGTGAGCACAACATATACTCACTGCAACCAAAAACAAAACTAAACATTTAAAAAGCTATTACTGCTATAAGGTCTCATGCACATGAGCATGTAAAAACACCAATATATTTTGGTGCCCGGGAGATTATCCACCAAGAGCAAGCATTCCATTTTTATGAAAATGATTTTGTTGATGGAACAGATCATTTAATGCAATTGATTTTTCAAGGATTCAATGATGTATTTGAAACATTTGAGACGCTGCATAATTGCATTGTTAATTGTATGGCCAGCATTGAAGCTTTTCCATGTTTTTGGTTTTCAAAATCCCTATGATCAATTGCTAATGGAGATCACACCCGGTGGAACAAGCACCTAAATGATCCCGTATTTTAAATTTTGGGATTATAAACATTGGGTAGTATTTGGTGTAGGCAGTGCAACTGAAAATCATTAGTGTAGGCTAGAGCAGTGCTGATTTTCCAGCTCTCCGTATCTCATCACAGGTTAAATTTGCTGTGTGCCTCTACGAAAATATATACACCTGGACAGAATCCCAGTGAGTACGGTTTTAACCACTTGCCGAACCGACGCAGTGCATTTACTGCGGCAGGTTGGCTTGTACAGGCACAATCACGCACATGTACATCACAGCTTTCTTCTGGAAGATTGTGCTGTCAATCACTGCAGCACAAGCTGAACAGCGGGTCCAAGCAATGATCTATACCCAGAACCCGCTGATCGGCTCAGGGAATGGCAGGAGAGAACTTGTTGATAAACAACACAGAGCACTCTTCAGACAGCAGCAATGTGACGTTTTTTTTTTTTCTCCCTGCAAAGCAGGAAGTGAAAACCGACACATTGCTTAATAAAACTGCACAAAGTAAACACATTAAACACTGTTAGGCACACCTTTACCCCCCTAGATGTTAACCCCTTCCAAGCCAGTGTCATTAATACAGTGACAGTGTATATTATTAGCACTGATCACTGTATAAGTGTCACTGGAGATGTCAGTGACAGTCTCCCCCAACAGAGTCAGTTATTGTCAGATTGAGTGGTGCACTAGCGCAGTCCCACTATAAGTCATTGATCGCCGCCATTATTAGTATAAAAAAATAAATAAAAATTCCAGCATCTATACCATAGTTTGTAGACACTATAACTTTTCAAACCAAATATACACTTACTGGGATTTTTTTTTTCTACCAAAAGACATGTACAGTAGTAGAACACATTTGTGCCAAAATATATGAAGACAATTGTTTTTTTTTAATTTTTTTATTGGATGTGTTTTATAGCAGAAAGTCAACTCTTTTTTTTTTTTCAAAATTGTGGGTATTTTTTCATTTATATCACAAATAAATTAAAAACCTAGTGGTGATCAAATACCACCAAAAGAAAGCTCTATCTGTGTGAAAAAAAATGATCTAAATTTTGTTTGTGTACAGCGCTGCATGACCGCACAATTACCAGTTAAAGTAGCACAGTGCCGAACAGCAAAAAATGGCCTGGACATGAAGGGGGTAACATCTTCCTAAGCTTAAGTGGCTGAACAATGTAATAGTGAAAATTATTACACACCTGAAAATCCACTCTGTTAGTCTAATGCATGAATATTACATACAGTATACTGGAAGGGTTAGAACCTTTTAGGTTAGGTTTCATTATACTAACTATCCTCTACATATAGTCAGAAATAAAAAGGTATAAAAACATTCAAACAAACATTATGAATGCTCTACCAATCCTCAATGACAATACAGTGCAGACATACTTATCTGAGTGGCGTGGGAACCATTTGACTCCAATGATTCTGCATCAGGTTCAGAATCACTTCTAATAATAAGATCTCTGCTGAAAAGAATTCAGAATTTTACATCAGTACAGTTCCAATCTACAATGAAATTTAAACCTCTTTGTTCCTCATTATCAGTAAGGTTACCCCCACAAGAGAAGTACGTTGCAATTTTTGTCTCAGTATGGCCATTTCTTATAGGCCAAGTTCACCTTCAAGAAAAACATTTTGGCAGGAATAAAATGTGCATTAGTTATTTTTCCCCACAGAAGCCCACAAAACAGTGCACCCGTGATCAGAGAGTCGCGGATGTAATGTCAGGATTCTACACACTCTCCCTCCAGCTATCTTGTAACCTCTGTACAGGCTTTTGGTTAGAAAGAAGTGTCAGGGGACTATGAGTGCATTGATCAGTGCACTTGTAATCCGCTGAGTACTACAAGCCCATCTTCCACGGTGACAGACAGGACTTGTAGTTTATTCAAAGATCTCTGTTACTGAATGATGCAGCTGTGTGGGTGGAGCCACACATGGCCACACCTATTTTAAATGTGAACTGAAACCCCATGCGCTGTCACAGGAGGGGGCTCTGGTGGTGGGAGATGCTTGCTTAGGAACAAGTTACATCCTAAATATGAGTCTAACCTGTTCCTGAAGATGAACTTAGCCTTTAAACCGGTCATACATGCACAGATTTCTTTTGTTCAGCCAAGAGGCTGAATGTAAGAAATCTGACAACTTTCTGTATCAATCGTCCCTGAAGGCTACTGTATTCTGACAGCTGTGCCCACAGCTGTCAGAATACCAAAATAATGACTGTAGCCCCCAACTTAGAGGGTTTCCTGCAAATCTCCACAAATCTGTACTCTACAGTTGTGTCCAAAATTATTCAACCCCCAATGCTGTAAAGGGGTTTAGGGACTATAGTGTACATTTGGAATTGTATTCAGAATCAAATCCTACAAGGACGTTGTAACTACCCAAATGCAACTAAAATGACATCAATTGTTTATGTAATACAGTAGTAAATGGTTCTTATGTGGTTTCTTCATTGCCACAATTATTCAACCCCTTAAAGACTACCACTCTGAAGAACAGAGGTTCATACAGGTGCTTTCCATCAGGTATTGAAAACACCTGTGGATGTCACCGAGCAGCAATCAAGCATAATAAGCACCAATTAGGCAGCTTTAAAATGACTGTGATACTCAGCTCCTTCTAGACATTTACTGGTGTGGTTACAAACATGGTGAAGGCAAGAGAATGGTCCAGGAAGACAAGAGAAGAGGTGATTTCTCTTCACAGGAAGGGCAATGGCTATAAGAAGATTGCAAAGATGTTAAACATACCAAGAGACACCTTAGGAAGCATCATTCGCAAATTCAAGGCAAAGGGCACTGTTGAAACGCTACCTGGTCGTGGCAGAAAGAAGATGCTGACTTCGACTGCTGTGCGCTACCTGAAGCGTAGAGTGGAGAGAAGTCCCCGTGTGACTGCTGAGGAACTGAGAAAAGATTTGTCAGATGTGGGTACAGAAGTTTCAGCCCAGACAATAAGACGCACACTGCGTAATGAAGGCCTCCGTGCCAGAACTCCCAGGCGTACCCCCTTGCTGTCTCCAAAGAATAAGAAGAGTCGACTGCAGTATGCCAAAAGCCATGTGGACAAACCACAAAAGTTGTGGGATAGTGTTCTGTGGACTGATGAAACAAAATTAGAACTGTTTGGGCCCATGGATCAACGCTATGTTTGGAGGAGGAAGAACAAGGCCTATGATGAAAAGAACACCTTGCCTACTGTGAAGCATGGTGGAGGGTCAATCATGCTTTGGGGCTGTTTTGCTTCTGCAGGTACAGGGAAGCTTCAGCGTGTGCAAGGTACCATGAATTCTCTTCAGTACCAGGAGATATTGGATGGAAACGTGATGCAGTCCGTCACACACCTGAGGCTTGGGAGACGTTGGACCTTTCAACAGGACAATGATCCCAAGCATACCTCCAAGTCCACTAGAGCATGGTTGCAGAGGAAAGGCTGGAACATTTTGGAGTGGCCATCGCAGTCACCAGACTTAAATCCGATTGAGAACCTCTGGTGGGACTTAAAGAAAGCAGTTGCAGTGCGCAAGCCTAAGAATGTGACTGAACTGGAGGCCTTTGCCCATGAAGAATGGGCGAAGATACCCGTAGATCGCTGCAAGACACTTGTGTCAAGCTATGCTTCACGTTTAAAAGCTGTTATAACTGTAAAAGGATGCTGTACTAAGTACTAAGATTGAATGTCACTTGGGGGTTGAATAAAACTGATAATGCTGTGAGCACAGAAAAGACATTTGTGGTTATTTCATTATAACTGTTATGTTATATTTGTCTGACCTACAAGTGCCTCTTTAATGTAAATGTAAGCAAGATGACTGAATGATCAAAAGCAATGTCAAACTGGCCAAAACACTCAATTTCAGTGGGGGTTGAATAATTTTGGACACAACTGTATGTACAACCTTCTAACACCCCCCCCCCTTCCCCTATAATGAACATGACCAGGTCTGCTCCTGGTCATTACTGTAATGTTTCCCCAGAAGATGAGGTCCTATGAACCATGTCTCTTTGTACCCCTCCTACTTGTCACCTAAGATGAGATTTGCATTATTCATGGTAGGAAAAATTCTGATTACAGAAACACAGATTCATTCATGATGTAATAACAATTCAACTTACATATGTAAAGGGCGTGTCCTAGATGGTCCTGGGACTTCCTAGACATCAATCACATCAATAAATTAAACTTAAATACCGTGCAGTGTTTACATTCATTTGCTGTAACAGGGAAGTTATGGAATTAAATCATTAGAAACCTTTATCTAGAGAGTTTCCAAATATATGCCAAAAACAAATTCTGCACAATATTAATAATTTTGCATATACACACAATCACTAAGAATTAGGCCCTTTTCACACAGATGGTCCAGTCAGGTCTGCTTGTCATTTTTTTAGGCAGACCTAATTGGAGGTTTCATATGCTTTTATGGGACCTGAATGTAAATGGACATGTGTCCCCAAATCCTGCACCCTATTCCATAATTTTGAACCAATCAGATGTAGTCCCATGCTCGTTTATGTCCTGTGCCTCCCATAGGTCTAGTATGGCTCAAGATATCTTTGGTTTATTAATTCAGCAGAAAACAATGGACGTGGATGCTGCAAAAGTGACATCTATTACGTTCTGCTCTGATTCAGTAGAGGATCCGTTCATGCATTCCCTGTTGATCGGACTGCACAGCACCCATGTGGAAGGGGCCTTCAAAGAGAAGTTCACTTTATAAAAAAAAAAAAAAAAAGAAGCCCATATTTTTTTTGCAGGTAACAAAAATGTGCATTTACTATTTTTTTGGAGCCTGGAAAGCATTGCACCAGTGATGAGCAGATCGCTGGTGCCATGCAGGACTCCTACAAACCCGTCAGTGTATCTGTGTGCTCTTACCTCATAAGGCTGTTGGGACTTGTAGTTCATTTATTCACAGAACTCTGTGGATGAATGATGTAACCATGCGAGCAGAGCCCCATACAGCCACTTGTTTTCAAAAAGTGACAGCTGGTACAGGGAACTTCTCCTCATGCTGCTGTCACAGGGAGAGAGGGCAGCAGGCAGCAGCTGAAGCAGTAGGAACATGCTATATAGTCCACCCTAAAAATGGGTGGAACATATACTGTAACATGTTCCCAAAGGTGAACTTATTCTAATTGCTGCAATTACAGTGGAAGGTACAGAGAACAACCCAAGGAAAAGTGCCTGAATTACTGATTCTTCTCTACTTCATGACTCCATTCAGATGAACAAATAACAGTGAGCAGGGGTGGCCACTGGCAAGAATCAGTAGAGTTGTGCCAGTGGTTGTACGCGCTCCCTGCACACTGCATGCAAACAGCTGCAATTTGCGACTGTCAAATTTATGTTCACATGTAATGGCTCAACTGAGCTGTTACATGCTAACAGAGCCTCAGACTGACCCTGAAAGCACTCAGTAGGTGTCTGGGCCACGTCTGTGAAGTTATGACTGCACACAAATTGGCCACAACTGAGCGGCTAGTTTGCATGCGGCCATAGCACAGAGTGTTGCTGCATCCAGAGGCAGCGTTTAGCTATCTGCTGCTATTCTGCCATCTGAATGTAGCCTCTGGGAAAACCAAGAAGAATTCCAAATTCCATCAGGTACAGTACTAAAAGTAGATCTGAAAAGGTAGTTCCCAGGAGCACTTGTCTGAACAGACAGACACAGTCTGAAAAATAATACTGGGTACTGGAGCAGATAATTACAAATCACCACAGAACTCACCTTGTCTTTTTCATTTGTATGGATTGCTGAGTCATAACGCATTTCTGCATTTCTCTCAGTTCCTGAAAACAGAATAAAGTGTAAGCAAATGTCTTTCAAATTCTTTATCTAAAAGCAAAGAGTTAGCAATCACACTCAGGAGCATATCCTTCCTGAACTCTCTGGCAACGTTTCTTCATTGACAATGGTGGGAATATGGAAAGGTTAATATACTTCTGCACCACTACCATAACCACAACCAGGTGCTCAACAGTAAAAAAAACAGGCAACCCTAATGTCATTTTCTTTGTTTGACCAATACAATTTTAATTTTTTTCCTCACACCAGGAGTCTATAGCCAGAATATCCCAGAATTCTCATTTGCTCCACCTGAAACTGGTTTGCTTCTGTTTCCAAAGTTGTGCATTGATGCTAAGGTCCAGTTGTATACAACCTGATTTGTGAACTTGGAAACCCCTGATGTCAACACAAAACAAAAGATAGGGTAGCTGAAAAACCTTACTAGTTTATAGTCATCTACTATTAACCTACTCATATCCGAAAAATTAACCTGATGCAGCTGGAGAGACCAGTAAAACTGGTTGGTTATACATGAGTCTGTTGCATGCAATACCATTTGAGAACAGTACCTAGTATAGTGATGAAAAACAGCTATTTTACTATCACCGTGAAAGCATATGCGCACACTTTTGTGGACATGAATGCACTCCTGTTTGAATTCGTTGGGAAACGTGACTGTCATTCTGCGTGTAATATTATGGTAGAAATTTAGATGTGGCTGCTGAAAAACGGTCATTCTGCATGTGTTATTGAAATCTTTATTTTATATGGTTTGCAAAGCTTATTAAACATTTTAACTACTTGTAAATATGCTGCATTTGGTGATCAAAATGATTTTGTTGAGTTAGTTTCACATAAAGCGTCACAAAACAAAGGATTTATGGACACATTGATGGGAAATGTGCCAAAATAAACAGAACTACACCTTTGACAAATTCCTTTCTGTTCGCATCGTACACATGAAATAAAAGTGATGACTGCCAAATAAAAGATTACAATTTTAGCTTCGGAACAGATTTGTGGTTACAGTTCTATATCAGACTCCGGGCAAATTCTTTTTCCAGTTATAATATAAAAGATGACTGTTGCTCAGGAAGGAATGACTGCGGCATAGTGGACAACATTCATGTTGTTCTGCTCGGGCAGAATTCATTACTAATGAAATGATGATGTCATTGGATGGATAACTGGATGTACACAATATACATCACTGTCCCATGTAGATAGCACTCTCCTTGACATTAGGGGAACAGTCTTCTGGAAAAAGCTTCATTGCAGGTTAGTTTTGTTGAAGAAGTGACCACAGAGAATTTAAATTTGAATAGGGCCCTAGGCATGGTAGCAGCTTTGGCAGAAGTTTTGGAAGAGCTTATGACCACCAAGGGTTCTCACGGATCATCAGGGTAGTCAGAATGCTCTTCACTTCCACAAACCGGACCGTGGGTTTTTTTCCAAACTGCTTGCTTGGCAGCTATAAACAAATACGTTGGACAATTTATGCTGGCAAGAGAAGAGTTCTGGGATTGAACAATGGAGGAGCTCTTGTCTAGCGTCTTTGTGACACATGTGAAGGCACATGGAAGGATAAGGGTTTCAATAGGCACATAGAAGATGCCCTATTTGCCTTTCTGTACTAGCATGGCCACACCACATCAGACACCAACTACCTACAATTGAAACCTCTCTTGTGATGAGACAGGTCAGTGCACAGCTTTGACCACTTGTGACATAGATTGGTTTGAATGAAAGTTGGAAGCTGGGCCCCCTTACTTGCCATTGTGCCCTAAACTCCTGCTTTAGTTGCTTTGTGGATGACCCAGCTCTGAGTCATCTGGATCACTTTATGTGAATTGTTAATCACTTGTAATTTTGTCATTTTAAAAAGCATAATACTGTATTTGTAAGTCATCGATCTTATGCTCTTATCTGTATAACTGACAATGGTCACAAGCTGTATTCATGAAAACTCTTCAATAAAAATGTATTGAAAGTGAAAAAGCATAATACTGTATTTGAACAAGGACATTAACATTTAACATCTGCCCTCTTTCTTTAAAAATATATTAATTGGACTCCTTGACTTACAGTACATTAGATACTGGTTGAAGTAGTAATGAACTATTTTGCTGATGATTGCAGCAGGGCATAATGTACAGTATATTGTGTACCCGCTTTGCTTTGGAGATGTATGATTTTCTATTTGACACAGCTTTTGAGCATGTAATTATATTTAAAAAGGTAAAAAAAAAAAATCTATTTATAAATCAGTGGTCTACACTACTGTGCTGATGCTCATGATTACTAATCAGCAGGGGCATAGATAAGGGGGGGTCAGGGGGGTCTGAACCACCCCTAGAGGAGAGCTGTCATCCATCCCTGGCTGCAGGCTGCAACCCTCAAAATTTGGGCTGTAAGAACAACACAGCGGTGGGAAGTCCAGGAACACAGCGGCGGTGGGAGGGAGGGGGGACAGAAAGAAAGCCGTTCTGTGCAGCGGTGAAGGTGGCAAGCAGCGCCGGGGTGTGTGGGAGGGACAGCGGTGGTTGTGGTGACAGGCAGCGATCTCCTGTATGGCTTTCAATGAAGCAGCTGGAAACCACAGGAGGGAGAGGAGGAGACGCAGCTTCCAGCTGCTTTGTTGAAAGCCATACAGGAGATCGCTGCCTGTCACCACAACCACCACTGTAATTTTGTGGGTAATTCCATTGTCCTGGTGCTTCAAGGCCCTAGAAAGTGTAATAGGTAGTCAAGATGTTAGATGTGTAATTTATGTCCCTAGAACACCTGATGGTGCTCTTTGCATGTTGAGGCTCTCTATGTGGTCAGGCTGTGGAAAAGTCTCACACATTTGGTATCATTATATTCAAGAGGAGTAGCAGAATGTATTTTGTGGTGTTGTTGCAAGTATGCCTGTGCTGTGTGTGAGAAATAACTTAGTATGACAATTTAAAAAAATCTTAAATTTTCCAATGAATTGTGGGAAGAAATTACAACTTCAAAAAACTTCCCATGCCTCTTACTAAATATGTTGGAATGTCTACTTTCCAAAAAGGGTGTCAATTAGGGGGTATTTGTACTGTCCTGGCTGGTTAGGGCCTTAAGAAATGAGTCGGTACATCAGGTGTCATCAATTTTCAATGATTGGTACCATAGCTTGCAGACTCTATAGCTTTCTCGCAGACCAAATAATATGCACTGATTTGTTATTTTTACCAAAGAAATGTAGCAGTATAAATTTTGGTCAAATTTTACGAAGAAAAATTACTTATTTGCAAAAATGTTTATAACCGAAACTAAGAAAACACATTTGTTTTCAAAATTTTTGGTCTTTTTTCATTTATAGTGCAAAAAATAGAAAACCCAGTGGTGATTAAATACCACTAAAAGAAAGCCCTATTTGTGTGAAAAAGAGGATGATAATTTTATATGGGTACAGTGTTGCATGGCTGAGTAATTATCATTCAAAGTGTAAGAGCACTGAAAGCTGATAATTGGCCTGGGCAGAAAGGGGGTATAAGTGCCCGGTAGGCAAGTGGTTAAAACCAGCCATACATAGATCGAAATTTGCCAGGTTCAGCAGGGACCGGTCTAATTTCGATCCATGTATGGGCACTCTGGTTGAGTTACAACCATCCTGTTGAATTTTAGAAACTTGATCTATAGTCTACAGTGCTGATTAGTGTATTCTAACAACGGGGAAGTCTCCATGCTATCAAAATACAGTAGTTCAGTGGAGAGGATTACCCCAGACATTTTAAATGTATGCATGGGGAATATTGGTCAGTTTTGAAAAACTGGTTGAATGGAAAAAAAAAACTAACTCATCTATGAGCAGCTTAACCGAATGGAATGCAATGCAGTTGTAATGGGCTAAGTGGTTGAGCAAAAGTCCATGTGATCAATGATCAGTCCCAAAACCATGCTTGACCTCTGAAGCCAGGCATGAGGTAGGTGTAGGAGTCTGTGTTGCAACCCAGGGTGTTGATCCTCAACAAATGATACTAATCCAGGATTAGAAGGCGCACACCTGACATACTGTATGTCCTTTCCAGGGCTTTTTTTCAGTGGGAATATGGGGGAATGCAGTTCGAGTACCCCCATCTCAGAATGTTTGTAATGGGGTGCAGGGGTGTCTATTGATGCTAGCTGCTGTGGGCTGTATTGTCTCTGGAGGGGATCTATTTTTGCATGGCAGTCTATTGTTGCTTGGGAGGTCTACTGTTGCTGGTGGGGGATCTATTGTTGCTGGGGTTAATTGTTGCTGAAATGGATCTACTGTTGAGGAAGTGATCTATTGTTGATGGCTGCTGGGGGATCTATTGTTGCTGCCATGGGTCTATTGTGGGATGGTATATTGTTTCAGGAGGTCCATTGTTGCTGGTCTGCTGCTAGCTGTGGGGGGGGTCAATTTTACTACTTTTCTTCTTATTAACAAATTCCATACAAATTACTTAGCAGCATTAAATTATACTTTGCTCTGTATTCTCTAAAAGGAGTGGTACTGGGAGGTGGATAGGAGGTGGAACCAAGGGATAGTGCTCAGAGGTGGGTAGGGGGTGGAGATAAGAATTGGCTCAGAAGGGGGCAGTTCCTACACCTATTCTGTCAGAAAATAAGCCCTGGTCCTTGCTGAAACAAAGAAGCTGATGTACTAAAACTGGAGAGGGAAAAATCTGGTGCAGATGTGCATGGTAGCCAATCAGCTTATAACTTCAATTTTTTCAATTAAGCTTTGCAAAGCTGGACTAGATTTTGCGCTCCGCAGTCTTAGTAAATCAACCCCATAGTTTTTATTAGCACAACCGGTAAAATTACAACAAAAAAAAGCTTACGTGTTTCGGCAAACAGCCATAGTCATAGCAATATGTTGGGTGCACGCCTTCCTATCTTGGATTAATATAACCAATGATACCTCTAATGTAAGCTTCATAACGATTACTGCAATAGGAGATATTGTTTGTCTGTGAAACGTTTGCTTTGATTTAATATCTCACCGAGTTCATCCATTCTGTCAAATCTCAATTTTTTCCTGTAATAAACAACATGAACATTATTAACAACTAAAATTATGTATAAGGCACCACAGCTGCACAATTAGTTTATGCCTGTCTACCACAGTAAATACACATATATACACACGCACACACACAATTGCCAAAAGTATTGGAACGCCTGCCTTTACACGCACGTGAACTTTAATGTCATCCCAGTCTATATATATATATATATATATATATATATATATAGATATATATATATAGATATATATATATACACAGTGGGGATCGAAAGTTTGGGCACCCCAGCTAAAAATTTGTATTAATGTGCATAAAAAAGCCAAGGAAAAATGGAAAAATCTCCAAAAGGCATCAAATTACAGATTAGACATTCTTATAATATGTCAACAAAAGTTAGATTTTATTTCCATCATTTACACTTTCAAAATAACAGAAAACAAAAAAATGGCGTCTGCAAAAGTTTGGGCACCCTGCAGAGTTAATATCTTGTACTGCCCCCTTTGGCAAGTATCACAGCTTGTAAACGCTTTTTGTAGCCAGCCAAGAGTCTTTCAATTCTTGTTTGAGGTATCTTTGCCCATTCTTCCTTACAAAAGTCTTCCAGTTCTTTGAGATTTCTGGGCTGTCTGTCACGCACTGCTCTTTTAAGGTCTATCCATAGATTTTCAATTATGTTGAGGTCAGGAGATTGTGAAGGCCATGGCAAAACCTTCAGTTTACGCCTCTTGATGTAATCCCCCGTGGATTTCGAGGTGTGTTTAGGATCATTATCCATTTGTAGAAGCCATCCTCTCTTTAACTTCAGCTTTTTCACAGATGGCATCAAGTTACCATCCAAAATTTGCTGAAATTTTATTGAATCCATTTTTCCTTCTACTCGTGAGATGTTCCCTGTGCCACTGGCTGCAACACAACCCCAAAGCATGATTGATCCAACCCCATGCTTAACAGTTGGACAGAGGTTCTTTTCATTAAATTCTGTGCCCCTTCTTCTCCAAACGTACCTTTGCTCATTCTGGCCAAAAAGTTCAATTTTAACTTCATCGGTCCACAGAACTTGTTTCCAAAATGCATCAGGCTTGTCTATATGTTCATTTGCAAAGTTCAAATGATGATTTTTGTGGTGAGGATGTAGAAAAGGTTTTCTTCTGATGACTCTTCCATGAAGACCATATTTGTACAAGTATTTCTTTATAGTGGAATAGTGTACCACAACTCCAGTGTCTGCCAGATCTTTCTGGAGGGATCGTGCAGTCAAACGTGGGTTTTGAATTGTTTTTCTCACAATCCTGCGAGCTGTTCTGTCTGATATTTTTCTTGGTCTTCCAGATCTTGCTTTAACTTCCACTGTTCCTGATGACTGCCATTTCTTAATTACATTCCGAACAGAGGATATTGACATCTGAAAACGCTTTGCTATCTTCTTTTAGCCTTCTCCAGCTTTATGAGCGTCAACTATTTTCAGTTTCAGTTTTCTAGACAACTGCTTAGAAGAACCCATGGTGCTGATTGTTGGGGCAAGGTCAGATGAGTCTGGGCATTTAAAACCTTTGAGATTGACATCACCTGGTCTTCCCAGACGATGATTGAGAACAATCCATGACACTGGCAGGTCTCAGCTTTGCAAAGGGGGCAGTGCATGCTATAAATTCTGCAGGATGCCCAAACTTTTGCAGACGCCATTTTTTTGTTTTCTGTTATTTTGAAAGTGTAAATGATGGAAATAAAATCTAACTTTTGTTGACATATTATAAAAATGTCTAATCTGTAATTTGATGCCTTTTGGAGATTTTTCCATCTTTCCTTGGCTTTTTTATGCACATTAATACAAATTTTTAGCTGGGGTGCCCAAACGTTCGATCCCCACTGTATATATATATATATATATATATATTATATATATATACACACACATACATACACACTAACACACACACACACACTTTGTAGTATTGGGACACCAGCCTTTAATGGCATCCCAGTCTTAGTCCGTGTGGTTCAATATTGAGTTGGCCCACCCGTTGCAGCTATAACAGCTTCAACTCTTCTGGGAAGGCTGTCCACAAGGTTTAGGAGTGTGTCTATGGGAATGTTTGACCATTCTTCCAGAAGCGCATTTGTGAGGTCAGGCAATGATGTCGGATGAGAAGGCCTGGCTCGCAGTCTGCGCTCTAATTTATCCCAAAGGTGTTCTATCGGAATGAGGTCAGGATGCAGGCCAGTCAAGTTCCTCCACCCCAAACTCGCTCATCCATGTCTTTATGGACCTTGCTTTGTGCACTGGTGTGCAGTCATGTTGGAACAGGAAGGGGCCATCCCCAAACTGTTCACACAAAGTTGGGAGCATGAAATTGTCCAAAATGTCTTGGTATGCTGACACCTTAAGAGTTCCCTTCGAAGGAACTAAGGGGCCAACCCAACCCCTGAAAAACAACCCCACACCATAATCCTTTACCCACTGTTGTGGTAATCTGAAGGCCACACAAAGTTTGGAGGTCTTTAGCTATTTAGTCTGCAGACATTTGGAGACTTCTGCGCACTGTGCGCTTCAGACCCCGCTCTGTTATTTTACATGGCCTACCAGTTTGTGGCTGAAAGTGGGTGGGATATATTAGTCGGCAAGAACATTTTGTCCCTGAAGTTGATGTGTTGTGTGAACATATGGGCAAGCGTAAGGATTTGAACGACTTTGACAAGGTCCAAATTGTAATGGGTAGACGATTGGGTCAGAGCAACTCCAAAACTGCAGCTCTTGTGCGATGTTCCTGGACTGCAGTGGTAAAGTAGTCCAAAGAAGGAAAACCGGCAACAGCATCATAGGTGATCAAGGCTCATTGATGCACATGATGCTGAAAAAGTTAATGCTGGTTCTGATTGAAAGGTGTCAGAACACACTGTGCATCAGTTTGTTGTGTATGGGGCTGTGTAGCCACAGACCAGTCAGGGTGCCCACGGTGAACCGTGTCCACGGCCAAAAGTGCCTACAATGGACAGCATCAGAACTGGACCACAGAGCAAACGAAAAGTGTAAAGTTTGGTGGAGGGGGGAATTGTAGTGTGGGGTTGTTTTTCAGGGGTTGGGCTTGGCCTCTTAGTTCCAGTGAAGGGAACTCTTAAGGTGTCAGCATACCAAGACATTTTTCAACTTTGTGGGAGCAGTTTGGGGATGGCCCCTTCCTGTTCCAACATGACTGCGCACCAGTGCACAAAGCAAGGTCCATAAAGACATGGATGAGTGAATTTGGGGTGAGGGAACTTGACTGGCCTGCACAGAGTCCTGACCTCAACCCGATAGAACACCTTTGGGATGAATTAGAGCGGAGACTGTGAGCCTGGCCTTCTTGTACGACATCATTGCCTGACCTCAAAGTGCACTTCTGGAAGAATGGTCAAACATTCCCATAGACACACTTCTAAACCTTGTGGACAGCCTTCCCAGAAGAGTTGAAGCTGTTATAGCTGCAAAGGGTGGGCCAACTCAATATTGAACCACACGGACTAAGACTGGGATGCCATTAAAGGCTGGTGTCCCAATACTACACAGTGCGTGTGTGTGCGCACGCACGCACGCACGCATACATACATACATACACACGTTGCTCACTTGCTCAGTTTAATGTGTTAAACAGAAATGGATCACATTATACAGCTCAATCCTTTCTGTGGTCACATGACCATCAATTTGTATTAGAGAATTACCATCAAGAACATATAGGATACTAAACAGAAAAAGTGAATATCTGAACAAACACAAAACTGAACAAAGATAGCATAAACCAAGAGCGACTAACCTGTATCAAGAGAGCACAAAACACAGGTTTTCTGTTTAATGTGAGCTTGTTGGTATTAGTCTCCTGAACTCACACTACAAATCATTAGAGCTCCCTCTAGCTGCAGCCTAGTAGTAGCATTACTGGGAGGTTTATTCATTTGCTTGCTATATAAACACATATGTATGTTCACAACAGTGTGAATGAGCCCCTAAACAAAAGGCATCGTTCTATCCCATCTATATGTATTTTTGATGTTGTATTGATCTATATCAGGTTGATATTGTTTTGTAGTATGCTGACATCTAATGTTGGCTTAGGGTCACGACAACCTCTTATGTGATTTGGTATCTCCCTCTGTTCTCCCTTCCTACTTAGTGCTAGTTAGGTCAGTCCTTGCTAGATCCACCCCCTGTTTCTTCCATGCTCCCTCAACCAGTGTAAGTCAATGCATACAGAGGAATTTGAAACAGGACTGGCACGCTGCCATCTTCTGCTGGTGTGGGCCCTGCATGTGATCACTATCTCACAACTGTCATAGTGGGCACATGAAGAGGAACCATAATGGACTCTTCCTGACTGTAAGTAGTGACCAGAATTGTCAGACAGCACAGTTTAACAGCTAGCAGCAAGCTCCAGTGTGCACTGGTAGCTGACAAACAGGGAATGTAGATTAATGTGTTCTCAATTCTTAATCTACAAATTACAAATGGGAAAGGGTCAATTCAAAAAAATTATTCATCTTGATTGCTGCAGTATGAAAGGGCCTTGGTTTGCTGTATGGCAGTAATGGCTTATCTTATGTCGATTTAATTCTAGAATGTTGGCTGCATTTTGTGTTCTCTCCCTCTGCACCCCCCAGGCACCTACATTTTCCCAGCCTTTTAAGGTTTAAACTCTTACCTTGCAGTACGGCATTCCATTTTCTTTTTCCTTTTTTTCTTGGAAAGAAAAAAAAGTGTACGAAATTATAGTCGATAAACCTTCAATAAAAGTTTTCAAAAACATTTCTATTCCTTTAAAACATCAATTTTTTTAATGCAAGGTCCACTTTATCACAGTAACTCTAGTAAGATGGGAAAGACATTAACAGGATAACTATTAGCACCAAGTACTTATGGGGCCCAGACTGCAGCACCTCCTGCAGGTCAGTGGGTGCCAGTAGCCTGAGCTACTTTACAAAGAAGAGCGCTGCTGTGTCCCCTTATCAACAAGCTTTGCCAGCTGGGTCTCCTGTACCGCTGGGGGTTCCTCTTCCACCTGGTTGTTAGAAAGTGTGTCGATTTCTTCTCTCTCCGGAAACATGCAGATCTTCTGGACCTGTTCGCCTTTCTAGAGAATGAACCTTTCCATCTGCCTGACTGGTTACAGTCACTTCCCAGACAGGACCAACGTTCCTCCTCATAACCACCTCAGTCAAGCTTACCCTCACAGCCTCCCGGACGTGGACTGTGAACCACGTGATCAGTCTCTACACACTGTGACAGACCTAACCGGGGCAGGCTTTTGGAGGGGAGTGCAGGCAAGACTCTTGCCTGCTGACTCTGGCATCCGAGGGGGATCTCATCCTTTGGAGGTGTGTGCCTGGGGGACCTTTGGAGTAGTTTAACTTTGGATTCAAGTCCATCTCTCCCTGAAAAACACACAGACTCTGAGAACTGGAGGACCAAGATACAGATTTGAGGTCTCTCTGCCAAAACCAGCATTGACTGCTTCAACCTCCCATCTAGACTCAGAGCAGATGTTAATATAATCAGCTCAAATCAACCTGTAGCTGAAGTCACTTGCTGTAATTCATAATTTTTTAAATATTTCTTTATACATTTTTTTCTATACATGTTTTAGTGGCCTTTAAAGGAAAAGGAGAAATTATCCCTAATGGCTGTGCTGCAATCTTGGCTTTGACAATATGGATGCCTGTGTAATTCCAGTCACATAATTTCCGAATCAGTGGCGCTTTTCAATATACTTTGGGAAAATGGCTGACCGGTTGCTTCGAGTTGCGCCATTTCCAGCTGGACTTCGATCTATGCAATAGACTACGGGAAGATGGCAGTCCTGGCACTTCCAAGATCTGCGATTTATGGACTTGATTGTAGCTTGTTTACATCACTGGTGAACATCTTGATAAATGTGAATCTGATGTCACTGGCCTCTTACTTGTCCCCTGAAGACATCTCATTGCAGATGAATGGAGTTGGACGGGGCTAGCTGCCTGTGACACTATAATGTCTGACGGTGTACAATGGTGAGGTCTTATATGGTTTGTGTACCTTGTGATGCTTGTGAGTATATTTTATATGCAATAAATTTTAAGAATTTAAGGGCCAGTTCACACCACAAAAGTGCACTCCGGATGCGTTCCGAATACCTTTTTGCTCACAGTTCACACCACACTGCGTTCCGGTGGGTTTTTTTTTTTTTTTTTAAGCATTTTACTATTTTTCAGTACAGTTCTGACTGCACTGGTGTGAACGAAGGCCATTGGAATACATGGAAAACGCTGTGCATGCATTTTTGATGTAGAAAAAAAAACGCACTGGACTGCATCACGCGTGAACCAGCCCTTAGGGCCAGTTTACACTACATGCATTTTAGTGTGCTTTTTTTCTGCATCCAAAATGCATAGAAAGTAGGTTATATGGTTGTCAATGTCATAGTTCACATCAGTAAATGCAGTTCCAGTGCGTTCAGGTTGCAGAAAAAAAAAGTAGCATAGGATGCATTTTTTCTGCACAGAACTGTAGTGGAATGCAGCAAAAAGCACCAAAAACGCACATGTCCCTATTTAAATTGAAAAAGAGAGGGGAAAAAATTAACCGGAAAGCATCAAAAACACACCAGAACGCCAAAAATGCTCATGCGGAAATGCATCCAAAATGCATTTCTCTGGTGTGAACCGGTCTTTAGCAATATTACTCTATGGTCTCCTTTTCTCTTCCTACTATCCCTGGGGAAAACTGTGTATCCTGGTAAATTGAAGAGTGACTATACGAGTTTGGAAAGCGGTAGTGGACCCTGGAGTGACGTCATTTCAACTAAATAAAAACTTATAAAGTGGCCGGTGAGTGCATTACATTTCTGTTTTTGGGTTTAGATACGCTTTAAACTTAAATGGCTGATAACACAGCCACACAACCATGATAAATGCAGCTTTAGGAGTCTCTGTACAGGTATCTTTACAAGTATATTTGTTAATGTGTTGTCTGCATTTTTGCAAAAAATATGGTAAAAAAAAAATATAAACTGCTCTGGTCCCTTTCTTTCTGAGAGGGCTGTTGATATCTGTATGTCTGTGAAACACAAATCTCTGTTGTGGTGCATGTGAACGTTAGATGAGTTGTGTTATAAGATTGTCATCCATGGATGGTTCTCATTGGGCTATTGTGTTATGGGGATGGGGATTATGTTTTACTGGGACAATCAGGTATTTTTAAAACTGGAAATTAATACAGCAAGTAGAGATAATCTCATGTTTGCTGAAAGATTATATGTAAAAATCAGTTGGGATAGTATTTTAATTTTTTAATTTGTATGAATCTGAAAACATGTTTTCATTCACCTCTATCTATAAGCATTGTGAAGAAATTAATTTTCAAAATTATTGATGCAGGCACTGTGCTTTTCCACAAAGAACAGAATCTTAGCAGACTGAACAAGCCCTCTCATGTAAACAAGCAGTAAGTGTTTCTAAGATGTTAGAAACTGACTAAAAGCAACTGAACTTTTTAGCCTGGGTTCACACTGATGTGGTCTGGAATTTGCAGCGGTTTCTGTGAGAATTCCTCACTGCATCAGAATTGCACCCCGTTCATGTGAACCGCTGTGGGTGTGTGTTAAGTTAACACCCCAAAATCGATCCACAAAACATGGTGCAATGTGCAGAAACGGATCGCATAGGTGTGAATACCCATGCAATCCGATTCTAGTGCGGACCCAAAAAGGGTCCTGCACATTTTTGGTACGGATGCGGTGCAATTTGAACCATACATAATCCTAGATTGTAAGCTCCAAGGAGCAGGGCCCTCCTATCCCTCTTATATTGAACTGTATTATCTCCTGTTATATTGTAAAGCACTGAGCAAACTGTTGGCGCTATATAAATCCTGTATTATAATAATAATATTAATAATTAATGGTTGCCTTCCATATATGTTAAGACAGTTCTTTGGGACCTCTAGCTTGTCTGGCCTAGAAAGAGTGGTAAACATTACTGAGCACCTTATTTCTTTGTAACAGCCTTGACAACTAGTTTCAGGGCCTGGAACTGAACCCAGGACCTTTGCGGTGTCTGCCAATAACTAATTTTGCTGAGCCACCTGGAATGCTGTACAGCTTCCCTGACAGTTCCTTGAATGATCCTGCCTTGAACCTTGTTTGTCTTGAACACAGAACTCTGCTCCTCCTATGAGTTTCCATGTCTCTGCACTTCCTGTTCCTGCCAGATTATTGTGCTCCCTCCAGCCAATATATCGCTTATGTCACTCCTGCTGCAATCTATATCTTTGCTACTACTCGTTACCAACTCTTGGCTTGTTCCTTGACTACACTTCTGCTTGATCCCAAACTACAACCACTCATTACCAACCTCTGGCTTGTTTACATACTACACTTCTGCTTATCCCTACCTGCTACTGGACACGGCTTGCTCATCTCCTGGTAGGGTGATCATGAGGACTGCCACTTGGTACTAACACGCAACTAAACCCATCTCCACCATTAGGAGCTCTGGCAAACACCAATTAGTTCTTAGACTCCACATCTCAGATGAGCCTGTGTCTTCCGTCAGGGTGACATGCTTGCATATCTATCTTGCTGGTCAGTGGATGTCTCGCTACTGCTATAGCTACTGGCCTCCGGGCCTGACTCCAAATCGTGACAACTTGTCTCACAGAATTGTATTTACTCTGATCCCTGGTGCTTGGAGATTAACATTGTAGGCGGTGGCCACCGGATGCCCGGTTTTTCTCTGGGCCCCTGCCGTCACCTCACTGGGGTGCTTGATCCATGCGGTTGTCCACCACATCCTGTCCCTGTTTGTAGATATTGCTTGTACCTTACTTTTTCGTTGATAACAGCTACTCACCTTCACAGTAAGAGGACCTGCATTGTTCCACAAGCCAACAGGAGAGAGGTTATATTTTAAGCCTACAGAACCATCCATTTACAGTTGCAAGAAAAAGTATGTGAACCCCTTGGGATTACGTGGAGTTTTGCATGAATTGGGCATAAAATGTGCTCTGAACATCATCTAAGTCACAACAATAGAAGAACACAGTCTGCTGAACATAATACTACACAAACATTAGATGTTGCCATGGTTTAATTGCACATAACATGTAAACATTCACAGTGCAGGGAGGAAAAAGTATGTGAAGCCCTAGCTTAATGACTTCTCCCAGAGCTAATTGGAGCCAGGAGTGAGCCAACCTTGACTCCAATCAGTGTGATGATATTGGATGTGTTGCTGACAGCTGTCCTGCCCTTAAAAAACACACACCTGTTTTGGGTTTACTGGTTTCAAGAAGCACTGTCTGATGTGAACCATGCCTCGCAAAAAAGAGCTCTCAGAAGACCTACGATCGAGAATTGTTGACTTGCATGAAGCTGGAAAGGGTTACAAAAGTATCTCCAAAAGCCTTGATGTTCATGTGTCCACGGTAAGACAGACTGTCTACAAATGGAGAAAGTTTAGCACTGTTGCTACTCTCCCTAGGCGTGGTCGTCCTGTAAAAATGACTGCAAGAGCACAACGCAGAATGCTGCATGAGGTAAAGAAGAATCCCAGAGTGTCAGCTAAAGACCTACAGAAATCTCTGGCACATGCTAACATTTTTGTTGACACATCTACAATAAGGAAAACATTAAACAAGAATGGAGTACATGGGAGGACACCACGGAGGAAGCCATTGCTGTCCAAAAAGAATATTGCAGCACGTTTGAAGTTTGCAAAAGAGCACCTGGATGTTCCACAGCACTACTGGCAAAATATACTGTGGACAGATGAAACCAAGATTGAGTTGTTTGGAAAGAACACACAACACTATGTGTGGAGAAAAAAAGGCACAGCACACCAACATCAAAACCTCATCCCCACTGTAAAACATGGCGGAGGGAGCATCATGGTTTGGGGCTGCTTTGCTGCCTCAGGGCCTGGACGGATTGTTGTCATTGATGGGAAAATGAATTCCAGAGTTTATCAAGACATTTTGCAGGAAAACGTACGACCATCTGTCCGCCAACTGAAGCTCCGCAGAGGATGGGTGATGCAACAGGACAATGACCCAAAGCATACAAGTAATTCAACAAAACAATGGCTGCAACAGCACAGAATACGCCTTCTGGAGTGGCCCTGTCAGAGTCCTGACCTCAACCCGATTGAAATGCTGTGGCATGACCTTAAGAGAGCGATTCACACCAGACATCCCAAGAATATTGCTACACTGAAACAGTTTTGTGAAGAGGAGTGGTCCAAAATTACTCCAGATCGTTGTGCAGGTCTGATCTGCAACTACAGGAAACGTTTGGTTGAGGTTATTGCTGCCAAAGGAGGGTCAACCAGTTATTAAGTCCAAAGGTTCACATACTTTTTCCTCCCTGCACTGTGAATGTTTACATGTTATGTGCAATTAAACCATGGCAACATCTAACGTTTGTGTAGTATTATGTTCAGCAGACTGTGTTCTTCTATTGTTGTGACTTAGATGACATTCAGAGCACATTTTATGCCCAATTCATGTAAAACTCCACGTAATCCCAAGGGGTTCACATACTTTTTCTTGCAACTGTATATGCCAGGTGCCCAAGACCATATTCTCCTTTCCACACCTTAGGACACCTGCTGATTCTTTCGCTGGTTGATGTACATTATTGCCATCTCAATATATGCCTCCCTTTATGGGATACAATTTATTTGTTAATGACTTAGCATATGTCTTACTCCTTACTATATAAAAACATGGCTTTGGCTGGGTGTTTAGGGCCTTGCTCCCAGCTATTTCCTACCCCCACCCTCACATAGGTTTGCATTCATGAGGCCATACAGCCATTGACTTGTGAGTGCCTTCGTAGTACTTCCAAAATGCCTATAGTGTCAGTCCCCTTCCCCCCCCCCCCTTTTCTTTCCCTTTCTCTACCTTTTCTTTTTTTTTTTCCCCCATTGTCCATAGCCCACTTACTTCTGCCTTCCAATCCTTTCCCCCTTGTTCCTTTGACGTCCCCGCACCATATGACCAAGTATGTCTAGCCCTTCAATGGGGCTACTTCAACTCATCTCTCTTAATGTGAAGGGCTTAAAACCCCTGAGCATCTATTATCTTCTTAAATATTAAATGGATGAAGGCCCATCTCTGTTTCTTTGAAGAAACCCACTTTAAGAGCAGCTAAAATCCTGAACCTTTATAATAAGTACTATGCAATGGTGTATCATGGATGCTCACATGACTCCAAATCTGGGACCCATGGTCTCAAGGGTGGGGCAGGGTTATTTTCCTGAAAGGGACTACTGGCCACAGGGTCTACCCGCTGGTAAATTTATCTGCCCAGTATGAACCAAACCAAACCTTTCTAGAGTATTCTCAAACCGCTGAGCATGTTTGCAAAAGGTTTGGTGATCAAGGGCAGTGGCTTCAATCTGACCCTTGACCCAATCCTGAATATATCTCGTGCCTCTTCTCATCTCTGTTACTCTGTTCTTAAAATGCATAAAGAAAAACCTACATGAACTTCATTTCTGGACATATGGTGAATCCTTCATCCAAATTGCAGGGATTACACATTTTATTCCCACCCATGAGTCCTACACGAGGATTGATTTTTCCTTAATCCATCAATCCATCAATGTCAAGAATTCAAAAGGCTTCTATACAGTAGGTGCAATAGCAACCTCAGATCATGCTCCCATTTCTATGGAAATTGACTTAACTTCTTCACTAGCCAGACCTTAGCTTTGGAACCATTATGATTCCCACTGAGAAAACTCTTTAGTCTCTGCGGAAGTGGCTAGAGAACTACATATCTTCTCCACAAATGTCACACCACACTGTGATCCTATAGTTCTGTGGGACACCCACAAAGCATACATTAGAGGAGTCCTAATTAAACCGGGAACGCAGCTCAAGAAAGAGTGAAACAAACTGACACCCTCCTCTGGGAAATACGGAATCCATGAAGGGCCTCTAGTAAACTAACTGAAGTCATGACCCTACAAGATAACTTAACCACTTGCCTACCGGGCACTTATACCCTCTTCATGCCCAGGCCAATTTTCAGCTTTCAGAGCTCTCACACTTTGAATGACAATTGCGCGGTCAGGCAACACTGTACCCACATGAAATTTTTATCATTTTTTTTCACATAAATAGAGCTTTTTTTGCTGGTATGTAATCGTCACTGGGTGTTTTATTTTTTTGCACTTTAAAAAAAAAAAAGCAAAAGAAAGAAGTTTTTCTTTGTTTCTATTATAAAATTTTGCAAACAGGTAATTTTTCTCCTTCACTGATGTGCGTTGATAAGGCTGCACTGATAGGCAGCACTGGTAGGTGGCACTGATGAGGTGGCACAGATAGGCCACACTGCTGGGCACTGACTCTTGACACTGCTGAGCACTGATGGGTGGCACAGCTGGGCAGCACTGATGGGTGACACTGCTGGGCACTGGTGGATGGCACTACTAGGCACTGGTGGGTAACGCTACTAGGCACTGCTGGGCACAGGTGGGCGGCACTGCTGGGCACTGATCATCAGTGCCCTGATGATTGGTGACGATCCGTCCTCTGATAATTGCCGGTCATCGGCAGTACTTTCCTCTCGCTGTGAAAGCATGAGGAAAGTGCAGCCGATAACCGGCAGCTGCATTTACCGGTGATCTGCTGTATCATTGGACACAGCTGATCACGTGGTAAAAGGCCGCTGTGATTGGCCTTTTACCACATCACGTGATTAGCTGTGTCCGTAGGATACAGCAATCACGGAGATCGCCGGGTGCGTGTCCCCACAGGGCACGTGGGAGGGCGCTTTCTGGGAGGATGTCATATGACGCCCTCCCAGAACTGGACAACTGCGCTGTAGCCGTCATTCGGCTATAGCGCAGTTGGCAAGTGGTTAAACTCCATCCTCTGGGATAAAGCGAAGGCCATCATTGCTAAATGTAGACAGAAGTTATTGGAACTTTGTGCCCAACAGGCCCGCTTAGTGATCCCCGAGTTGTTGGATACAAACCACTGGATGCAACAGTGGTTCATATAGTGAACTAGGTGTAGGGTTATTCACCCTTAGGTCATCACAGAGTGACAAGGGGGCACTCTACGTCTGGAGGAAAAGAAATTTAATCTCCAAATACAGAAAAGTTTCTTCACAGTAAGAGCTGTGAAAATGTGGAATAGACTCCCTCAAAAGTTGGCTCTGGCCAGCTCAGTGGATTGTTTTTAAAAAAGGCCTGGATTCTCTCCTAGGTACACATAATATAACTGGATACTAACATTTATAGGTAAAGTTGATCCAGGGAATATCCGATTGCCTCTCGTGGGATCAGGAAGGAAGTTTTTCCCCTTTTTTTTTTTCTGTTATTTTGAAAGTGTAAATGATGGAAATAAAATCTAACTTTTGTTGACATATTATAAGAATGTCTAATCTGTAATTTGATGCCTTTGAGATTTTTCCATCTTTCCTTGGCTTCTTTATGCACATTAATACTCATTTTTAGCTGGGGTGCCCAAACTTTTGATCCCCACTGTACATTGGATCCTTTCCTCTGCAAAATCAGAAATCCTCCACATAATATTGGCTCTTCATTAGGGGCACCATCACTCATGAAGGTCACAACCTATGCAGATGATCTCCTGTTTTTCTCTTTACTGAACTCAACAAATACAGATCCCTATCCAACTTTTGTATCAATTTCCAGAGCAAAAGCCCTTAAGATTTATATACCAGACTCCTCTATTAAACATCTCAGGATCAACTTTCCATTTAGGTGGGTGACCTCACATACTAGGTATTGTGTACCAACCTCCCCAGGCTATTAGAGGATACTTATAAACTCAATTTCCCACCCCTTTCAGTGATCAAACCAGGTCTATTGACCTGGCACAAAGGAACATTTTCATGGTTTGGGAGGTGCAATATCATTAAAATGAACATAATGCCTCTCTTGTATCTTCTACAGGCACTCCTATTTTTTTCCTGCCAACAATACAGGGAGACATGGAGCTCCCAGATATCGCCCTTTAACAAGGGTACCAGAATAGTGCCAACATGCCCCTCTTAAGCAATAAATAGCTACTGAGCAAGCTGTTTCAGGTATCCCTTTGTTGCATCTTCCCTTGTGTCGAGATGAGTTACCACTCAGCCTCAGGTCTCATCCAACGATAGGGGAGACCTGGCTCATATGCTCCAATTTTTTTTTCTGGGGAAAAACTCTCTCCTGCCCGGTCTCCACATTTTCCCCCCTTTCAGCCAAGGACTTTCTGACCCAGGCTTCCAGGTCATGAAACACAGAAGTCTGTTCCAGGCAAGAGAATTCACATCTGAAGGCTGTTGTCCTTCCAGATCACAGCTACTCTCGAACCCTACCCTTACTGAGCTCTATTTCTGGAACAAACTCCAACTCTCCCATTTCTGACATTCTTATCAAAGGCACCTCTTTTAACTCCATTCTCAATACTTTTGAACAGCTTCGTGAAGACCAAACTCCTTTCCATCATGAAGTTTCATTGATGTATAGACTACTTCTTCCTTCCCAGGAATGGTTCAAATTTCCATACATCTCCACATGGGAGAGAGATCTCGGTGTTTCTTTCTCCAACAAGCAGATTTGGAGAATACTTCTGTTAGCATATAAAATTTCGCTTTGCGCTAAATATCAAGAATCCGGACTTAAAATCTTGACAAGATGGTACTGTACTCCCAATCGGATTCACAAGCTGTTTCCACAGAGACACACTGGAGATGTGCGGAGGTTGGATACATGCTATATACTTTTTGGTCATATGACAGAATTCAGGACTTTTGGTCTGATGTACATATAAAACATAGGCATAACTGAGAGATTTACCAATTACCAGATTGCCTTCTTGCTATCACTATGATATCCCCAGGTAAGACTTAAAGACGTTCTTTTGCTCCACTCCTGGTGAGCACAGCAAAAAGTTACCTACTTTTTGGAAACAACAGCAAGCGCCCCCAGTTACAGTATGGTTGGCATAAGTTGGGGAAAATCAATTAGATGGAGGACTTGATTGCAACAGAGTGGGGCAAGAGAGACACATTTTTTAAATACAGTTTTTTATGGCCATGCTTTTATCTACTCCTCAGAGTATACGGCCCTACTAAGCACAATCTGAATCTTGTACTATTAGGACTTCAACTGGTCTTGTGAGATTGGAAGGCCAGGGAGCTGGATCTACCCCTTCCCAGCCTGTATTGTCATTTGGGCCATCCGCCTACTGGGTGGGGCCTATTCCCACATGACCCCCCCAAACAACAGTAAGTGCCCCCAGTTACAGTATGGTTAGCATAAGTTGGGGAAAATCAATTAGATGGAGGACTTGATTGCAACAGAGTGGGGCAAGAGAGACACATTTTTTAAATACTGGTTTTACAGCCATGATTTTATCTACTCCTCAGGGTATACGGCCCTACTAACCTCAATCTGAATCTTGTACTATTAGGACTCCAAATGGTCTTGTGAGATTGGAAGGCCAGGGAGCTGGATCTACCCCTTCCCAGCCTGTATTGTCATTTGGGCCATCCGCCTACTGGGTGGGGCCTATTCCCATATGACCCCCCCAAACAACAGTAAGTGCCCCCAGTTACAGTATGGTTAGCATAAGTTGGGGAAAATCAATTAGATGGAGAACTTGATTGCAACAGAATGGGGCAAGAGAGACACATTTTTTAAATACTGGTTTTACAGCCATGATTTTATCTACTCCTCAGGGTATACGGCCCTACTAAGCTCAATCTGAATCTTGTACTATTAGGACTCCAACTGGTCTTGTGAGATTGGAAGGCCAGGGAGCTGGATCTACCCCTTCCCAGTCTGTATTGTCATTTGGGCCATCCGCCTACTGGGTGGGGCCTATTCCCACATGACCCCCCCAAACAACAGTAAGTGCCCAACAATGACCCTGCTCATTCCATTGATTGTTCTTTGGATCTTCTTCCCCTTCCTCTGTACGGCTCAGCTGGGCCAGACGAATAGAAAAGCTTGTACTTTTATTTGCTGTGTTTTTACAATGTTCACTTCCTGTATCATTGACATTATGGTAAGGTCATTGTACCTGGGAATCCTGATGAGTTCCTATTTTTGACACAGTTGCATGTTGTCTCTGTACTTTGATCTTCTGTTAAATAAAGAATTGAAAATAAACAGAACATATATTAAGGTGGTAAAGAGCCTAGCAATTTTTTTCCTGGAAAACAAAAAGCTATTGAGTATTGTTAATGACTCAAACTACATTTTTTTTTAAATTAGGAACCATGGACATATTAAACCTATCCAGCCTAAGCTACCAGTAACCAAATCCATTCCTAAAGTGACATTAAACTTTGGTTTAAAAAATTATTATTGCTGTGAACACATTTCCTGTTACGATGTTCTAAGGTAGCTACATCATTCTCCATGGTTCCACTATATATAGGATCTAAGCCACCCTCTCTTGCTCACACTCAAGATGGACTTTGGACTATGTGATTTGTAGTGTGCATAGAGAAGTGCCCATGACCGATCAACATGCGCTGTTCATTGTGAGCAGTGGGAAAATTTTGATTTTTTTCTACATACCTGTAAAATCCATTTCTTGGGAGTACATCATGGGACACAAAGCAGACTATTCGTGACTATGTGGGGGTTATAGGCCACCTATAGGTGAATGGACACTGGCTGACCAAACAGAGAGGAGGTCCTCCCCTATATAACACCTCTTATACAGGAAGTACCTCAGTTTTTGTAGAAAGCAATGACATTTCCGAAAGAGGGGTGGAACCTCTGTGTCCCATGATGTACTCCAAGAAATGGATTTTACAGGTAAGTATGTATAAAAAAATCCAATTTTCTTTATTGTACATCACAGGACACAAAGCAGGCTATTCATGACTATGTGCGATGTCCCAAAGCAATAAGAATTCTGAGAGGAGGGTGACACCATGATAGCTGCCGTCAATCCCTCAGGACCTACTCAGCCGTTCGTAAAACACTGCGGCCAAAGGCAGAATCCTCTGTGGCTCCGACATTCACCTGGTAGAATCTTGTGAATGTTTGAACCAAAGACCATATAGCGTCCTTGCAAACCTGAGCCACTGACGCCTGATGGCGGATTACCCAAGATGCCCCCACACTCCTGGTGCAGTGTGTGTCTTCACCCGAAAGGGTGGGACTTCACCTTTCCAATAAGAAATAGTCACCCTGGATGCCACCTGCCCCTTCCTAGGTCCCTGTGGCAGCGCAAATAGTGGATCTGACTTCCTGACCTATGCGGTTACCTTCAAAAAGACCCTTACAGCATGAACCACATCCAAAGTATGCAGAAATCTCTCTTGCTGACTGAGGCCTAGGAAAGAATGAAGGCAGAACTATGTCTTAATTGAGATCAAAACCAGAAACCACCTTTGGTAAAAACTACAGATGAGGTCGCAACACCACCCTATCATAATGCAAAACCAGAAGTGGTTCTCTGCAAGATAGAGCTGCCAACTCTGACACCCTTCTCACAGAAGTGATTGCCACTAGAAACAACACCTTACCTGTCAACAGGACCAGTGGAGTCTCTCCAATAGGTTCAAATAGTGGCCTTTGCAAAACCTTCAAAACCAAGTTCAGGTTCCAAGGACACAAAGGCAACCTGACAGGACGAGCCATATGCATTTCTCCTTGTAAAAAAGTGCGGACCAAAGAGTGAGGTGCAATGGGCCTCTGGAAAAAAATTAGCTCATCCTGAAACCTGGCCCTTATGGTACCAACAGCCAAATTCTTCTGCAACCCTGTTTGAAGAAACAACAGAATCCTGCAATCACATATTTTCATGGATGCCATTTGTGAACCTCACACCAGGCAATGTAAGCCTTTAAGGTTGTGTAATAAATGTTCCTAGAAACTTCCTTTCTAGCACCCAACATGATGGGGATGACAGAATCCGACATTACCCTATTCTTCAGGATCTGGGTTTCTATAGCCACACTGTCAAATTTAACAACCGTAAAGCTGGGTGCAATATAGGACCTTGAGACAACACGGCCTGTCTACTGCCATCTTCACTATGTCCGCCTACCAGGCCCTCCTGGGCCAGGCCGGAGCAATCAGTATCACTGGAACAGACTCCTCCTGAATCCTGCGTAAAGAGATGCGGCAGCAGCTGGATCGGAGGAAAGGCATAAATCAGTGAGAACTGGTTCCAAGGAATCACTAAGGCGTCTACCCCTGCCACACGAGGGTCCCTTACCCTGGACACAAAGGCCGACCTTGTTGTTAAACCTGGATGCCAAGAGATCTACATCCGGGCAACCCCATCGCTGGCAGATTTCCTTGAAAACATTGGGATGCAAAGTCCATTCCCCTAGAATCAACTGCCAGCGACTGAGCTAATCCGCCTGCCAATTTTTCACACCTGGAATGAACACTGCTAGCAGACTTGGAACATATCTCTGACAGCTGTGGCATTGTCGGACTGAATCCTTACAAGCCAATCCTGAAGCTTAGATGTCAAATATCTCAGAGCTTAGCCTCACTGCTCGAAGTTCCAGGAGTTTGATGGGAAGAACCCTTTCCCGTGAAAGGCATGTTCCCTGAACTGTGGCTTCCTCCAGAACATCCTCCCAATCTGAAAGGTTTGCATCGGTGGTTACCAACTTCCACACCACTGGCTGGAAGGATCTTCCCTTTTCCAAATTATGAGTTATCAAGCACCAATTCAGGCTCTGCTGCACCTCTGGAGACAGAGATATGCAGTAATCCAGGGCCGGAATCTTTTTGCTCCAAACAGACAGAATGTACCTTTGCAGCAGTCTGAAGTGGAATTGAGCATAGGGAATAGCCTCGAATGAGGACACCATCTTCCCTAGCAATCTCATACAGAGGCGAAATGAAGGATACATCTTTGCCTTCAAACTGAAAGCCTCGTTCCTCAGGGCGCAATGTTTCCCTGGAAGCAGAAATACCTTTGCCTGAACCATGTCTAGGACTATACCCAAATACTCCAGGCTCTGCACTGGTTCCAGGACCAACTTCTTGAGGTTGAGCACCCAGCCCAGCTGTTCCAGGATTTGCATCGTAAGGACCACATACTGCTTATGATCTGGCACTGACTGATTTCTGAGCAAGAGATAGTCTAGATAACCTGTGACAGATACTCCCCGAGTTCTGAGTACCCCCAAAACCGGAACAAGAATTTTTGTGAAAAACTCTGGGAGCCATGGCCTGCCCAAGTGGTAATGCTATGAACTGGAAATGCTGAGCTCCTACTGCAAACCTGAAAAATCTTTGGTGAGGAATGACTATCGGTACATGCAGGCATGTGTCCTTACTGTGTATGGTCGCCAAAAAATCTGCCTCCTGTTGGCTTCCACTGATAACCGAACCGATTCCTTACGAAAGGATCGTACAGATAGGAACTGATTTAACCCCACAAGGTCCAAAATGGGCCTTACATCCCCCATTTGGTTTTGGGACTGTAAACAGGTTTGAATAAAACCCCTGAAACCTTTCGCCCGCTGGAACCTCCTTGATTACTCCTTGAGCCAATAGACAATAGAGTGTCTGAAATAAAGCTCTTCTTGTTTCTGGATTTGTTGGTACATTTAATCTTAGAAACTGGGGAGAGGGAAATACCTGAAATTCTAGTCTGTATCCCAGAAAAATCATGGAAATGACCCATTTGTCTTGGATTAGAGCCCTCTAGCTGGAGACCAAATGGATTTTCCATCTGGAGGCGACTAAGCCTCCAGGTATCAATGAAAGTAATAGCTTTAAATCTTTCCTATAATTATTCTTGATAAACTTAGGCCTAGTATGTGCACAATAGATAGCCATATCATGTATTTTGTTCTCTCCTAATAACATTGATTCTCTTTATTTTTTTGTTTGGTGTATGATGGTGCTATATGGGTAGACGTATCTGTGAAACTGATGGCAGTTTGCCCCATAAGTATGACATGTGTGAGGTAATTTCTGAGGTATATGGGGTTGGATTTTGTCCATTGTTCTGTGCCCCGGCGGAAGTAATATGGTCTATTGCATTTGGAAGTCAATCTGATCTATATAATTTAGGATATAGGGTTGTTTGTTTTTGTTTAATGTCATTGCATTAGTCTAGTTCTTTTTGGCTTTATATTATGTGGTTATTTATGATCGGTTTCCCTATAAGTCTACTTATTAGGGATTTCTGCATATTAAAGTTTGGAAACAAGATGGTGCTAGTCTTTACTGCCTAATAAAGGTTGACTTCTAGCTGGGCGTGGTGGTATGTGCTCTGCCTCTGCTTTTCCTGCCTTAAGGGGCTTATTACATTCCACTGTGCACGGCTGTTTTGGCGGTCTGTTTGTCCCTGGGTTGGTTGGTGCACTGGTGAAGACTTCCGTCTATCGCTCCGCCATTACTGCGCATGCGTGCGATATCTAGTGACCGCGCGGTGACACATCTACTTGTGCCCCATCAACATCAGGACGCCGTGAGTGGAGTGGTGGGGAGGCTGATTCTCCTTTATATATCCCTGCTACAAGCTATACCGGGTTGCGATCTTTTGGACTGTGCTAATAGAGATTATGCTTACCACATTGTTTTTCTCTGAGGGGAGCTTTTTAGATGCCTTGTTGAAAACAACCATATGGGTCTGGATTTACATTATAGTACAGGATTATTCACGGTAATTGCTACTCTTCATTTTTGGCTGTAGGTTCGGCATGGTTTGTTTTAGCCTGTGATTTTAGCAAGGCCTGTTATGTTTATTCCCCTGGACGTTGTCCAATACCTATGGAGAGTCCTGTACAACAAGGTAGCTTTTAAAGACATATGTAAAGTCTCAATCTTCCTCATTATCATCGTGGTTATTCCTCCTTAAAGCGGAGTTCCACAGAAAAAGGGGAAGTTCCGCTTTAAGGACTGCTCCCCCGCTCCCCATTAAGGATTGGCATCTTTGGGAAGCAAGGGGGGACGAGTAACCCGAATTTGACAGGTACCCGCTCCCACTTCCGGTCCGATTGGAGGCGGAAGGTGTTCTCCCTCCCTCTCTGTAGTCATTAGGGACACGTGATAAGTCCCAGAAGACTACAGGACCATTCATGAAGCGCATGCGCAGTGGGTACCTGGCTGAAGATGCCGGCCTCCTGGAATACAGGACGGCTGGTAAAACAAGCTGTTTTTTAAGTCAGCAGCTACAGTTTTTGTAGCTGCTGACTTTTATTTTTGAATAGGTTGAGTGGAACTCCGCTTTAAGCTATCTTGTTGCCCCACTTATATATTCCATTTTGTTTACTCTATCGAATATTATCTGAGGGGCCATTAGTGGAGAGTCTCTTGGTCCCCGCTCTATGTATAGATCATTGTTTCCCCAGGCCTGGACCTCTGGGCACTGCCTCACTTCACACGTTTCATCTATCTACCTTTGACCTAACCAGATATGTATTGGGGCACTCTTCAGCCTAGGTTAATCACCCCTTGCACATATTAAATTGATTTATTTGGTTTAATAGTATCTGTATATTATTCAATTTGGAAAGCGCTGCGCAAACTGTTGGTGCTATATAAATCCTGTTTATTAATAATAATAATAATAATAATAATAATATTGCATTGTTGTATTCTTTTTTTTAACAGCTACAGTTACTTGCACCCCTTGAACCCAGTACTTGAACCCTTAGAACCCTCAATCATTCTGTTCTCCCCCCCCCCCTTTATGATTTTCTTGGTTTTTAAAAGCCATGTGTATTTAAATATATGATCAATTTTGTATGTGGGGGAAGACAACGTTGGCAGGGGTGGCTGAGCTGCTTTTTCATTATACAAGCTTTTAGGGGTGTTTACCTCAAGACATTTTAAGGTATTACAGTAAAAGCTTTGCTTTATGATATAGCTTTTATGATTTTTTTCTGAGGAGAGGTTTTCAGCACTGTTAAAATCCCATTATTCTTCCTTTGGTTAAAAAGCTCTCTCTGAAGCAGTGACAAACAAGTAATCACATTTTCATTTAATTTACCAGTGGTTTCTTTTTGCGTGATTCGTTTGAACAGGCTGATGTTATGAGCGTTCCAGAAGTTTCAGTGTCTTTATCCAACTGGTTGTCTGAAAGTAAAAATACAAGGTCTATCTATATGACACAATGAAAAAGTAATTGCGTATGTTTTAATACATTTATACTGCAGAAATCGGGGTTCTTCTAGAACTTTACACTCAGTACATCATGGACCATTACCAGTCTCTCTGGTATTCTAACCAAACACTGATCACAATTCTTAATAAACATAGGCTATCACTGTTTACTTATACCTTGCACGGTCATTGGTAATAGATGGATACAATTTATAAACCCAACTGCAAATGAAATATACTCCTGCGCTATTAAACTACAAGAGTCTAAGCAGCCAGCACTAAAATGCCACAACCTGGGCACCAAAAGCAATCAAGATATATGTATAACAATAGTGCAGCGCTATAAAATGACACATGAATAAAAGTGAAAAGGAGAGACACACGTCCTAGATGGGAGAGATCCTAAATAGAGGGTTCAGTGAGTGCTATAACAGTGCGTGTACCCCTTCTAGGGAGATATAAATCATGCAATGTGGGGGGTCACTCACAACCAAAGCATAAAACTTTAAATGAATAAGTGTCCTTATGAATGAAACAAACACTCCTCATGCAGGTGCTCAAAATTGCGTGTCAATCCTCAGTGACAGGGGTGCCCCCTCACTTTCCTGCCCAGGTCCCTCAGGACCAATGAGCTAAATATGCCACTCTGTATTCCTCCAAAGGATAAGGTCCTCCTTAGCAGTAATGTTGGGACTCCCTCCTCCTCTGGTAGGTAGATATCCAAACGCTGCCTCCTGATACTAGGACAGGTACCACTCCGTACACATCCCCAGTAAAGCAAAAGATCCAATATAGTGTAAACCCGTTTATTGATGAAATGACAATGCATAAAAGTGATTACTCACATTAAAATAGATGTAAAACGGCGTTTTCACCACACTATGGGTGTACTGCATGTGTGGGCAATGCTGGGGTGCACCAAGATGGCGCCCGCACCGGATATGACGTCACTACGTTGCCGCTCAAGCCCCTCCTACTGGCGTATCTACGCGTTACGTCACGATTGATGCACGTGACTTCCTCAGGATGTTATAGCACTCACTGAACCCTCTATTTAGGATCTCTCCCATCTAGGATGTTATAGCACTCACTGAACCCTCTATTTAGGATCTCACCCATCTAGGACGTCCCCAGTAAAGCAAAAGATCCAATATAGTGTAAACCTGTTTATTGAAGAAATGACAATGCATAAAAGTGATTACTCACATTAAAATAGATGTAAAACTGCGTTTTCACCACACTATGGGTGTACTGCATGTGTGGGCAATGCTGGGGTGCACCAAGATGGCGCCCGCACTGGATATAACGTCACTACGTTGCCGCTCAAGCCCCTCCTACTGGCGTATCTACGCGTTACGTCACGATTGATGCACGTGACTTCCTCAGGATGTTATAGCACTCACTGAACCCTCTATTTAGGATTTCTCCCATCTAGGACGTGTGTCTCTCCTTTTCACTTTTATTCATGTGCCATTTTATAGCGCTGCACTATTGTTATACATATATCTTAATTTATAAACCCATCCTTATTTCTGAAATACATTTTACTTTCAGAAAGTATGCATCCCTTTGGATTACATTTAACATTTTTATGGTAAATACAATAGCCTTATACTTTTTAACATCATATATGTCTTGGATAAAAATGTGAAAAAACATATATATATATATATATATATATATACATACATATACACACACACACATACACATATACAATTATAGGTCTCTTTTTGGGGGTTGTTGCTACAAGTGTCTCCAAGACACCTCTTTCTGTAGAGTTCTGCATTGTGCTATTCATCAATGCAGGCTGAAAGTTTGGAGTTTTAAGCCTTGTACACAAAGGAAGTTTTTTTCTTACAATAAACAATGTTTATTACCTGCTTGAGTACTACGCTATATATACTTCATCATTACTAGTCCATTTTTCGATTTTCAGTGTTGTGATTACCTGAGAATTACTCAATCATGCAACACTGTATCCAAATTCATTTTACATGATTTTCTAAACAGATGGGGCTCTTTTGGTGATATTTAATAACCAATGGGTTTTTTATGTATAAAAGGGAAAAAAAGACCAGAAATTGGGTATTCCTTAAAATTACCTTTCATTTGTTTACCTTTAAACAAAAAAAAAAAGGACTAACGTTTTGCAAACACTGGCAGTGTTTACATTGCGATGGCTGTGCTTCACAGTGTTACAAGGTACAGAGCCATTCTGATTGGCTCTGTACATTGTGCCTGTGATTTGAGCTGTGCACAGACAGCTCAGATCACAGCCATTTACGGGCGCACCGGTGGTTTATGTGTGTTTTCCAGAGCACTGCGTATAAACTTAACTTACTGTTTGCAGCTTGAGCTTTATGCTTATAACAGTAGGCACTGTAAATAGAAAACAAAAATTGAACAACAAATCATTCATATAAATGTCACTTTAGAATAAAGAAATGTGGAGCAGAACAAATATGAAAATAAATTACAGTGAGCCAGGACTATATCCAACCATGTAAAGCTTTGTGTTTGAAAATATAGTAACTCACGCTAGTGCACTGCTACACCATAAGCATGAATAAGGATAAATGACAGAAGGGGGAGCTTGCTGCAACCACTCACTAAGTGTACTCTCACTTAAAAAGACAATTTAATAAAAAATGTAGTGCGCTAACTCCTCATCATCAAAAACATATAAATTAAATAAAGCTCAAATACACAAACATCACTCCATGAGAAATCAGCTGTGAAAAATATATAATAGTCCAGATCCCAAGTTCAAATTTTCCAAATAAATGTATTGTCAACTACTTTCCAACACTGTGCTTGTATTCAAGACACACTCCCTGCTCACCTTAAGGTTCGACCTACAAATTATAATAGGTCAAATGCATTTTGTTGGAATAAATCCTTCATGCAATGATAAATTTGTGTTTGCTCCTTCTAAATATGTCTTCACTCAGTCAAGACTCCAAAACGTGCATAAAAAACAAAAATATATTCCAACACCATTTACTACGTCACAATATGACATGAACTAAGACATCTATAAACAACCTCTTGTGGTAAAATACACCCCGTACAAGAGAAAACACCAACACTCTGCGCTGCACTTGCTAGGTCTCATGCAATCTTGATTGGACAGTGTATGGGGGACTTTTAAAAATTGGAAATCATGATCATCAGCATATGGATCTACAAAGCTGCATATGGGGAATAAAACCATCAACAATTTGTGTGTAATGGTGTATATGTATATTGTTTATAGGTCTAAGTTGGATTCATGAGTGCATACTAGCCGATGGAAGAAGCACATGCGGTGTATCTTACATAAGCTAAGGACCACTGGTGGATTTTTTTGAAGATTTGTGTGTTTTTTAAGGCACGTCACAACGTAACATTTATATATTGCCTACTACACCCAATTACACTTGGAATCAGCCGGGTGTTTCTTTTTATATTTATTATTTTTTTCTTTATCTTTAACTTTTTTTGTATATGTCACTTGGCTTTTCATGTTATTTTGGACATTATCTTGACGATTGATCATTTACATTGATTTTTCTGCCTTTTGCATTTTCTAAGCAGTGCTCAGCCTGGTGTTTACTTTTGAATATTTTCATTATTGACAGTATTTTTCACACTATATGCCTCTTTAACTATCATGATTACTGTCATTATTCACTCATCTTTTAGCTCACTTATGTGAGGTCTCAGCTGGGTTTTTACTTTTCATATTGGTTTGATATTCACTGGTATACTTTTATAAGAGTAGCGCATTTATTTGTTTTATTTGTGGGAACACAAATAGGTGCTTGCTGCAACTCACATTGGCAGGTTAGGTAGTGGTAGCGCAGAGGGGTTTTTTAACTTATTTTGTTCTCTTTGTATCGCTTTCTTTGTGGGAAATCCCTGGTGGTCCTGCCAGTCTCTCTGCTTTCCTAATGAAAACTGAACACACTAGGCAGGAGAACACAACATGGTCAGTTTTCTAGCTATGCTAGGAACTCAGCCTGCCCTCCTCCAATGATCAGACTTGTCCTAACACCCCACCCTACACAGCCATTCACTGGGAAGTTCAGCGTGCTACTATTTCTCTTCCCCCAGCTCCTTATGCAGCTGACAACAGAGGGAATATGATCACTTAACCTCCCTAGCGGTCTGATTATGTTCATATTTCTGTGCTCAAAGCGGTACATTTTTTTGCATGGAAATATGTATTTTTTTATTGTAGGCCTGTAATTTTTAGGAATAACTCACTGAAATCTGTCCGAACAAGAGTCTAGTAAACATCCCGGGTATGTTAAAATTTGAAACACAAAATCATAAATTATAATATAATAAATAATAATAAAAAATAATAATATAATAATAATAAATTTAATTCAATAATATAATCAAACCAAAAACACTGAAATTTGAAATATAGCGCCAAGTTCGCACATCACTGAGCAAAGTCGCAAAATCGTTTTCAGTGTCTGATGACGAATTTCCCCACGAATCATTATCACTCAATTCTGCAAGTAGTTATAATTTACTATCGCTGTTCTCTAGCTGGTCTAAAACCGCTTTTGACCTAAAGGGACGCTTTTTGGATGCCATGGATGTTTCTCAGTTTCCAGGCAGAAAGAACAGTAAAAAGGTAGGCAGGACACAGGACAAAGCACCAGGGACAAAATGTATGTGAAATGGTTTGATACAGTAATGTTATACTATGTGATAATAGTGTATTTAGTGAATGTCACTTTTTGTCATTTTCAAATTTCCCACCAGTTCCGTCCCCTGTACGTCCTGACGCTCGCAGGGGATGGAACCCAGATGACAGATGCCGACATTCGCCGGAGGACATTGCCGGGGACACTGCAGGAGGGACATCGCGGGAGTGCAGGACAAGGTAAGTGATCGAGGGATCCCAGAGCAGCGCGCATGGTAAGCCCGAGTGTAGCTCGGGGTTACCGCTTGTGGTACTGAAACTTTACCCCGAGCTACACTCGGGAATACCACCAGGGAGGCTACAAAAAAAAGGGAAAGAAAAGGTATTTAATGAAAAGATAGTGTGATCAATGCAAGAAGGTAAATGCAATCTATGCAAACGATGATATATATAATTTTAGGTGGACAATCTAGCACTAACATACACTGGCTGAGACGGACACCAACTGACTGAAAATTACTTCGCTAGTAGCACTACTACAATTATCAGTGAAAATGCTGTATACTGGCTGAAAGTGGTTAACATCAAGAGGCAATGAAGGGGTTAACTGTGTGCTGCTTTTACTCACAGATTTCAGGGAGAAGAGATAGCCATATCTCTGTCTGTGTACAAACTTCTGTGTTTGTAAACACAGCACTCTATGATGTGATTGGCCACAGCCGATCAGCAGGTATAGAACCAAAATCATTGGCTGAAACCTGCTGACAAACTCGTGGTGTGTCCAATAACGGCACAGGATGGCAGGGGTGCGCACTCAAACTATAAATATAATTATAATGCACTTTTCAGAATGTGACTGAGTTCCCAGCCAGAAAAAGCAGACCTCCTCTCAGATCAGGCCCTTATGTGAAATCACATACAGTATATCATGCCACTGAACAGCAAATCGAATTAAATTATGAATATCAAAAACTTGTTTTATGGCTCCCTATAAATCTTTATGGAAGATCAAATGTGTGTTTTTTGTGCATTAATATGGTGTAGACGAAGAGGATTGACACCACTAGCTTTCATTCTTTTTCAGACAGCATTTGCAGCCAAGGCTTTTTTTATTTTTTTATTTTACTGGTATTAGCAATTACATTTGATGTATTTAATACGGAGTTATAATAAAGCGGCATTCCAGTCAAAGATAAAATCTGCAGGGTGCAGAACGCAGGACATGGGGTGCAGGTGAATGATGCAGAATGCAGGACATGGGTTGCAGAAGGGTGTAGAATGTAGGGTGCAGGACAGCAGTGCAATCCCCCACTCCCCATGTGTCCTCCTGCATGTTCAATGCATCCTCCATAGCAGTGTCTGAGAGAAGAATGGACAGACATGCATAAAGCAACATGTCCCTCCCTGGCTGGCTGTTTAGCTGGCTGTTTTGCGGGATTGTCCTGTTCACTACTGTAAGGACACTGTAGTCCTTTTTCTCATCACCTTGTGGGGTTCTCTGTAGCAGTGCTGAGGCGGTGCCATGTTGGAGATTGGATCCTGCTCCTTCCTCTCTGTTTTCCCAGAGAGCTCTGCAGGGACACAGGCAGCTGTGGGTGGAAGCGGGAGCTGATGCAGATGGTAATGCAGCCACAGATAGGAGAATTAAAAAGATCGGAGGCGGGAGCTCAGTGAGATCAGTCTTCTCATGGCACGCTCAGCCGCTGTCTTGTCCCCCGGCCCAGTCCGCCCCTGACTTCACAGGTTGGGTACCACCGCCGCCGTCTTCTCCTCCATTCCCTCACCCTCCTGTCAGGCCCCACTCCGAGCCACATTCCTGTCTAAATAATGCGTATGGGTGTCAGGCAGACACATTATTCAGACCAACAGTGAATGGGCTGACAAAAGCCCAGACGCCGGGCCACAATTTCTAGTCGCCATGTCTACCTGGGATTTGTTGAGTCATGAATTATTCATTCCAGATTGTCTAGATTAGAAACAGTCTAACCTAAACAATCATCAATCTCCTGAGGTTTACCAACAGAGTGCCTGTACAGCCGAATTTGGTAGATCACAGGCACTTCCTTAAACAGTTCTTGGCTTCTGTGTAAACATCGAAGCACAGCTCAGGGTAGCCCTGCCCCAACCTGCTATCAGCACCATCCACAGGAGAATATGCTGCTGCTACTGGTAGCATTCTGTAGGAGAGTTGTGTAAAAAAAAAAAAAAGACAAAAAGCAGCTTATTTTCAACTGCAACCGTGGCACTGTGAAGGAAAAGGAAAACAAAGCAGGCGAGTGTCCAGCTTCCATGGGAATGCCACCGAGTATGATGAACAACACTACATCACTTCTGAAATTTTCCCTGTTCACACCCGCCACCATTATACGTCACTTCTGGAAATGACATCAATACAACAAGGGAGATACACCCAATGGCCACACTGGGAGAACACATTTATGGGCATTGCAGTCACGTGATAACTAAAATCTCAATGCAAAAAAGGTAATTTCACTCATAACAATTTACTTTATTTAAAGGTATATGATGCATGGAGCGTGAGTTACAAAAAGCCGTTACTTCTATTGTAAAGCTAAGTAATGACACTTTAAAAGTTAAAAATAGCTTTTTCCCCTTGATAATCCTATGATCCATTGCAAAAGACACCTATAATCAGACTTTTAGTTTAAGAAAATTGTTAGAGAATATCAGTTCAATATAAATGGGACTTACATATACAGTTCTTTATCTTCCTCTCTAACGTGTATACCTTCGGCTTCCGTCACACATAGATAATGGTATGTTTTCCTGCACCTTCTGTTATTACAGCCAACAGTAGCTCCTTTTATTTGACAGTGCGAACAACTCTGCAAATCAAACATACATATTAATGTTTTAAATGCTTATATCTCAGAAATAGCATGGCAAAAAACACCAAATTAAAATGAGAATACAAGTTTAAAGAAGAAGGCTCACTTTCATTTTTTATTATGTTCTGTTCCCCAGGGAACAAAGTACATATAGTAATTTGTACTATCTTCCTATGTGCCGTCTAAAGCAGTTTATACACGGACAGTTCCCCGCATACATATAAGTGATATGGATGCAAGGATCTTCCCCACTGCGCTATTGCATTTTAACAATGTGGACACCCCCTGCCAGAGTACACAAATCAGTGCTGCAGTCATTGGCTGCTAGTGCTGATCGAGTGCTGGTTTTCCATCAGCCAGTCTAACAATCGGCTTCTGTTGATCAGACAGGGGTTGTACCTTACCTGGTGATGGAGCCTGAAGCACAGAGGTAGGCCTCTCCTACAGCTCTGGTTCAGGCCAGAGCACAGAGTGGAATGAGTGCCTGATGAGTCTAGATGCTGATGTGCGTTAGGATATGCAGGAATAGCTGGCTGGATGCATGCTGGCAGACGGACAGGAGCTGGCGACAGGCACTGGGCAGCAAGTGCAGGCAGGAGAACCAAGGCAGGGTCAGACAGTCCAGGTCAGCAACTAGTGGACAGATCACATACAGACAGCAGGCAGAGTAGTTGGGAGTCAGGCCAAGGTCGGTAACAGCAAGGCAGATAAGCAGAAGCTGCAGGCAGAAGCGTAGTACAGAGGCAAGTCAGGGGTCAGGACAGGCGGTGTTCAGGCAGAGTCAGAAGCAAATGAGGTCGGCAACAGAAAATCAATACAGGAACGGATGCACAGATGCTCAGAAACATAGTAGACCAAACAGCACTTGCACAGGGGACTAGGGCAATTTAAATATCCTGTCTGGCACCAATATGCACTTGTGCACGCATGTTCGCCTGTTTGCATGCACACGCCATTCAGCCACAGGCAGGGTTCCTCAGATTCATGAGCCTGCGCACATATATGCACCTTTCCTGACAGGAACCACACAAACCAAAATTCAGAACATGTTTACCCAGCTTAACCACTTGAGCTCCAGAGGATTTACCCCCCTTAATGACCAGGCCTCTTTTTGCTACTCGGCGCTGCACTAATTCAACTGATAATTGCGCGGTCATGCAATGCTGCACCCAAACGAAATTTACGTCCTTTTTTTCACACAAATAGAGCTTTCTTTCGGTGTAATTTGATCACCTGTGCGCTTTTTATTTTTCACGCTATAAACAAAAAAAGGCCAAAAATTTTGAAGAAAAACAATATTTTTTACTTTCATCTATAAAAAATATATAGTAAACTCAAAGTTGGTTAGTTGGTAGTTTAACGGACAATTGCGCGGTCATGCAATACGGTACATAAATGAAATTTACATCCTTTTTTTTCCCACAAATTGAGCTTTCTTTCGGTGGTATTTGATTGCCTGTGCGGTTTTTATTTTTTGCGCTATAAAAAAAAAGGCTGACAATTTTGAGGGAAAAAAAACAATATTTTGGACTTTTTGCTATAAAACATGTCCAGTAAAAAAAAAATGCAAAAATCAAATTTAGTCATAAATTTCTGCCAAAATGCATTCTGCGACATGTCTTTGCTAAAAAAAAAAACCCAATAAGTGTAAATTAATTGGTTTATGTGAAAGTTATAGCGTTTACAAATGGCGGGAAAGATACTGGGATTTTTAGGGTTTTTTTTATACTAATAATTGCGGCGATCAGCGAATTATGGCGGCAATCAGGGACTTATGGCAGCGACCAGCGACTTATTGCGGGACTGCGGCGGACATTCTGACATTGGGGGGTACTGACTTGGGGTCACTGACATCCCCAAAAACACTAATACAGTGATCAGTGCAAAAAAAAAAAAACACTGACACTGTACTAATGGCAATGGGGAGGAAGGGGTTAACTTTATTTTGCAGGGAAGGGTTATAAGAGTGAGGGGAGTGTTTTACTAGGGGGCGGGGGTGTGTACTGGGCGGGACAAGGCTGATCGAGAAAGAGAAACTGTTCTTTCTCGATCAGCTCATCCTCGAGCTGACAGGAAAGTGACAGACAGCACAGCTACTGCAGCTGTGCTGTCTGTCACTGTTTGCCGCCGATCGCTGGGACATAGCTGCTAAGGACCGGCTGTGACCCGGCGACTCACATCTGCGGCGGTGATCCGCGGGACAGATAGGGCGGCGGCGCGCCTCGCGTGCGCCCCCTATTTGTTTACAAAACACACGTTTTAAAACGTGGTTTTGCCTGCGAGTGCCGCCCTGCCGCCGTATATGTACAGTGGCTGGGCGGCATGCGGTTAAAGCTAGCTTTGAGGTTGGACAGGGAACCCCTCTTTCCTCCATAATCTCCTGACATTGCGGTTACAAAGGAGAGGGCTGCTTTAACAAACAGCATCTTCATCTCACTCCACTCACTTGTGAGACACAAGTGTCTCACGAGGAAGGCAGGAGGTGGGGTGCTTGTCAGCTAAAATGTTCCAGGCAAGCGCTTTGAGACAGAAGGTACAGTTTGTCAAAGCAGCCGTCTCTTTGTCAGCTGTGTTCATAAGCAGCCGTTGACGGACGAAGGATGACTTGTGTGACCTCACAGCTCACCATTAGACAGCCCGTAGGAAGATGGGACAAAGCACTGCAAGTACTTTATTTGGGAAACTGATCACATTAAAAAAAGAGATTTTAAAAAAAAAAGCTGAACTCTGGGATAAGCAAATATTGTCTAAATACAAGAGGTATATGTATTCTTATTTGAATCTTGGTGTGCCTTGTAGATGTCTTCCATATCTGCAGTTAGTCAGTGTATAGTTAGGCTCTGTTCGGAAACTTCTTGTAATAAAGACTTGTCACTGCTGCTCTCACTTTGTGCAAGTTACCTGGTCTTTTATCCACCGCCTCTTCTAGTTTTCCTGGAGGCAGCCTGTAGTGGATGGAGCCTGTTGAGCTCTACTCTCTGCACAGCACAGTTATTCTGTCAGTGTTACCTTTACAAGGGAATACCTGGGATTGCAAAAACATTTGGTACACACAACGTGGACTTAGATCCTTTGTTATTGAGGAATATATTTAAAGGGGAATTCCAGTATGGATATTTTATACATAGTTACATTGCTCAAGCTTGGAACCATGAAAATATGTACAGTCAGGTCCATAAATATTGGGACATCGACACAATTCTAACATTTTTGGCTCTATACACCACCACAATGGATTTGAAATGAAACAAACAAGATGTGCTTTAACTGCAGACTGTCAGCTTTAATTTGAGGGTATTTACATCCAAATCAGGTGAACGGTGTAGGAATTACAACAGTTTGCATATGTGCCTCCCACTTTTTAAGGGACCAAAAGTAATTGGACAGAATAATACTCATAAATCAAACTTTCACTTTTTAATACTTGGTTGCAAATCCTTTGCAGTCAATTACAGCCTGAAGTCTGGAACGCATAGACATCACCAGACGCTGGGTTTCATCCCTGGGGATGCTCTGCCAGGCCTCTACTGCAACTGTCTTCAGTTCCTGCTTGTTCTTGGGACATTTTCCCTTCAGTTTTGTCTTCAGCAAGTGAAATGCATGCTCAATCGGATTCAGGTCAGGTGATTGACTTGGCCATTGCATAACATTCCACTTCTTTCCTTTAAAAAACTCTTTGGTTGCTTTTGCAGTATGCTTTGGGTCACTGTCCATCTGCACTGTGAAGCGGCGTCCAATGAGTTGTGAAGCATTTGGCTGAATATGAGCAGATAATATTGCCCGAAACACTTCAGAATTCATCCTGCTGCTTTTTTCAGCAGTCACATCATCAATAAATACAAAAGAACCAGTTCCATTGGCAGCCATACATGCCCACGCCATGACACTACCACCACCATGCTTCACTGATGAGGTGGTATGCTTAGGATCATGAGCAGTTCCTTTCCTTCTCCATATACTTCTCTTCCCATCACTCTGGTACAAGTTGATCTTGGTCTCATCTGTCCATAGGATGTTGTTCCAGAACTGTGAAGGCTTTTTAAGATGTCATTTGGCAAACTCTAATCTGGCCTTCCTGTTTTTGAGGCTCACCAATGGTTTACATCTTGTGGTGAACCCTCTGTATTCACTCTGGTGAAGTCTTCTCTTGATTGTTGACTTTGACACACATACACCTACCTCCTGGAGACTGTTTTTGATCTGGCCAACTGTTGTGAAGGGTGTTTTCTTCACCAGGGAAAGAATTCTTTGGTCATCCACCACAGTTGTTTTCCGTGGTCTTCCGGGTCTTTTGGTGTTGCTGAGCTCACCGATGCGTTCCTTCTTTTTAAGAATGTTCCAAACAGTTGTTTTGGCCACGCCTAATGTTTTTGCTATCTCTCTGATGGGTTTGTTTTGTTTTTTCAGCCTAATGATGGCTTGCTTCACTGATAGTGACAGCTCTTTGGATCTCATCTTGAGAGTTGACAGCAACAGATTCCAAATGCAAATAGCACACTTGAAATGAACTCTGGACCTTTTGTCTGCTCATTGTAATTGGGATAATGAGGGAATAACACACACCTGGCCATGGAACAGCTGAGAAGCCAATTGTCCCATTACGTTTGGTCCCTTAACAAGTGGGAGGCACCTGACTGTATTTACCATACCTGGCTGATGCTCATGGAAACTGGAAATCACTTTAGTATACCTAAAGGTAAAACATTTTTTTTAGATTTGGATAGAGTGGAGAGGGATTAGAACGTTTGCCATTTTTTTTTTATTGCGGTCTGTGCCGCAATTATGGAGAATCCCAATAAGTGTATATTAATTGGTTTGCATGAAAAAAAATTTTTTATACTAGTAATGGCGGCGCTCAGCGTCCTATAGCGGGACTGTGCTAGTATGGCGGGCATTCTGACACTATGTGACACTGGGTGGAAACTGAGTAACTGACAATGACATCTCCAGTGACACTAATCCAGTGATCAGTGCTAATAAAAGCAACGTCACTGTACTAATGACCCTGGGCAGGAAGGTGTTAACATATGGGGCGATCAAAGGGTTAACTGTGTGCTAGGGAGTGATTTTACAGTTTATATTGTAGTGTTTTACTAGGGGATGTGCTGGTTTTTATCTCTTCTTTGCAGGAGATAAAAAAACAGCACATCCCCACTGACAGAGATCTGTGTTGTTTACATTCACAAATATCTCTCCTGTCAGTTGCTCTGTTGATTGCTGGGTCCCAGCCATGAATCACTGGCTGGGACCTGATGACTGATATCTACAGGAGCCACTGACAGCCCTGGTAGGTGAGCAAGCCTCCCTGGAAATGCAGAATCATGTATATATATATATATATATATATATAAGATGCAGCACACAGCGGCTGCCCTGTAGCAGTATAACTAGGGCAGATGGTAAGTGGTTAAGTAGACATTGCTAACCCATTGATCTCCACTTGCATCCGGGTCTCGTGCTAAGCGGCTGCCCTGCTGCATTCTGAACACAGTGCTTGGCATGGGTGCCATTCAGAGAATGTTTTGCAGTTTTGCATGAAAACCCATTTATGCATAGGGAGAATATGCAATCACCATGTAGGTAGTGTCATGGTTGGGATTTGAACAGATGAGCCTACTGCTGTAAGGCAGAGGTGCTAACCACTAAGCCACTGTGCTACCCAACTTATTGCTATTTAGAAGTTAATATATCTCTTACCAGTTTTTTTCCTCTGTCTATTTCCAATATCACAGAAGGAATATCAAATTCGACTATATTATCTTGTGAGTCTTGCTGGGGTTCTGTAATCACTCTAGGTGAGAAAAGCTGAAATAATTCAAATAAAATTAATAGTAAATAAATACATCAAAATTAGAATCAATCATATATACTGTAGCTGGTGGGTATTTTTTATTTGCTGTACTATGCAGATGACTGGTTTCTAGTTTATGCTTTTATAGACTCATCGGCCACTTTATTAGGTACAGTACACCTGTTCAATTGCTTGGTAACACAAATTGCTAATCAGCCAATCAAATGGCAGCAACTCAATGCATTTAGGCATCTAGATATGGTGAAGACGACTTGCTAAAGTTCAAACTGAGCATCAGAATGGGGAAAAGGGGATTTAAGCGACTTTGAACATGGCATGGTTGTTGCTGCCAGACAGGCTGGTCTGAGGATTTCAAAAACTGCTGATCTACTGGGATTTTCATCCACAACCATCTCTAGGGTTTACAGAGAATGGTCCGAAAAAGAAAAAAATATCCAGTGAGCAGCAGTTGTGTGGACGAAAATGCCTTATTGATGTCAGAGGAGACTGGTTCGAGATGATAGAAAGTCAACAGTAACTCAAACACTCATTACAACCAAGGAATGCAGAATACCATCTCTGAATACACAACAATTCGAAGCTTGAAGCAGATGGGCTACAGCAATAGAAGACCACACCGGGTGCCAGTGTGCCCATTGTCTGATAGCTACTTCCAGCAGGACAATGCACCATGTCACAAAGCTCAAAACATCTCATCCTGTTCTCTTGAACATGACAATGAGTTCACTGTACTCCAATGGCCTCCACTCTCACCACATCTCAATCCAATACGGCACCTTTGGGATGTGGTGGAATGGGAGATTCACATCATGGATGTGCAGCCACCAAATCTGCAACTGTGTGAAGCTATCATATCAATATGAACCCAAATCTCTGGAAAATGTTTCCAACACCTTGTTGAATCTATGCCATGAAGAATCAGGGGAGTTCTGAAGGCAAAAGGGGCTCTAACCCGGTACTAGCAAGGTATATCTAATAAAGTGGCTGGTGAGCATATATGTATGTCACACAAGTAGTGGCAGAGATATGAATGGCTATACATTTTGCTCACACATACACTATATTGCCAAAAGTATTGGGATGCCTGCCTTTACACGCACATGAACTTTAATGGCATCCCAGTCTTAGTCCATAGGGTTCAATATTGAGTTGGTCCACACTTTGCAGATACAACAGCTTCAACTCTTCTGGGAAGACTGTCCACAAGGTTTAGGAGTTAGAAGTGTGTCTATGGGAATGTTTGACCCTTCTTCCAGAAGTGCATTTGTGAGGTCAGGCACTGATGTCGGACAAAAAGGCCAGGCTTGCAGTCTCCGCTGTAATTCATCCCAAAGGTGTTCTATCGGGTTGAAGTCAGGACAGTCCAGTCAAGTTCCTCCACCCCAAACTCTTTCATCCATATCTTTATGGACCTTGGTTTGTGCACTGGTGCGCAGTCATGTTGGAACTGGAAGGGACTATCCCCAAACGTACCCCACAAAGTTGGGAGCATGAAATTGCCCAAAATGTCTTGGTATGCTGACGCCTTAAGAGTTCCCTTCACTGGAACTGAGGGGCCAAGCCCGACCCCTGAAAAAAACCCCCACACTATAATCCTCCCTCCACCAAAATTTACACTTGGCACAATGCAGTCAGGCAAGTACCATTCTCCTGGAAACTGCCAAACCCAGACACGTCCATCAGATTGCCAGACAAAGAAGCATGATTCTTCACTCCAGAGAACACGTCTCCACTGCTCTAGAGTCCAGTGGCGGCATGCTTTACACCATTGCATCTGACGCTCTACATTGCACTTGGTGATGTAAGGCTTGGCTACAGTGGCTTGGCCATGGAAACCCATTCCATTATGCTCACTACGCACTGTTGTGCTAATCTGAAGGCCACATGAAGTTTGGAGGTCTTTAACTATTGACTGTGCAGATAGATTGCGACTTCTGCTTACTGTGCGCTTTGTGGTGGAGTTGCATGGATAATTACACAGATTGACTTATTGCACAGGTGGCAACCTATCATGGTACCAGGCTTGAATTCACTGAGCTCCTGAGAGCAACCCATTCTTTCACAAATGTTTGTAGAAGCAGTCTGCAAGCCTAGGTGCTTGATTTTATACACCTGTGGCCATGGAGGTGATTGGAACACCTGAAACCATCTATAGTATATATTGTACATTCACATCAGTCCTGCCCTCAAGAAGCTTATAGTCTAATGTCTCTAGCTCACAATCATACATACACATACTAGGGCCAATTTAGACAGGAGCCAATTAACTACCAACATGAGTGTGGGAGGAAACCGGAGTAACCAGAGGAAACCACACAGGCTCTAGAAAAAGCAAGAAACTGCTGCAGGCGTAAAATGTAGGCACCTAGAGGTGTTTTCACATACCTGCAGCAGCTTTAATCACTTGTCTATCAAAGTACATTTATAAATGTCCTGTTAGACAAGAACATTTACTTTTTGGGTCCAGAGCCATTTGCCAACTATTGTTAACCATTCATTAGTGGAAAAAATGTGCAACCCAAAGACAGGATTTCAAAGGTGGATGGTCTCACAGAAAAACATTAGAGCACCTTAATTTAAAAGTAATCGTCTTTATTCCATAGATTTCTAAAGGAAATAAGTCAACGCCAATAGTAAAAATGTATAGGAAACAGCAACAGTAGTATTACAGAATATTATCTCCAATATACAGTATATTCCTAACTTATTATTTTTTTATTATTATACAGTATTTATAAAGCGCCAATAGTTCGCTCAGCGCTGTACATTACAAAGGGGGACAGAACATGTGACAGAACAATAATACAATGCAAAACATGAGGGGATTGAGGGCCCTGCTCTTTCGAGCTTACAATCTAGGAGGGAGGGGATGGTGGCACAGGAGGAGATAGCTGTGGGGGATGGAGTGGTAGGAAGAGTGGAGGAGGTCGGCAAGTTAGGAGGGGGTGGGGTAGGCTTCCCTGAAGAGATGGGTTTTCAGGGTGCGCCTAAAGGAGAGGAGAGTAGGTGATAATCTGATGGGTTGGGGCAGGGAGTTCCAGAGGATGGGTGACACCCTGGAGAAGTCCTGGAGGCGGGCATGGGAGAAGGAGACCAGGGAACTAGAGAGAAGGAGGTCTTGTGAGGGGAGCGGAGTGTGCGTGCTGGGCGGTACTTGGATATTAGGTCAGTGATGTAGTTCGGGGCAGTATGGTGAGTAAATGAATACATTTGATTCATATCTCACACTACCAACATAGGGGTTGACAAATAGACAGTGCACTTTGCAAAGAGCAGTTGCACTCTGAAAGTGCAGTTGCTCCAGAGCTTAGTAAATGAGGTAAAGCTTCACTTTGCAATGGAAGTCAGCAGAGCTTTTGCTCATTTACTAAGCTCTGGAGCAACTTCTCTTGCAAAGTGCACAGTCTATTTGCCTTTAGTAAATCAACCCCATAGAGACCAGTAGGAAACCAAGCAGGGCTTTTGATCACACTTTATATTGGTAGAGATCCATATAGCAAAGTCGCAAAACATTTCACCGTCTTGGACTTCTTCAGGGGATTGGTGAAGTTTATGTTCTGGAAGTTCTCAAAATCAAAAATCAATCCACCCATGCAGATGGAGTGCAAATCCAAATGAAGGTAATCGTGTCATTGTGGCAGTTGTCCCTTATCTGAGAAAATGCTCGATTTTGACTTCCGTCCTCCCTTTGAATCAATGTAAAATTGCTCAACCAGCAACAATACACTTGATGGGAACAGAAATGGTATGACTATAACGGGATCCTGTGACTCTTCTGTTTCTATTTCCACAGCCATGCAGATTGGTCTGAGCAGCTGGTAAAGAAGTTAACACAAGCTGATGGCTGCAGCAGCAACCATGCGCTATGTATTGTTATGTTCAGCCTGCCAACTTTCATTCAAATGATCAACTGCAGAGTCAGGATAGTGAGCAGAGCAGATTGAGGATCATATGTTCCCCAATCTGCTCTGTGATAAATTAACTCCAAAGTACTCAGCTATGAGCATTTCTGGGTTCAAAGCAGGATCCTAGCTGACATGCAATGTAGACTGTAATTTAAGCTCAGTCCTGTGCTTGATTGGCTGGAGTGAAGGGCAGGGAATACATTAGGGGGTAAGCTCCAAGGAGCGGGGCCCTCCTATCCCTCTTGTATTGAACTGTATTGTTGCTGTATTGTCTCCCGTTATATTGTAAAGCGCTGAGAAAACTGTTGGCGCCAAGTAAATCCTGTATAATAATAATAATAATTTAATAAAAAAGAAGAGTGCAAAATCTGGCACAGCTGTGCATAGTAGCAAATCAGCTTCTGACTTCAGCTTGTTCAATAAAACTTTGACAAAATAACATGAAAGCTGATTGGTTTCTATGCAGCGTTGCACCAGATTTTGCACTCGCCAGTTTTAGCAAACTCCCCCTAGGGGTAACAATTTTAAAACTATAATAATAACTATAATAAAAACAAAAAAAATGTTAAGAGCAATCCAGTCACCCTGAGCACACATGCAAATGCAAACTTGTCAGTAGGGTGAACACATGTATGGCTCCCACTGCTTTTTCTAGGCCAATTAGGAGGCAGAGAGCAAAGACAGCAACCGCTCTTGTGCGCATCACTGAATCGGGGTCCGGTAAGTATTAAGGGGAGCTGTGGGAGATCTGCATGAAGGTAAAAAAAAAAAACCTTTAGTCTTTCCAACTACTTTAGGCATTATTAAACCCCAAAGCAAAAATGTAACATATTGCAGCCTACCACTGGATGTGGTGGCTGCATTACTTTTATTTCTTTATGCTATTTCCCTCTTTTTCCCTGGTGATCTGACCAGTAACCAACCTCCTGTATTAGTCCTGGTTCAGACCAAGGCAGTTTGCCTTTGATTTGTTTTTAAAATGCTTTTTACATTTTGCTTTGCGTGTTTATCATGTTTTTACAGCATTTTGTGGTTTTTTTTTTTTCATTTTTTAAAAAATTTTTTATATCAAAGGGGAAATGTTTTTGTTGCTCTCAGTGGCGTCCTAAAGCAGGTGCGGGTGGTGCGGTCCGCGCCGGGTGACACCGGACCTGCTCCACAAAAAAGTAAGTTGTAAAGCAAGCTGACGATCCCCGCAGGATCCTTGTCGGCATGCAACCTATACGGGGTGACACCAGACCCACTCCAAGAAAAGGATAAGTTGTAAAGAAAGCTGATGATCCCCACAGGATGCATCGGATCTGCAGATTGAGCAGAATGGATCGGAGTCTGATCCATTATGCTCAATCTGCAGATCCGATCCATTCTGTGGGGATCGCCGGAGGTGGTGTCACCAAGTGTTACCACACCGTGTGACACCTACCCTAGGGACGCCTCTGGTTGCTCTGCAGAATAAAAATGCAAAACATGGCAAAACCGCACTACATGTGTTTCAGAAGCGTCTCTATTGAACTCTGTTGAAGCAAAAATGCAGCATTTTGTGTTTAAAAAAGTCTCTTACCTTTCCAATAATGCAGCTGCTCAAAAAAGCATAGATGTGGACGTGTCCCATAGGAAACCATGTTAAAAGGACTGTAGTGCATTTGTGAAAAAAGCACTAAAAAACGCAATGGCGTGAACCAGGCCTTAGAGTGCTCTCACTCTGGACGAATGAGCACAAGGGGCACATTTGGACAACAGCATTGTCAGTCTGGGGGGGAAGAGAGTGTTAGATGTACTAGATTTAAATACACTATAAAACTGAAGCCAAACTTCAGCTAATACTTTATAATCAATTACCGCAAACATTCATTTCCTTTTATGATAAAGGTTTTACTAAAACCTGATCAATTTAAGCACCCCTGCCAGTGTTAAATTGTTTGTTTCATTCCTGTAACTTCAAGAGATTATTTTCTTGTTCTTTTGATCTGGATCACCAGATGAAAATAGAAGAAAACAAGCCTAAAAAAGAAAACTAATGCAGCTATAACATCTAAGAATTAGTAATCTGCAATGTAATAAATGATTGCTTTAGGGTTTATTACTGAATTTGAAATTAATTCCTGCCACTATGTTAAAAATCTCGTGGATTCGTAATGATCTTGATAAATTCTTCTCCTGCCTATCAGAAGCTGAAGACCGAAGATCCCAGGTGGAGGATGCTATCCGTTCGGACACCACTGAACTACACCCTCTCCAACGGCAAGTTAAAGCTCTTCAGGAAAATAGCTGTAGTCACTGAAAACCCACTTACGCCACAATAATCTTAGAATCCTGGGGCTTCCGGAGTGGGCAGAGGACGCCAATCCTGCGGAGTTCGCAGGAAACTATCATCACCATATTGGGCCTGCAAAATCTCCAGCCTATGTTTGTGCTGGAGTGAACACATCGGGGTCCTGCCCCACCTATACCTGATGTCCCTCCGCAACCATTTCTCCTTCAGTTGTTTAACTATCGAGACCAAGACATGATCCTGGTGGCTGCCAGGAATAAACTGGATCTCCACCATGAAAACATCAAGGTCTCCTTTTTCCCAGATTACTCCCCAGAGGTGCAACAGAAGAGATGTACCTTCACAGAGGTTCGCAAGCGCCTTAGAGAACGGTGAGTCAAGTACAGTCTTCTGTTTCCAAGCAAGTTACAGGTGATTGATGGAACCTCTGTCGGTTTCTTCGACACTACGGATGCTGCCACGACTTGGCTGGATGGTCGTTAATCTGCTCATCCAGAACCAATGGTGTTTCCCCAGTGGGACTACCTACTTCCCTATCTTGGCAACAGCACATCGTTACCATCACATGTTGCTGGACATCTTTACTCTGCCTCTCTGGGTGTACACATAGTCTTCAACCCATAGATGACGGTGTTGGTTCTACAGGGGTTTGCCTGCCACCTGCAAGTTTTTTCTTCAATTTCTGTTCTTATTTTTTCCCTTTGTCTCCACAAGTTTTGAGGGACATTCTTTCAGGATTAACTGCCTTTTTAATATTAGTTCCAGTCTGGGACCCCTTTACCGTTAACTGGTTGTAGCTGGATATTTTTCTGTTTTGGACTAAAGCTTTTGCCTCTCGTGCTTAGTTTTAGAGGATTGTGTCGCTTTGGCAGGGAAGGCCTTGCGGACTCAGGGATACTCTTGTTAGTGGATTTTTGTGTTTCTAATGTTAAATTTCTTGGTGTGCTGGCTTGTGATTTGTTGCCCTCTAGGTCCCCACTCTCTCTTATGAAGGGTCGGCTGATCCAACTTCCATGCCCAGACAGTCATGGCGGGTAAAGGTCTTAAGAGTTTCACGGTCTTATCTTGGAATGTCCATGGACTCAATTCTAATTTTAAGTGAGCCCTGTTATTTAAAAATACATCAAATCTCATGCCCCCCAGATACTACTATTACTGCAGGAGATGCACCTGTTGGTCAGAAAAATCATTGTCTTAAAGAAACTGTGGGTACAGAAAGCATTTCAGGGTACGTATTCTACCTTTGGTAGAGGAGGGTCTGTGCTAATTAGTAAATCACTGCCTTGTGTTATAAATGCTGTACACATTGACCCCCACAGCAAATTTGTTATCGTGGTTCTGCGTATGCGGGGTTAGAAATATATTAGAGTGTCCGTTTACATTCCACAACCTTTTTCTGCCCCGGCACTCTATTCCATCCTAGATAAATTGTCTCTTTACTATCCAGCTAATTTGTTAATCATGGGTGACTTTATTGCAGTCTTGTCTCTGACCTTGGATAGGCCTCCACCCTCTAGGTCCTCTTCGGGAAACCTTGGGGTCTGGGCCCAGGCTGCGGACTTGGCAGAGGCTTGGCAGTGGTAACAGCCTACTGCCCAGACATACTCCAGTTTTTCTATGACACATAAAACTGCAGCCCGCATAGATCCAGCCTTTGTGAACTCCTCCATGTTGGCTGATGTCATGGGGGCTGACTATCTGGCCAGCAGGCTGTCGGACCATAGTCCATTGGCACTGACCATTCGCTCCTGAGACACTCGTAATGCATCCTTGTGGAGGTTGGGTCCCCAGTGGATCTCTCACCCCAAAGCCATTGAGGAGATTCCTACTGCTCTTCAAACCTACTGGCTGATGAAGGAGGGGTCCGCGACTCCAGGTCTTCTGTGGGATGCTTTTAAGGCCTATATGAGAGGCCAATTTATCTCTCTTGCTGCTATACAGGCTGAACAGATTTCTGAGGTGTCAGCTTTACAACGGGAGGTTGGCCTCCTTGTACACAAAGTGTTTGGAGAACGATTCACTACCCCCCTCCATGAATACTGCCCATATAGCTCTAATTCACAGGAGTTCAAAGGACCCTATGTCCTGTGCTTCCTACAGGCCTATTTCCCTCCTTAATTCAGATCTCAAAATCTTAACAAAACTCTTAAACACCAGACTTGGCAGGGTTATAGGTGCCTTCAGACTCAGATCAGATTGGTTTTATGTCCCGCAGGTCTACAGACATAAATATTCATAGATTGTTTACCAACATACACGTGCAGCACCTTCACACTGGTACGAGGGCCTTTGCCTCGCTTGACATCGAAAAGGCATTTGACACGGTCAAATGGCCATTCTTTTGGGAAATGCTTCATAGGATGGGAATACCTCTACGCTTCATTCAATGGCTCCACATTTTATACTCTCAAACCACTGCATCAATTAGACCTGGGGGTAGCCTTTAGGCCTCCTTCCGGTTGGCTCGCGGCACTAATCAAGGCTGCCAGCTCTCTCTGACCCGTTTTGCCCTGGCAGTCGTGCCAATCTCAGAAGCTCTTTGAACCTCACCTGAGATTCTAGGTGGAATAGTGGGTGACACTGTATGCCAACGATATGCTGTTGTTCCTCCACGATACGGGTCCCTCCCTCATGGGTACACTTCAAATCTTAAATACACTGCTCAAATACACAAAAAATTTAAAGGAACACTTTGAAAACACATCAGATCTCAATGAGGAAAAATATCCTGCTGGATATCTATACTGATATGGACTGGGTAATGTGTTAGGAACGTAAGGATGCCCCATCGTTTGATGGAAATGAAAATCAATCTACAGAGGACTGAATTCAAAGACACCCTGAAAATCAAAGTGAAAAAATTATGCAGCAGGCTAGTCCATTTTGCTGAAATTTATTTGCAGCAACTCAAAATGGTGTCCAGTAGTTTGTATGGCCCCCACGTGCTTGTATGCATGCCTGACAACGTCGGGGCATGCACCTAATGAGAGGACGGATGGTGTTCTGGGGTATTTCCTCCCAGATCTGGACTAGGGCATCACTGAGCTCCTGGACAGTCTGAGGTGCAGCCTGGCAGCGTTGGATAGACCGAAACATGATATCCCAGAGCAGGGGTGGACTGACCATTTGTAAACTCAAGCACAGTCTGAGGGCCCGGGATCAGTAGGGGACCCCATGAGATGCCCCTGGTACCTTTTTTCACAGGCTTTTTTGAGTTTGGGCAAGGACACAGGGGCCCCATGATCCCTTATTGCAGGGGGCCCCATGAGTTGTCAGTCCGCCCCTATCCCAGAGGTGTTCTATTGGATTTAAGTTAGGCGAGCGTAGGGGCCATTCAAAGATATCAATTTCTTCATCCTCCAGGAACTGCCTGCATGCTCTCGCCACATGAGGCCGAGCATTATTGTGCACCAGGAGGAACCCAGGACCCACTGCACCAGCGTAGGGTCTAACAATGGGTACAAGTATTTCATCCCAATACCTAATGGCAGTCAGGGTGCCATTGTCTAGCCTGTAGAGCTCTGTGCGTCCCTCCACGGATATGCCTCCCCAGACCATCACTGACCCACCACCAAAACAGTCATTCTGAATGATGTTACAGGCAGCATAAAGTTCTCCAAGGCTTCTCCAGACCCTTTCATGTCTGTCACATGTGCTCAGGGTGAACCTGCTCTCATCTGTTGAAAGCACAGGGTGCCAGTGGTGGACCTGCCAATTCTGGTGTTCAATGGCAAATGCCAATCGAGCTCTATGGTGCCGGGCAGTGAGCACAGTGCCCACTAGAGGATGTAGGGCCCACAGGTCACCCTCATGAAGTCTATTCTGATTGTTTGGTCAGAGACATTCACGCCAGTGGCCTGCTGAGCTCATAAGATAGAGCTCATCCTGTTCCTCCTTGCATAAAGGAGCAGATACCAGTCCTGCTGATGGGTTAAGGACCTTCTACGACCCTGTCCAGCTCTTCTAGAGTGACTGCCTGTCTCCTGGAATCTCCTTCATTTTCTTGAGACTGTGCTGGGAGACACAGCAAACCTTCTGGCAATGGCACGTATTGATGTGTCATTCAATTCAATAGTTGGACTGCCTGTGAAACCTCTGCAGGGTCCAGGTATCGCCTCATGCTACCAGTAGTGACACTGACCCTAGTCAAATACAAAACTAGTGAAAAATAGTCAGAAAAGAGGAGTAGGGAAAAAAATGTTAGTGGCCTCCACCTGTAAAACCATTCCTGTTGGAGGTTGTCTCATTGTTGCCCATCTAGTGCACCCGTTAATTTCATTAACACCAAAGCAGCTGAAAATGATTAACGACCCCCTCTGCTACTTAACTGACCAGATCAATATCCCAAGAGTTTAAGTGACTTGATGAGGGTGCTCAGGAACATGCCCCTGAGGATCTTCCTTTGCAGTGGGTTGACAAATTTCGCTATTTAGGGGTTATTTCTCGTAATGCATCTGACTTTTTTCCTTAACTAAACTCCTGTCATTCAAGAGGTCAAGGCTAAGCTACAGGAGTGGAGCAAATTGCCGCTGTTCATACTGGGATGTATTAATCTTGTCAAAATGAAATTACTCCCTAAATTCACCTATTTGTTTCATCATGAGGCCAACTCTCCAAGGGGGGTTGGCATTTTCTGATAGTCATAAATATTTCCTGGCCGCACGGTTGGTGACGGCTCACTGGTGGCTTCAACCTGAGGTTGTCAATTCTTGCATAATGCTGGAAGCAGCCATACTGGGCTCCCTGGAGGCTCTACTCCATCCACGCTCACAACACTTAAGGCATGGAATGCGAGCATATGTCTCGAGTCTCGTACATCCACGGAATTGTCCTCCCATGTACCCCTTTGGAACAACCCTACCTTGCAAAATTTTTATGCTCTGCCCGACCCAAAGGTCTGGACAACACACAAAAATTAAATCTATCTCACATATACAGTAGTAGATAATGGGAGAGTATTACCATTCCCCTCTTTCTGTGAACAATATAATGTCCCTCCTTATTTTCTATTTCAACACCTGCAGCTTGCTCATGCCTTCAGTAGTCAGTTTTCACATCAACCAATTCAGCTTAAATATTCCAATTTGGAAACCCTTCTTCGGTCAAATGCTCTGGACAAGCCAGCTTCGACACTATATAATCATCTCTTTATGGTGGTTTTGCCTGACTTGCCCACTCTCCATCAGAAGTGGTTATTGGATATTCCAGATTTGGACAATGAGGACTGAATAGATATGGGGGCTTTGCCCTTTAGTTGGTCTCCCTTAGGGTAAGGTTAATACAATTAAGGATTCTGCATAGAGCCTATTACACACCATAAAAGGATTCATCAGCTTAATCCGTCAATGTTGGCATTGCAAACAGGATGTGGATGACTATATTCACATTTTTTGGTCTTGCTCAGTTGTAAAGGTTAATAGGGACTCAGTGGTGGGTGTTATCAGCAAGTTAGCACAGATCCTGTTTACTCCCTTGCCTAGAATATGTCTGTTGGGCCTGGTGGAGGGTCTTTCCAGCACTGTTGCTGGGAAGACACTACTAGGCCTACTGCTTGTTTTATGCCAGAAAGACGCTCACTCTGCACGGGAAAAAAAAAACAGAGGCCTGGCTTGCAGTCTCCGCTCTAATTCATCCCAAAGGTGTTCTATAGGGTTGAGGTTAGTAATCTGTGCAGGCCAGTCAAGTTCTGCCACCCCAAACTCACTTATTCATGTCTTTATGGACCTTGCTTTGTGCACTGGTGCGCAGTCATGTTGGAACAGGAAGGGGCCATCTCCAAACTATTACCACAAAGTTAGGAGCATGAAATTGCCCAAATGTCTTGGTATGCTGACACCTTAACAGTTCCCTTCACTGGAACAAAAAGACCAAACACAAGCCCTACAAAACAACCCCATACCATAATCCCCCCTCCTTCAAACTTTACACTTGGCACAGTGAAGTCAGGCAAGTACCATCTTCTGGCAACCAGCAAATTGAGACACGTCCATCGGATTACCGTGATTCGTCACTCCAGAGAACACGTCTTCACTGCTCTACAGTCCAGTGGCAGCATGCTTTACACCACTGTATCCAATAATTTGCATTGCGCTTAGTTATGTAAGGCTTGGATACAGCTGCTCGGCCATGGAAACCAATTCCATTAAGTTGTTGTGGCAATCTGAAGGCCACACGAAGTTTGGAGGTCTTTAGCTATTGACTGTGTGCTGACCCCACCCCATTTTACGTGGCCTACCACTTCGTGGCTGAGTTCTTGTTGTTCCCAGTTGCTTCCACTTTGTTATAAAATATCACTAACAGTTGACTATAGAATATTTAGTAACAAGGAAATTTCATGGATGGACTTCTTGCACAGGGGGCAACCTGTCATGGTACCACGCCTGAATTCACTGAGCTCCTGAGAGTGACCCATTCTTTCACAAAATGTTTGCAGAAGCAGTCTGCATGCCTAGGTGCTAGATATTATACTAAGCAAAATGGTAGTGTGACAAGAACACCCCTACCTGGAAAAAGAAGGTTATTAGGTGATCCACGCGGAGTAATATGAATTCAAAAATATTCCAAACAATTCTTTATTTGATCACATAGATCATAAGGAGGTTAAACATGAGCATGGTGTACATATGAAAAAAATAAAATCATGTTAAAAAGCACTAGGCGTCTTCAGTTTAGGGTCATCTTAACAAATAGAGTACCACAAGGCAGAGTTATAAAGTGGTGATATAGTTATCCTGGGTTTCCATAGGTTTTCGGCTTGTATTCGAGTAAACCATGTATGCAGCAAATGTGTTCCCAATGTATGTCAGGTATCTCCTGATGTGAAAAAAGCTGGAATACAAAAATATATAGTATATATATGGAAATATAAAAACCAAAAAACCATATCACATCCAATATTCACCAGGCCTCCCTCTACAATGGTCAGTGGATACTACTATTACCTTCTCAAAGGTGAGGTTGACAGGCCAGCTTCTCAATTGTAGGGACTTCCTGGAAAGCCACCCCAAATAAAATAAAGTCCACAGTACCAAATGATTCTGAGGATATATATAGAAAAATAGTGAAAAATGTAAAAATCATGGGCATCAGGTCACCCTGAAAATAAAACACACACAGAGTGGGTATATTACCATCAATGAAGATCAAGAAGACATCTGTCGACTTGAAATAGGATCAGGTCCTTGATGCTTTTCCAAGATGCATATGGGGGTGAGAAGCCAGGTAGTCACAATACATAGATTCCAAACACATATACTGTGTATATAGCATATAACAGGCTATACGGGCCTGAATTCTGATACCCAATAAAGGGTTTCCAAAAATTGCTCAAAATGCTCAAAATGGGGTGGTTTTCCAGGAAGTCCCTACAATTGAGAAGCTGGCCTGTCAACCTCACCTTTGAGAAGGTAATAGTAGTATCCACTGACCATTGTAGAGGGAGGCCTGGTGAATATTGGATGTGATACGGTTTTTTGGTTTTTATATTTCCATATATATACTATATATTTTTGTATTCCAGCTTTTTTCACATCAGGAGATACCTGACATACATTGGGAACACATTTGCTGCATACATGGTTTACTCGAATACAAGCCGAAAACCTATGGAAACCCAGGATAACTATATCACCACTTTATAACTCTGCCTTGTGGTACTCTATTTGTTAAGATGACCCTAAACTGAAGACGCCTAGTGCTTTTTAACATGATTTTATTTTTTTCATATGTACACCATGCTCATGTTTAACCTCCTTATGATCTATGTGATCAAATAAAGAATTGTTTGGAATATTTTTGAATTCATATTACTCCGCGTGGATCACCTAATAACCTTCTTTTTCCAGGTAGGGGTGTTCTTGTCACACTACCATTTTGCTTAGTATGTACCTTTTGGGTTTATGGATCCACACTTATATAAGTGAGTCGGAGATAAGTTAATGACACTAGTTATACGTGTCATTATTGGGTGGCTTGTTTGTGCTTTATTGTTGTGATATGCTTCCTTAAAGGTTCTTATAACCTGTTCCGCCACCCCGGGGGGTTTGGACTCAGTCTAAACATCAGCATGGTGTACATTGTTTGCTGGACTATTGATATATATTTTTTCGACTAAATTTATAAGAAAGGTTGTAATTCTCCCTCTTTTTATAGAAGGCAAAATACTTAAGGAGATAATGGCTTATCAGATCAACGAGGAGATGGATGCAGAAATTAGGTCTGCGTTTACAAAGAATCTAGATCCCCAAATAGAGGGAAATGAGGGTGACATCAAGACCAAGTTTAAGCTACATAAGAGATTAACCACTAAATATTTGAATAGAAAGTGGGATATTATATCCCTTGAATCTTATATAGAGAGAGGGATTGTTCCCAGGGGATTAAGAGAAAGGGTAATTCCAGCAGAACATCTTCACACCTCCAGATTTCTGGAAAAGTGGAAAGAGGTCTGTATAAAGCACGGCATAGAGATCATGCGATTAATTGTGGAAGAAGAGAAAGTCCAATTGAATGAACTTTCTAATGAAATCAATGAGAGTGCAAAATCACTTGATCCCCTGAAGAACGATGCTGAGTTTGATAAACACAATGACTTCCTTAGAAAAGAGATAGAAAAAATACAAAAAAATCTGAAAGTTACGAAACAACAAAAATTTAGAAGAGATCTTGAGGACTGGGAGAAAGGTGAGATATTCGATCTAACAAATAGCAGAGGAAGAAGTCGATCAAAACGTAAAAAACATTTCTCTAGGAATAATAGAGGCTATTCATCAATGAGTGAAGATGATGAGGAAAGCTATAAGAGATCGGTTAGTTTTTTAGAAGAAAAGACAGCGGGCGAGAACCAGGGGATACTAAAACAAACAAACAAACAAACCAATGGGACAAAGGAAGAAAGAAGCACTCTAGCTACCCTAAAACCACCCAATCAAAATCGCACCCGAAGCCACAAGAGATAAAGACCAACGTAGAGGGGGGAATGAATGATCTTAAGGTAATAAATCTTTCCAAATTTGTATTGAAAAAAAGACATAATGATTTACTACGGAAAGGTTTAACCTTCTCCCCTACGGATAAAATGGACCTATTTGAGGTCTATAAAGACCTAAACCTGTTCCTGAGAAAGATCCTTCTGAGAATTCCATATTTATCTAGAGAAGAACAAAATCCCTATGACCTCAACTCAGAGAGGGAACAACAGGCTTTGAGAGACCTTATTAGCCTCTCTGAGGAGACCCCCATAGAAAGTGAGCTCGGGGAGGTGGATGTCTCTAATAAGTGGAAAAGACACACTAGACTTAAAACTCCGTCTAGAAGAATGCCCAATATCAGGGAAAACAAATGGTTAAGTACTTTCCTAGATCTAGTACACAATGATCTGGGGAAAATAGACTGGACAATGAGGAACGGTGATAACCTCACTAAGAGCGAAAGAATAGCCCTTAGGGAACTTAAGAATGCTAAAAACATTGTGATCAAAAAGAGTGATAAAGGGGGAAATGTAGTATTATTGGAGAGTGTGGAGTATGAGAAGGAGGTACTTAGACAGTTGAAGAGTCAGGATACATATCATAAACTATCTAATAACCCGTTTCCAAAACTTGTAGTTGATTTAAATAAAAAAGTGAGATTGGCACATGAAGCAAATCTATTAACCAAACGGGAATGTGATATGTTGACAGTTGATGTATATAATATCCCCACCTTCTATGTAATTCCAAAAATACACAAAAATCCCTCTCAACCACCGGGACGCCCTATAGTATCGGCCATTGGTGGCCCCTTGGAACCAATAGGTAAATTTGTAGACGATTTAATTAAGGATCTGGTTCTAGAACTCAGATCTTTTGTAAAAGACACTGGAGATGTACTTAAAAAGATCCTAAATGTAAAAGTACCAAAAGGTGCACTCCTGGTCGGCATTGATGTGGAATCCCTCTACACCTCTATCCCACATACCTGGGGACAAAAAGCTGTGGCCCACTTTTTGGAGACACATTTTCCTGAAATGGAGGCTCAAAATGAATTTATATTGGATGTGTTGGAATTTATGTTGACTCATAACTGTTTCCAGTTTTTGGGTTCCTTCTACCAACAAATATGTGGTACCTCCATGGGAGCACCTTGGGCCCCGGCATATGCATGTCTACATCTAGGTCTATGGGAAGAGGAGTTGGTATATCCCTCTATTCCCTATAACCAATACGCAATAACTTGGTTGCGATATATTGATGATGTCCTGATGGTTTGGGATGGTAGTATTGATGAGCTTAAAAGGTTTATGGAATTTCTGAATGACAATGATAGGAATATTAAACTTACTTATACAGTAGATAGAGAGGTGATAACTTTTTTAGATTTGTCAATCTCTGTCTACGGAAACGATCTGGTTACTAAAACATTCAGAAAGGAAACAGCGGCCAATACACTTCTCCATGCTAATAGCTATCATCCAAGGAGTTTAAAACAAGGAATTCCTATTGGTCAGTTTCAGAGAATAAAAAGAAATTGTACAGAAGATCTGGAGTATAGATATGAATCTATTCAGCTTTATAAGAGGTTCAGAGAGAGAGGCTATTCACATAGAACTCTTAGAAGAGCAAAAAGAAGAGCCCTCGGTAAAACAAGAGAGGAACTGATAAACAAACCAAAATTAAAGCTAGCTGAGAACCTTGAAAACCAACCGGTAAGATTTATAACTAAATTTGGACAACAGTGGGGTGAAGTTAGGAAGGCCCTGGATTCCCATTGGTACTTATTAACTCAAAACCCGCAGATAGCCAAAGTAGTAGGAGAGAGCCCTCAAATGGTAGCAAAACGAACTCGGAATCTAAATGATATACTAGTACAATCAGAATTCCAGAGGGCACCACAGAGAAACTGGTTAACTAGGAGGACCGGTATTTATGGAATGTTCCCTTGTGGTCACTGTCAGATATGCCCATTTGTGCATAAGTCTAATCAGTTCTTTAATAATGATAATTCTAAGATATTCCAAATACGCAGCTTCATTAATTGCTCAAGTAGCAAAATAGTGTATATGATAGAATGCCCATGTAAGAAGATGTATATAGGTAAAACCAAAAGGAACCTTAGGACTAGGATTGGTGAACATCTGAGAGACATCAGAAATGAAAATAGGAATGTAAGAAAGGGAGAAAAAGAAAACCCATTGGCCCAACATTTTAAAGAAGTCCATGGGGGCAAAACAGATGGTCTAAAAGTAAAAGGGATCTTCATGCTGAATATTTCAGCCCGTCGGGGTGACTTTGATAAAGTCCTCCTACAAAAGGAAAAATTCTGGATTTATACCCTGGGAGCACTTGCCCCATATGGACTTAATACAGAACTTAACTTTGGGTTTTTTTTGAAATGAGTCTCTTGGAGCCTTCTACATATCCTAAGCCATAATCCATATTATGATATCCTTTATGTGAACTAAATATGGATATATTTGGACAAATTATGAATCTTAATTTTGTATCTGATTCTATTTTCTCTAGATAATAAAAATAAATTCAAATAACTGGATTAATATTGAAAGCCTGGGTAGCGGAATCTGGTCTTGATGTCTTCCCCACTAGAACAAGTATTGTGCTAATTTATATTTCCTCTTTATCTTTAATTTAATTTTTCTTTGAAGAGGATCTGATTTATAATAATATTTAGGCTCCTTTCTTCTTTATCCAGCAACCATTTTAAATTCAATATATGTGTTTTAATTCACTTTGGATTATTCCAATGTAGTGATACTCTTTCAACACAAGATGGCGAGGTGGAGACTCTTTGGTATGCAATTAGAGCACCATATAAGGCGAAGTATTGAAGTCCCCTCCCAGTTCTGACGAAGTCTGCGGTGATTGGCGGACGAAACGCGTCAACGTATTGACGTCACTACGCTCGGCGTCTTCACTGGGTGCGGTGCCCACGAGGCGGGAAGGAACGGCGGTGTCACAGCTCCCTGCTAGGAAGGCCCCTGACCCTCTGAAAACTACCATAAGGCTATTGTTGCAGCGGCTCGCAAACGGCTATCTTTCAGGGAAATTTATCTTCCACCGGTGGCAAGTTAATTTAGCTTACGGCTGTTGAGATTGATAGAGCTTTTATGGTGTCAATAAGGGCATGTTATTTGGGCCTAAATTACCCTGTATATTCGGGGAATCTTTGCAAATCCTCTTTGGAGGACGATCTACATATATATATATATATACGCTATCCTATCTAGGGGTTGTGCTGTGACATAGCCATATCCTCATGAAACCGCAATAACCTTCTCATTTTGAGCAATTTTTGGAAACCCTTTATTGGGTATAAAAATTCAGGTTTGCAAAGCCTGCTATATGCTATATACACAGTATATGGAATAATAATCTTCTCATTTTGAGCAATTTTTGGAAACCCTTTATTGGGTATCAGAATTCAGGCCCGTATAGCCTGTTATATGCTATATACACAGTATATGTGTTTGGAATCTATGTATTGTGACTACCTGACTTCTCACCCCCATATGCATCTTGGAAAAGCATCAAGGACCTGATCCTATTTCAAGTCGACAGATGTCTTCTTGATCTTCATTGATGGTAATATACCCACTCTGTGTGTGTTTTATTTTCAGGGTGACCTGATGCCCATGATTTTTACATTTTTCACTATTTTTCTATATATATCCTCAGAATCATTTGGTACTGTGGACTTTATTTTATTTGGGGTGGCTTTCCAGGAAGTCCCTACAATTGAGAAGCTGGCCTGTCAACCTCACCTTTGAGAAGGTAATAGTAGTATCCACTGACCATTGTAGAGGGAGGCCTGGTGAATATTGGATGTGATATGGTTTTTTGGTTTTTATATTTCCATATATATACTATATATTTTTGTATTCCAGCTTTTTTCACATCAGGAGATACCTGACATACATTGGGAACACATTTGCTGCATACATGGTTTACTCGAATACAAGCCGAAAACCTATGGAAACCCAGGATAACTATATCACCACTTTATAACTCTGCCTTGTGGTACTCTATTTGTTAAGATGACCCTAAACTGAAGACGCCTAGTGCTTTTTAACATGATTTTATTTTTTTCATATGTACACCATGCTCATGTTTAACCTCCTTATGATCTATGTGATCAAATAAAGAATTGTTTGGAATATTTTTGAATTCATATTACTCCGCGTGGATCACCTAATAACCTTCTTTTTCCAGGTAGGGGTGTTCTTGTCACACTACCATTTTGCTTAGTATGTACCTTTTGGGTTTATGGATCCACACTTATATAAGTGAGTCGGAGATAAGTTAATGACACTAGTTATACGTGTCATTATTGGGTGGCTTGTTTGTGCTTTATTGTTGTGATATGCTAGATATTATACACCTGTGGCCATGGGGTGATTGGAACACCTGAATCCAATGATTTTGAGGGGTGTCCCAATACTTTTGACAATATAGTGTACATGCCAAAATGCGGTTGCTGTAACTAGAATCACACATGCACACACTTTTTTTTCCTATTTTCTCCTTTTTCTTTTCTTTGTTTTATGTTTATGCCATTATACTATTTTACACTATATTGTTCTGGATAGCCCGCCCCTGCAAGCGCTAGGAATCCAGATCCTGCTTCTTTTGTGTTTTTCTTGTATGTGCGAAAATTGAACATGAATAAAAGTGTTTGTTAAAAAAATCTGGTAAATCCTGAGAAATGGCACTACAGAGCTGGAATGAGAGGTGGAGAGTAAATGATTAACAAGTGCTTTTAGACCTTTGTATTTTGATAAAAGGTTAATATTATCCAGTGAGTGAGCACTCTTAAGGAGCATCTTAAAGCACGTGTGTTCAGTAGTTGGATTGGGTGAAAATTTGACGCTGAATATTGCTGACACTTACTGGGGGACTTTTGCTGCACTTTATGTCATATGTTTTATGTTTGTTAACACAGTGGCACTAATTCACTTTAAGATACATTTATAATAATTTAGTTCCACATTGGTTAATAATTCATATGTTGATAGATGTATTAGATTTTAAGCACTTTACATTAATTACTTTTTGGCACTATATTGAATATTCACTTTATAGAGTATTTTTGTATAATTTAGCACTTTAGGGTAGCACACTTTAAAGCACAATGTCACGCAAAAGGGGAAGTTCTGCTTGTTTGTATCCCCCCCCCCTCCACTGCCACATTTGGCACTTTTTGGGGGAAGCGGGTATCTGGTTTTGACAGGTACACGCTCCCACTTCCAGATCAGATCGCCACAGTGATCTGAGCCAGAAGTTTGTCCGCCTCTTCTTCTCCGCCTCTTCTTCTCCGCAAAGCCTTCTGGGACCTGTGAAGTGCAGGATTGCAGGACTAGTCACAAAGCACAGTGTGTTTTGCACATGCACAGTAGAAAACCAGCTGTGAAGCTGCAAGGCATCACTGCCAGTTTCCCCTACTTAATATGCCGACACCTGCACCCGAAGCCAACTGAAGAATCGGCTCAAGTTAGGACATCGCTTGATCCCTGGACAGGTAATTGTCCTTATATTATTATTTGTAGCTGCAGACTTAATTTTTTTTGAGGGGGCCCTGGAGCTCCACTTTAAAAATAAATTCATCATTCAAGGTATAAGGGGTTTAACTGAGCAGCAGCTGGACACATATGGATTATTTAGGTTTATTAATACATCGATTTAATACATTTTTATGTAGGTTTTTTCATAGCACAAGTGTTTTACTATCTCTCAGTGCAAGCTATGTTCTGCCCCCTAATACTCCTGCTACAGACACGGGTGAGCAGAATGTACTGCTTAAAGCAGATCTAAAGAAGAGATTGTGCGATGGTATACAGGTTTGCAAAGCATACTTGCACATTATGGCACACTTAGCTTACAAGAGTGCCTTTCTCCAGCAGTTTCCAATACAGGCTCTTAGGTGCTGTTGTCATCACCTTTAAGGAATAAGACGCCAATGTTCCCTGAAACAGAATGGCCAAAGCCAAGATTTGTCACTTGATGGTATTCAAGGCCAGATGTCGACCTAAACCAGACTGTAGAAAGGACAGAATGTGCCCAACAGAGTAATTACTAGGATGAAACTTCCAAGCCCTGCACTATGCAAGATACGCTTTCCAGGTGTGATGGTAGACTTTCCAAGAAGTTGACTTTCTAGCCTTCAAGAGGGTATGGAAGACTAAATCCAATATGTCCCCTGTCCCCCAGAACCTGAGCTTCAACAGCCAAGATGTTAAACCCAGCAACCAAAAATCTGGATGGTGCATTGGCCTTTGGGACAGATGATCCGGAAGGGACCACATGCTTCTGCAATGAGAAACACTAGGATGCCCTCCATCATCTGAGAAAGTGCACCTACCAATTTTCCATGCTTAGGATGTGAACAGTGGACGGGCTTGAATGACCAAGAAAGGATCAAGTTTGCTTCCTTTTGCACTGAGAGGGTACCTAGGACATGACATGCTGGCATCCATCATAGGAATTGTTAGGATCCGCCAGGTGGTGCCTCAGGCTGCCCACTGGACAGACCTACCCAGAGCGTGGAGTCTAAGCCCGGTCTGTGCTTTCACCAGGGCCCCTGATGGTGGGCATGGACTTGTAACAGACCAGGGCCAGGTCACGACCTCCGAGCAGGCCCACCAGTGGCAGAGGGAGCCTCCGGGGATGTATGCAGGTACCAGGGGAGCCAGATGTGAAGAGGACGGCGGGACCTGCGGCAATCTGTGACAGTGCAGGGCATCTTTAAATAGTGCGCCCTGCACTGTCATTGGCCGGCCAGGACGCACCCCCGGCTGTCATTGGACGCCCGAGGCACGCCCGCGGCTCCTACTGTGCATGCGCGCTGTCCTGTCAGCCGCGGCTCGCCGGGACCTAGTGCCTGTGTCCCGGCGTGATCTGCTGCCAGTGCGCGTGCGCAGGGAGAGGGGCCGCGATCCCTGACATTGGAGCCGCGATCCCTGACAGGAACTTTCCACATCATTTGTGCAAAGGGTTCCCCTGACTTCAACGCTGGATTGGAAATCTACCATACCAGAGAGATTTTGGCCTTGTAGGGCATACGCATAGGGTATTCCAAGGCCAAAGTCTGTTTATCCAATTCTGCCAGAATGTTGACTTGCAATGGTCTAAAGCAGGGGTCTCCAAATTGTAGCCCGTGGGTTGGATGTGGTCCTGTGCCTTCATCTGGTCCTTGGGGCACTATTCCTTCCACTGACACCAAAGACTGAGCACTATTCCTCCCTCTGATACCAACAATGGGGCACTATTCCTTTCACTGACACCAAAGATTTGGAACTAATTCTCCTACTGACATAAATTATGTAATTTTTTTACTCATTGACCATTAAACTCATTGTATACTCCCAGTGAAACTGAGGCATTTTCTACTCCCATTGCCCATAGTATGCCCCCCTAAAGTTTGAAGGGCAGTAAACTGGCCCTTTGTTTAGAGTGAAACTGAGTGTATTGCACTGCTTTCAAAGAGGCTGCAGTCCGGCCCAAGGCCCTCTTGTAGGCACGTACCGAGTGTTGGCTCCAGGACAGAGGGGGCCCAGATGCCTGAACAGAGGGATAGAGGTTTGTCCCTGAGCAGTTCAATGTCAGGCGCAGATGCTCTAATTGGTAAGTCAGTCCCACCAATGCAACAACTACTCTGTAAAGTCCACGTTGTTCACCAGCGGCTATGGACAGGCCAAAGAGAAGGACAACAAACAAGTAATGTTGATCACCCTCCACAAAAGCAGATGGCATTAATAAGGTGGAAAGATGGGAATGTGCAAGTAAGCATCCCTGGTGTCTACTGAAGATGGAGAATTCATAGAAGGAGATCACTGCTGCTGGTCAGCAAAGCGCATGCCCAGAGAAGGTATAAAGCACATGCTTAGTAAAACTGCTGATAGCGAGGCCACACTGGATTTACTAACCAGTCAATTGTAATGGACTAGGATGACATAATCAGAATTGTTCAGGATTCAAGCTCCCTAACCCTGCTTACGGAAGGTGCAGACCTCTTCTGGTACATCAGCCATAGACTGTAAAACTAGAACAGAAAAACAATCTCTTCAACACTTTCTGTTTCTATTACCAGATTGACCGTAACACAGGCTGTAGGATTGGCCAATCTGTAATACAATATAGTGTCTGTTCTCAAACTCTTAAAGTTCCAGTTCTCCATTTATAGTCATTTAGGTCTGGAAAGGGCCTGAGCTACTTTTATTCTTTATGATCCCATTTGATTTATTTTACTGTAACGATATCTGTTAGAGATTGGGGTAGTTTGAATATTTTTCATTATTTTCTATTTATTTAGGGAATGGGATGCACCTTTTTACAGGAAGTATATGTAAACCTAATCGCTACAATCTCATATGCTTTAACATATTCAAGTAATTTAACTCTTTAAAGTGAAGCTTCAACCTCAATCAGATGTTCTCTTCCCTCCGCCCTTACTGCCCTTCGCTGGTGCAAATCAGGCTTTTTTTTTTCAAGGGAGAACCCTCTGGCCTCTCCCCCGTGCACGTCACTCACCAATGATGCGCACTCTGTCCACTGTGCCTCCTGAGATATATACCTCACATATCCCGAGAAGCAAAGTCCTTCATTGAAAATGAGGGGGTGGGGCCAGATGGCGTGTCATCAGGAAGCTGCGGTCTGAACCCAGAAGAGCTGGCAACATATAGATATAAGAACTATTGTTAAAAATGTTTACAGTTACTTATCTCACCATAGGACCAAGTGCATATAGCCCTTGGTCACATTCAAATCTGTCTCTTAGTTTCTAAGCAGAATGGTAAGACAGGTCCTCCCAACCCATCTGACTATGCAGTTAGAAAGGAGACAATTAGAAAGAAGAAATCACACAACCTGCAGTGCTATGGGTCTATCAGGTCTTCTTTAACACAAAAACAGCCCGGCTGATGGATGACACAGGGCTGCAGCACTGAGTGATCGTTCAGTTTTATAAATGAATGATCACCACTGTCGGACTGTTATACACAGCACTGATCCCAATGTTACACGTCATTCATCAATAAACGTGAAGGCTCACACAGCACTGCAGTGCTATGTGATCCATCAGCCAAAGCTCTGTAACTGTAAGAGCAGCCACAGATGCTCTGCAGCTCTGAATGATCTGTCATTGGTATGAATGAAGATCAGCGCTGCTTGTTTACCCAGTGACAGGTACATCAGTGACAGAAAAAATACAATGGGATCAATAAAATGAAAATGGCACAACACTTACTATATGTTGAGGGAGACCTCGATGTAGCAAACTACTTAAACAATTCCTTTTGTTCAATCTTCTCAGAAATAAAGTATACTACAATAATAAGTTGGGAAATCATATTGCTTCTAGTAATGATGGTTCATTTTTAGGATTTCCAGAGACAGTGGAAGCAGAGGAACTAGTTTGGCTAAAGATTGTTAAAACAATGGGCCCCAATGGTATTTGTCCCATAGCTCTAGGAGAACTTCTGGAGCATTAACTGAACTTTTAAATCAATCTCTTCTAACAGGAGAAGTTCCCCATGACTGACAGATAGCTAATATTTTACAGTTAGGTCCATATATATTTGGACACAGGCACAATTTTAGTTTTTTCAGGTATTTACCAAAACATATTAAAATTCTAGTTATATAATGGATATGGGCTGAAAGTGCACACTCTCATGTTTAATTTGAGGGTATGTACATCCAAATTGGAGAAAGGGTTTAAGAATTACAGCTCTTAAGAGCAGCCCCCCCCCCCTTTTTCAAGGGACCAAAAGTAATTTGACAATTGAATCAAAAAGGGTTTCATGGCGAGGTGTGGCAGCGCCGCCAAATGCTTCCACCTGACAGGTGAGCCCTGCTGTTTGCCCGCAGCAGGACTAAAGGTAGAAAGAAACTACATGTCCTGGGCATCGGGCGATAAGCATCCAACATCCTTGCATCTGTAAACCATGGTGGAGGCAGTGTGATGCAATGGCTTCCAGTGGCACTAGGTCATGGGTGTTTATTGATGATGCGACAGAAGACAGAAGCAGCTGGATGAATTCTGCAGTGTTTAAAGATATACTGTCAGCCCAGATTCAGCCAAATGTAGCAAAGTTGATTGGAGAGCACTTGACAGTACAGATGGACAATGAACCAAAACGCACTGCAAAAGCAACCTAGGAGCTTTTCAAGGAAAAGAAGTGGAAAATTCTGCAATGGCCAAGTCAATCACCTTATCTCAACCCAATTGAGCATGCATTTCACTTGCTGAAGGCAAAACTAAAGGCAGGAACCCACAAAGAACACCGGAAGACAGCTGCAGTTAAAGCCTGGCAAAGCATCAGAAAGGAGTAAACTTAGTCTTTGGTCTTTGGTGTCCATGGGTTCCAAACTACTTCAGACAGACATTGCCAGTAAAGGATTCTCAACAAAATATTAAAAATGAACATTTTATTAATGATTATATTCATTTGTCCAATTACATTTAAGCCCCTGAAAATGGAGGGACTGTGCATAAAATTGGTTGCAGTTCCTAAAATTTGTACTTGATATTTATGTTCAACGCCTTGAATTAAAGCTGAAAGTCTGCACTTCAGATTAATTTGGATTGTTACGTTGTAATTTATTCTGTGACATACAGAGCCAAAAAGTATGAAAATTGTGCCGGTGTCCAAATATATATGGGCATAACTGTACCTATCCACAAGAAGAGCAGCAAGGCAGAAGCTGGCAATTACAGGCCAGTGAGTTTAACTTCGGTAGTAGTCAAGGTAATGGAATCACTCCTGAAAAGAAGAATCATTGATCACTTAAAGACACACAGCTTGCTGGATCCAAAGCAGCATGGCTTTATTGAGGCAGATCATGTCAGACTAATCTGATTTGATTTTTCTACTATATTACCAATGCTTTGGACCAGGGTGGTGCTGTGGACATAGCAGATCTTGATTTCAGCAAGGCATTTGACACAGTTCACATAATGATCTAATACCAAAGTTGTACAAGCTAGGGCTTAGCCCTTGGGTGGTTCAGTGGATATGCAGCTGGCTAAAGGATAGATACCAAAGTATGGTTGTAAGAACAGAGACCAGTCACTAGTGGTGTACCACAAGGCTCTGTATTAGCTCCTGTTTTATTAATTTTATATGCAAGTGATATAACTAAAGGTTTGTTGGGTAAGGTATGTCTTTTTGCTCGATGACACAAAGGTGTGCTATAGGGTTGATATCCCTGGAGGTTTATGTAACATGGAACATGATTTGGCATTGCTGGATGATTGGTCAAAAAAGTGGAAATTGCAGTTCAATGTTTCTAAACATAAAATAATGCACCTAGGGAAAAAAATTCCTTCAGGGAGTACAACATTGGGGGTACATTATTGGCCAGCACTTCAGATGATTACAAAATGAGCAAACAGTGTGGTCAGGCAGTGGGGAAAGCGAATAGAATTGTAGGATGCGGTACTAGAGGGGTCACCAGCAGGAGGAAACAGGTCCTGATTCCCCTACATATATCTTTAGTTAAACCTTGTGTCCAGTGTCCAGTTCTGGAAACCTCACTTATAAAAAGATATTGATAAGACAGAATGAGTCCATAGACGGGTAACAAAAATGGTAAAAGGTCTTGGGGGATAAAACATATCAAGAGTGACTTCAGGAACTTAACATGTACTACCTGGAGGAAAGAAGGGAAAGGGAAGACATGACTGAAACTTTTAAATACATCATGGGGTGAATACGGTTCAGGAGGGCAGTATTTTCAACATGAAACCAAAATCAAGAACATGGGGACATGATCTTAAACTAACTGGAAAAAAGTTCAAAGCAAATCTCAGAAAGTACTATTTTACTAAAAGAGTAGTTAATGCTTGGAATAAACTTTAAGAGGTAGTGAGCCAGTCAACAGTAAATAACTTCAAACATGCTTGGGACAAGCATAGATCTATAAAAAAAAGTTTTTTAAAAAAAAAGGGCAGACTCGATGGACCACTTGGTCTTTTTCTGCCGTCACTTTTCTCTGCACAGGCATTACACAGAGCTTGCAACTCTGGGGGATCTTTTAATATTATGAAAGAACAGGCAGCACTAATTGTTTATTCACATCAGTGATAGACCATATAACTTATAGAGGGGGAGGAGCTCTGTGCTGGCTGTAACTCCCCCCACAGAGAACAATGGGGCCATCAATCAGTAAGGCACAAAGTGCTATATGCACTTGGTCCCCCAAGGAGTTAAATACAACTTACAAAATGTTAATGATCGCCCTCCTTTAACACCAGAAGTAGGCAGAATACTTGCAAAAGTCCTTGGTTTGAGCAGAGTCCAACTGCCCGAACAAAAGGCTGCTTTGGCTCTCAAGTCTCTTAGATGGTTCCTGATGGATGTTAAAGGAGAGCTATTTTTTTCTCCAGGCTGTCAGTCTTTTTCTATCATCTCAAAGGGGTGTCTCCTGAGAACAAATGGCCAATCATCCCGTTTGGGGATGGGTGTTAGGCAGTAACCAAGGTTATGACCAAATCCCTTACAATTTCATACTATGGCCAATAACCTTCAATAGGTACAGGTAGCATCCTAGCAACTGGCAGATTAATATTTAGAATTATATTCCAAACGCAAAAGGTACCAAACATAGCATATCCTGCCACTCCAGATAAAAGATTACTTTCTACTCTCTTGTAGGTGCTAACATAGGGATGTAAGGTCTCATGTGACTCATATTAAAATGACCTATCCGAATATATACTTCATATTAATGTGCCCAGTTCCTGCTGAAGTTTATGAATTTGTATGAAAAATGACTCATGTGGAATGTATGTTTTATGGCAAACTCTAATGGCCTAATAGGTCATGATTGCCTGAGTTATTGTTTTACGATTGGGCAGAGGAAAGTGGTTTTCAAGCAGACCCCCTGGAACCAGACTAATTAGTGGTTTACAGCCATGGAGCTCATCTAGCTGTGTTTAATTTAGGATAAGAGGCCCTTTTGACCTCTGTTCACTTACAGACTCACATTCCATTCAAAAGGGAGGAGGGAGGACAGGAGAGACAACATGGTTGCGACCTAACAAGATGGGTGTCACGTACAGCGTCCATGCCTCTATTGCGCACAATCGGCACAGTGATCAGCTCCTGGGATACTCTGAGTAGGACCTGATTAGGGACTTTCATTTGTGACTGCAGTTAGGAGGATTTAGTGTGAAAACTGCCCTCCTATTGATTGCTGTTATCATTTTGGAGTATCCGGTGACCTTAGACTCCTTTCCTGTTCAAGGTATTCAGCAGTAAAATCTAAAAAGACATCTCCTAGACTGAACCTGAATTGTTGATGTGTGTGTGTGTGTGTGTGGAGCTATGCTTGTGAGAATGACAGCCTCTGTACAAAAAGGGGGGACCTAGGCATATTCTCAGTGGGGGTAATCACTACATTTATATTTTACAGAAACATTGGGAAATATTTTTATTAGACAATATACTTTGGTGTATTTTTAGTGAAATTTTGTGTTTTGTATAAATCAATGCACTAATATAGTGTGACATACAAATGCGGAACCAATTTTTTTATTCTTTAAGGTATCTGCTTTCAGAAAATGAATGTTTTGGGGGTTTTAAGTTATCTTCAGGCCTAAAATGATCCTTTTAGACATCTATGCAAAAAAGGAAAAAAATGTGGCAGCGAAAAGGTTAAACAGTTGGCTGACGCTGGCAGCTTTCCTGGGGATCATACCATGAAGGTACACAGGCATAATTCATAGTTGTCACCATTAGGAAACCAGCCCTTGGCATGCAGCCATCGCTGGAATACACGTATATAGACAGAAATTGGCTGCAGGAGATCAGCACCATGGAGATGAAACAAAGGATGAAAAAAATATGAAAACCACAAAAGTTTATAATATGGAAGAATCAATCAACTACCACAGTGCTCACCATAGGAACACCAGGGATTTCACACAAAGGAAGCAATACAAAGAGAACAGGATACTTTTTCACAGTACATGGTACAGAAGGCACATATCAGGAATATGAAATGCTGACTTTACATATTCTTTAGGCTGTTTTTTCAAACCAAAAACACTTAAAGTAAAGGCAAAACATTTTTTGTTTTGGGTAAAGTACAGAGGGATTAGAACACCTGGCAGTTTTTGTTGCTGTCTATGCCCCTGTTAAGCCCTGTACACACAGGCCAAATATCGGGTGGTTCTACAGAAACTGGCCGACATTCGGCCTGTGTTTACACCAGCTTGGCCAGCTTCTGTCGAATGGACATGCTGGAAAACCAGTATCCGTTTGGCATCCGATCAGTGCTGACAGCCAATGGCTACTAGTGCTGACTGGTGCGTTCTGGCATTGGGGAAGTCTCCCTGTCAGAACACAATAGTTCAGCGGAGAGATCACATAGTTAGTACAGCAAGCTTCTCCCCAGCTCTTCAGTTTTTTTTTTAGTTCAACCTTCTGAACAAAAACAAACTGATAGTGTGTACCCAGCATTGGGGAGATTCCCCCTCTATTTGTTCTGTTTATTATTATCATTGAAAGTAAAAGAAAATCCCAAATTTTGGGCCGTCCCCAGAAAAGTAACACAGGGGAAATCTTACAATGAGGACACTAGTTTTGGTGACCTGGGGGGTCCCGAAGGGATTCTCTTAACCACCTGTCCTTCAGAGGACTTTCCCCCCTTCCTGACAAGGCCATTTTTTTGCGATACAATGCTGCATTACTTTAACTGACAATTGCACGGTCATGCAACATTGCACCCAAATGAAATTTATGTCTTTTTGTTCCCACAAATGGATCTTTCTTTTGGTGGTATTTGGTCAGCTCTGCATTTTTTATTTTTTGTGCTATAAACAAAAAAAGACTGACAAGTTTGAAAAAAAAAACTTTTTTACTTTTTGCTATAAAATATATCCAGTAAAACAATAAAAAAAAATCAAATGTCATCATAAATTTAGGTCAAAATGTATTCTACTGCATGTCTTTGCTACAAAAAATCCCAATACGTGTAAATTAATTGGTTTCCGTGAAAGTTATAGCGCCTTCAAATGACAATATACAGTATATACTGGAATTTTAATTTTATTTATTTAATACTAGTAATGGCGGTGATCAGCAACTTATAGCAGGAATGCTGCGGGCATTCTGACACTGGGTGGGAACTTGCTAGCTGCTACTGACATCCCCAGTGACACGAATACAGTGATTAGTGCTAATAAAAAGCACTGACACTGTACTAATGGCACTGAGCAGGAAAGGGTTAACATCTGGGGTGATCAAAGGGTTAGCTGTGTGCTGTTTTACTGTGTTGATTGTGTGTGCTTTACTAAGTAAGCACTCTGCTTTGTATTTCTCTGCTATACAGAGCAATACAAAGCAGCATGCTGGTGCTAACAGGGGGGAGATCTGTATTGTTTACACACAGACCTCTCCTTTGTCAGTGTTCCTCAGCGATTGCCGGGTGCTGGCAGGGAATCTCCAGCCGGGACCTGGTGATCGACAGCTGCAGCCACTGCGTGAGTAGAACGGTGCACGCCCCCTACCCGGAAGTAAGAAATTACCTATATATACACGTTATTTTGCGCAGCTCTCCCGCCCTGTAGCAGTAGTTTTCCTATAGGGCGGTTGGGAAACGGTTAATTTGCAGGGATTTCCTCTCACTTTTCGCTATGGGACAGGAAGTGAAGAGAAAACTGCAGTGGGTCACAGATGGCGAAAAAATCTGACAGGGGTTATAACCCTCCCTTACTCTATCCAAAATGAAATGTTTTGCCTATAGTTCTACTTTAATGCAATAAAAATACTTTATAGTTTGGAATGGGGTATAAAAGGTTGAGCACTAGTGTCAGACATACATGGCTATGTTTTTTGTTCGTTCAGGCAGCAGGCTTCCCCATCTACACTATCGCAGTGGATGGGGAGCTCCTTCCCGCTGTAACGCTGACAGAAGAACTCTTCCACCATCAAAATACACCGATCAGTGCTGCAGTCAACTAGTTGCATGTGCTGATCAAAGCAGGATTTTCCCATACAACCATTCAAGCCGACTGACAGGTCAAATTTTCATGAACGGGAACAGCCATAGATGGATTGAGGTTCGATCCATCTGTGGTCAGCTCAACCTAAAAAAAAAAAATGAAGCTATGGTTTTAGGGCCGGTTCACACTATACAGTTGCAAGAAAATATATGTGAACCCCTTGGTATTACGTGGAGTTTTGCATGAATTGGGCATAAAATGTGCTCTGAACGTCATCTAAGTCACAACAATAGAAGAACACAGTCTGCTGAACATAATACTACACAAACATTAGATGTTGCCATGGTTTAATTGCACATAACATGTAAACATTCACAGTGCAGGGAGGAAAAAGTATGTGAACCTTTGGACTTAATAACTGGTTGACCCTCCTTTGGCAGCAATAACCTCAACCAAACGTTTCCTGTAGTTGCAGATCAGACCTGCACAATGATTTGGAGTAATTTTGGACCACTCCTCTTCCCAAAACTGTTTTAGTGTAGCAATATTCTTGGGATGTCTGGTGTGAATCGCTCTCTTAAGGTCATGCCACAGCATTTTAATCTGGTTGAGGTCAGGACTCTGACTGGGCCACTCCAGAAGGCGTATTCTGTGCTGTTGCAGCCATTGTTTTGTTGAATTACTTGTATGCTTTGGGTCATTGTCCTGTTGTATCACCCATCCTCTGCGGAGCTTCCGTTGGCGGACAGATGGTCGTACGTTTTCCTGCAAAATGTCTTGATAAACTCTGGAATTCATTTTCCCATCAATGACAACAATCCGTCCAGGCCCTGAGGCAGCAAAGCAGCCCCAAACCATGATGCTCCCTCCGCCATGTTTTACAGTGGGGATGAGGTTTTGATGTTGGTGTGCTGTGCCTTTTTTTCTCCACACATAGTGTTGTGTGTTCTTCCCAAACAACTCAATCTTGGTTTCATCTGTCCACAGTATATTTTGCCAGTAGTGCTGTGGAACATCCAGGTGCTCTATTGCAAACTTCAAACGTGCTGCAATATTCTTTTTGGACAGCAATGGCTTCCTCCGTGGTGTCCTCCCATATACTCCATTCTTGTTTAATGTTTTCCTTATTGTAGATGTGTCAACAAAAATGTTAGCATGTGCCAGAGATTTCTGTAGGCCTTTAGCTGACACTCTGGGATTCTTCTTTACCTCATGCAGCATTCTGCGCTGTGCTCTTGCAGTCATTTTTACAGGACGACCACGCCGAGGGAGAGTAGCAACAGTGCTAATCTTTCTCCATTTGTAGACAGTCTGTCTTACCGTGGACACATGAACATCAAGGATTTTGGATATACTTTTGTAACCCTTCCCAGCTTCATGCAAGTCAACAATTCTTGATCGTAGGTCTTCTGAGAGCTCTTTTCTGCGAGGCATGGTTCACATTAGACAGTGCTTCTTGAAACCAGTAAGCCTAAAACAGGTGTGTCAGGGATCCCGGGCTCGCGGCGGTGCGCGCATGCGCAGAACGCTGGGTCCTTGGCGATCGCGGCAGGGGCCGCGCATGCGCACTAGCGATCGCGGCCGCACCAATGGAAAAACAGGGTGCCCTATTTAAACGGCCCTGTGCATATCCAAGTTGCCGCAAGGTCTTGTTCCTGTCCTGTAAGTACACTTCCTTGTTGCCGAACTCTGCCTGTTCTGATATACGCTGACCTGCTCCTGCTCTGACCCCGGCTCGTTCCTGACCATCCTTTTGCCTGACCCTCGGTACCACGCTGCCTGCTACCTGCTGAACCTGGCTTGTGACCCCGACCATTCTCCGCTTACTCCCCCTGTACCACGCTGTCCGCACGATACCGACCCGGCTAGTCTGACCTCGCTTACCCCTGACAGTCGCCCATCCATCCCGCTCGGATCGGGATCTGTCATCCCATCCATCCCGCTCGGATCGGGATCTGTCATCCCCTTCACAGCAGGCTCAACCCGGGCACATACCCTCAGCGGGACCCCTCTGCCACCACCGGGGGTGCCCAGGAACGCGACCTGGTTTCAGTCTTGCACCAAGTCCATCCCCACCATCAGGGGCCCTGGTGAAAAGGCAGACTGGGACTTAGACTCCGCGTCCTGGGAAACCCCGTGCCGTGGACCACTAGAGATCCCGTTGGGCGGAGCCTGACAGTACCTTGCGGCCATGACTGAGCCTGGAAGGGGAACTTCCCCTCTGGATGACATCTGTCAGCAGATGGAGACCCTTACACTGGGAATTAGGGGCCTACAGGAGGGTTATACGGAATTGGACAGTCGCATGCAGACGTTAGCTACATCTGCCAGGGGGTCTGGGGAACCCACTAGGGAGACACCGGGGTTGTTACCCGTACCAGAACCCCATGTCCCCACACCAGAACGTTTTTCTGGAAACCAAAGTAAATTCAGGGCCTTTCGTAGCTCCTGTCAGCTATACTTTGACCTCCAGCCTCGGACCTTTTTCTCCGAATCGGTGAGAGTAGGGTTCATCATTTCCCTACTACAGGGGGGACCCCAAGACTGGGCCCACCGGCTCCTAGAGAATCGAGACCCACTGTTGAAGTCAGTGACAGTATTTTTTGAGGCTATGGCCCTCTTGTATGACGACCCGCTGCGCACCGCAACGGCCGAGAGGGCCCTATATACACTCAGGCAGGGTCACCGGACAGTGGAGGACTATGCCGCCGAATTCAGGCATTGGCGTAGTGACAGCCAATGGAACGAGGCGGCTCTGCACCACCAGTTCCGCGTAGGGTTAGCTGAATCCCTGAAGGACGAATTGGCCCGAATAGACATACCTAGCACTTTGGAGGCCTTAATAACTTTGACTATTCGAATTGACCGCCGGTTGCGGGAGCGCAGGCAGGAAAGGTGCAACCAAGGACAAGGACCAACTGGAACACCCCCTCGGGCTTCAACCCAGTTGCAGCCGGCAAGCCAGAATCAGGATGCTATGGATACACCCAAGACCGGGCCATCGGGAAGGATACGGCCGACACTTACACCTGAGGAACGCCAGAGCGTCTTACCAACCATCTCTGCCTCTACTGTGGGGGAGCAGGCCATGTGGTATGTACCTGTCCAGCCAAGAGGGATAAGTGTTCCGCTGTTTTCTCTACGGTCACTTCTAACAGTGTGGGCAACAGCAGTTATCTAGCGGTACCTGTGTCACTTCAGCTGCCAGGGAGAACAGTGGTAACCATGGCAATTGTGGATTCTGGGGCATGTAGTTGCTTCATAGATTTGGACTTTGCAGTTCAGCAACAAATTCCCCTACAAACTAAGGAGGTGGGATTGAATATTTTTCTAGCAGATGGATCACGTATTAAGTCAGGGGTGGTGGACCACGAGACCCCACCTATCCGTACTACCGTATCGTCCCATCATGAAGAACTCCTTCGGTTGGACGCCATAGCATCCCCATTATTTCCAATTATTTTGGGGCTCCCGTGGTTACGAGCCCATAATCCCCAGGTGGACTGGAAGGTGGGTTCTATCCAGTTCCTCTCCACATACTGCCAGCAGCACTGCCTCCCTAAGACCTCCCCGATTCCGCCGACTTTGTTGTGTCTAGAGACAGATGCGGAGCTGGCGCAAGTCATTCCTTCAGCCTACCATAATTTTCTGGATGTGTTTAGCAAGCGGGGGGCGGACACTCTCCCCCCGCACCGAGCTTATGACTGCCCAATTGATCTCCTCCCAGGGTCGGAAATCCCATTTGGGCGGATATTCCCCTTATCCGAACGGGAGTTAGGGGTACTAAAGGAATATATCGATGAAAACCTCCATAAGGGGTTTATTAGACCCTCCACGTCACCAGCCGGGGCGGGCATTTTCTTTGTGGAAAAAAAAGACAAGTCCCTCCGGCCCTGCGTAGATTACCGGGACTTGAATAAAGTCACGGTAAAAAACCGTTACCCGCTACCACTAGTCCCCGAACTTTTTCAGAGGCTGAAGTCAGCATCCGTCTTCACTAAACTAGACTTGAGAGGTGCCTATAATTTAGTTCGTATCAGAGAGGGGGACGAGTGGAAGACAGCATTCCGTACCAGATTCGGACACTTTGAATATTTGGTTATGCCCTTCGGCCTATGCAACGCCCCTGCCACCTTCCAGCATTTCATAAATGATGTGTTCAGGGACTACCTGGATATCTTCGTCATCGTATACCTAGACGATATCCTTATCTTTTCCCCAACCTTGGAGGACCATAGAGGTCACATGAGGCGCGTGTTAGAATGACTCCGCCAACACAGCTTATATACCAAGGCAGACAAGTGCTGCCTTGAACAGAGTAGTATTTCATTTCTGGGTCTAACCATCTCTCCCACTGGAATAGCCATGGATCCCCAAAAGGTTTCGGCCATCTTAGATTGGCCAGCACCCACCGATAAAAAAGCGGTCCAACGCTTTATCGGCTTTGCGAACTTTTACAGAAAGTTCATTAAGAACTTTTTGGGCCTAGTGTCCCCTATCACCCAGCTGACCAGGCAGGGGGTTCGCTTCCAGTGGACACCTGAGGCACAGAGGGCTTTCGAAGCCTTAAAGGAATTGTTTACGGCAGCTCCTATTTTGAGCAGAATGCGGTCGGGGCGATCCTGTCCCAGAGGAAGGGTATCAAAGAGCTTATGCACCCGGTGGCTTTCTTCTCCAGGAAACTAACTCCTGCTGAAAGGAATTATGATATCGGGGATCGGGAACTCTTGGCGATCAAGGTGGCACTAGAGGAATGGAGGTACTTGTTAGAGGGGGCGGTACACCCAATATTGATTTTCACGGATCATAAGAACCTGGAATATCTGAGGACAGCTAAACGTCTGAGGCCACGTCAAGCCAGGTGGGCACTGTTCTTTTCACGGTTCTTTTTCCATATAACCTATAGGCCAGGGTCTAAGAACACAAAACCAGACGCGCTCTCCCGCATGTTTGGGGATCCCGAAGAGAGTCCCAAGCCAGACACTATCCTGTCCCCAGGAAATTTCCTAGTCCTCCAATCGGAGCTCCATTCTAAACTGCAGACAGCGTCCGTAGGAATGCAAGGTCCACCCAGTGTCCCCTTACTAAATAGGGAGGGACTTCTCTGGAAGGAGGATCAGATTGTGGTCCCTGAAGAAGCCCGTACATTGGTATTAGGATACTGCCACGATCACCCGCTGGCCGGGCACTTTGGGGTACGTAAGACCTTGGAGCTGCTGCAGCGTACTTTCTGGTGGCCTATATGGCCAGAGAGTGCGAAACCTACATAAAGGCCTGTCCCGTTTGTCAGAGAAACAAACCCACTAGGAATAAAGCTTGGGGTCTCTTGCGCCCATTACCAATACCCGACAGGCCATGGACTATGATTTCCATTGACTTTATCGTGGAACTTCCACCCTCTCAGGACCACACAGCAATCTTCGTGATTGTAGACCGCCTGTCCAAGATGGCCCATTTTGTACCTTTAAAGGACACACCTACGGCCCTTGAGACAGCACGTGTGTTTATTAAGGAAGTGGTAAGACTCCACGGAATTCCCAGGGATATTATATCTGACAGAGGGGTTCAGTTTACATCCAGGTTGTGAAACCCTGGGAATTAAGTTATCGTTCTCCTCAGCTTATCACCCACAGACCAATGGCCAGACGGAGCGTACAAACCAGACCCTAGAGCAGTACCTCAGGTGCTATACCACCTTCCTCCAAGATGACTGGGTTACTCTCCTGCCGCTTGCGGAATTCGCATATAACAATGCGAGTCACTCTGCTACTAGACAGTCCCCGTTTTTCGCGAACTATGGGTTCCACCCTGTATTCCTGCCAGATCTGATCCCGGAGGTCGCAGTTCCGGCCACGCAGGATATGTTGACCTTTTTGTCAACCAATAGCAAGGTATTGCAGGAAGCAATGGCAAAGGCCCAGGGTGACAATAAGAGGGCATTTGATAGGAAAAGAAGAGGGGAATTAAGTTTGCGGCCAGAGGACCAGGTTTGGTTGTCCACCGCAAATTTAAAAATGTCCTGCCCTTCAAAGAAATTGGCTCCCAAATTCTTGGGGCCTTTTCGGGTCAAACGTAAGATCAACGAGGTAGCATACGAGCTTGCACTGCCCGAGTCTATGAAGGTTCATCCGGTCTTCCACGTGTCCCTGTTGAAACCAACAACTCCAGACCCCTTCCCGGATCGTAGGTCTAAACCTCCGGAGGCAGTAGACGTGGATGGGGAGGAGGAATTTGAAGTTGAAGCTTAGATTGTAGGAAAAGGGGAGGCCAAACTCAGTTTCTGGTTAAGTGGAAGGGATATGGGGCGGAGGAGAATTCATGGGAGCCGGCCCAAAATGTGCACGCCCCAAGACTTGTGTGGGAATTTTTTCGGAACCAGCCCTTAAGAGGGGGTCAGTTGGGCATCCGGAGGTTGCCCGTAGGGGGGGGGGCAATGTCAGGGATCCCGGGCTCGCGGCGGTGCGCGCATGTGCAGAACGCTGGGTCCTCGGCGATCGCGGCGGCGGCCGCACATGTGCACTAGCGATCGCGGCCGCACCAATGGAAGAACAGGGCGCCCTATTTAAACAGCCCTGTGCATATCCAAGTTGCCGCAAGGTCTTGTTCCTGTCCTGTAAGTACGCTTCCTTGTTGCCAAACTCTGCCTGTTCTGATATACGCTGACCTTCTCCTGCTCTGACCCCGGCTCGTTCCTGACCATCCTTTTGCCTGACCCTCGGTACCACGCTGCCCGCTACCTGCTGCACCTGGCTTGTGACCCCGACCATTCTCCGCTTACTCCCCCTGTACCACGCTGACCGCACGATACCGACCCAGCTAGTCTGACCTCGCTTACCCCTGACAGTCGCCCATCCATCCCGCTTGGATCGGGATCTGTCATCCCCTTCACAGCAGGCTCAACCCGGGCACATACCCTCAGCGGGACCCCTCTGCCACCACCGGGGGTGCCCAGGAACGCGACCTGGTTTCAGTCTTGCACCAAGTCCATCCCCACCATCAGGGGCCCTGGTGAAAAGGCAGACTGGGACTTAGACTCCGCGTCCTGGGAAACCCCGTGCCGTGGACCACTAGAGATCCCGTTGGGCGGAGCCTGACAAGGTGTGTGTTTTTTAAGGGCAGGACAGCTGTCAGCAACACGTCCAATATCATCACACTGATTGGAGTCAAGGTTGGCTCACTCCTGGCTCCAATTAGCTCTGGGAGAAGTCATTAAGCTAGGGCCTCACATACTTTTTCCTCCCTGCACTGTGAATGTTTACATGTTATGTGCAATTAAACCATGGCAACATCTAATGTTTGTGTAGTATTATGTTCAGCAGACTGTGTTCTTCTATTGTTGTGACTTAGATGACGTTCAGAACACATTTTATGCCCAATTCATGCAAAACTCCACGTAATCCCAAGGGGTTCACATACTTTTTTCTTGCAACTGTAGAAATGCAGTCCAGATGTGTTCCGAATGAGTTTTTGCCTGCACATTTTTGGCACGTTCCGGTGCGTTTTTGATGCATTCCAGTTCATTTTTTCCCCTCTATTTTTCATTAATTTAAATAGGGACATGTGCGTTCCAGTTAGTTTTTGGTGCGTTTTGGATGCGTTATACCGCATTCCAGTACAGTTCTGTGCATAAAAAATGCAGCATGCTCTACTATTTCTTCTGCAACTGGAACTGCAAGCCCTGATGTGAACTATGACATTGACAACCATATAACCTACTTTCTGTGCATTTTGGATGCAGAAAAAAAGCACACTGAAATGCATGTAGTGTGAACTGGCCCTTAGTCTGACTTTAAACAGACTACACTAGGTATACAGGTGTGTTCACACATCTGCATGCTCGTGCGTTTTAACCCTTTTGCTGCCAGAGCAATTTTTAGGTTTTTTTTGCACTTGTTCAAAAAAATCATTTTAGCTGTGAAGATTAGCTAAAATCCTCAAATATTATACATATTCTGAAACCAGACACCGCAGAGTGTAAAGTTGTGGAAGTTCTGATTTTTTATGTCATACTATATTACCACAACAGTTTAAGAAATGCAAAGTCAATTATAAAGTCAGTTTTAGGGCATGCAAACACAATATATTACTCATTTCAAGGTGAAATATGAAAGATGAGGCACACCACGTAAAAAAATACACAACATGTCAAGCTTTAACCTCCCTAGCGGTATGATTCTGTCAATATTTCTGTGCTCAAAGCGGTACATTTTTTGCATGGAAATATGTTGTTTTTTTATTGTAGGCCTGTAATTTTTAGGAATAACTAACTGAAATCTGTCCGAACAAGAGTCTAGTAAACATCCCGGGTATGATAAAATTGAAGAACGAAATCATAAATTATACTAATAAAAATGCAGGCAGGGCACAGGACAAATCATTAGGGACAAAATGTATGTGAAATGGTTTGATACAGTAATGGAATACTATGTGATTTTAGTGTATTTACAGTAGTGAATGTCACTTTTTAACATTTTTAAATTTCCCACTGGTTACGTCCCCCATACGTCCCGACACTCGCAGGGACCAGGACCCGGAAGACGGATACCAGCATCGGCCGTAGGAGATGGCCTGGGACGCTGCAAGGGGGACATCGCGGGAGCGAAGGACAAGGTAAGTGAAACAGGGAATCCCAGAGCAATGTTGCAGGGTAATACTTAGTGTAGCTCGGGGTTACAGCTTTTGGTACTGAAAGTTAACCCCGAGCTACACTCAGGAATACCGCCAGGGAGATTAAAATTGCACGCAAACATTAAACGATACCCTATATTTTCCACAGACATCACTTTAAAAGCCTCGCAGGTTTTCATTTAGAGTTAACCGTGAATAATAGGCCAAAGATTACTGCTCTCACTCTGGTGTGCGCAGCAATATGTGACGTGTATCGCAATCAACATGTTTGGGCATAGATGCTCCCAACACATGTATTCACGTTCGTACATGTTTGCATGTAGAGAGAGAATTTTACATATTCGGGGCAGGGAGAGCTTTTAAGCACTTCAGTGTAAGAATGCCATTAAGAATCAATGGAACCTCCTTATGTCTACTAAAAAGCAGCCTGCAGGTTCGGAATGTGTGCAATTTCGCAAGCCTTCCCGACCTGCCCCCAAATGTGATCTTAGGCTTACGCATTCTTACTTTTTTAGTGTAAATACCGAAATCTGACTTAATATCAGCTTCTTGCAATCGTTGTACAGCAGACGGACAGATCGAACTGTCAAAATAAAAACAGTAGGAGATTCATCCATGCATGCTGTATAGTGTGGATGGAGAAATCAGTTAAGCTGGCTATACACTGATCAAAAGCAGTGTAAAGCCATCCCTGCTCGGGAGAAGTTGATCGTTCAATTGACAGCAGTCAAAAAGGACATGCTGGAGAACATTTCTCAATCCAATTGGCTGATTTCATCCAACTGGCTGCAGCCACCAGGGGTGGACTGACCATTTGGAAACTCGGGCACTGCCCGAGGGCCCGGGGTCAGTAGGGGGCCCCATGAGATGCCCCTGGTACCTTTTTCATAGGCTTTTTTGAGTTTGGGCAAGGACACAGGGGCCCCATGATCCCCTATAGCCCGGGGGCCCCATGAGTTGTCAGTCCACCCCTGGCAGCCATTGATCAGTGTACTCTGACAGTGGCAAGTCCTGCTGTCACAATACAATGTCCCGGCAGAGGGATTCCTCCATCCACCTCATTCGTTCAGTCTGCTGGTTGAAAGGAAAAAAAAAAAAAACGAACCATCTACGGCCAGCGTTTGTAGCCAGACACAGCAAGCCAGTTATAGTGTATAGCAGTATTCCCAAGTACAATTAGTGCTTAAAAGTCAATGTAACACACAAAGAAGAGATATCAGTGCAGCTGGAAGTAGTTAAAATCAGGAACAATTCCTTCCAGGGACAGACCTTCATAATCTAGTACTGTCCCAGGACGGCTGAACCTATTGTTTTCGATTGTAAGCTCTAAGGAGCAGGGCCCTCTGTTTCCTCTTGTACTGTAACTGTAATGTCTACCTTCTTTTTGTAATATATTTCATTTTGTATATAAATCCTGTATAATAATAACAACAATAATAATAATGAACTGTCGGCAGAAGAAACAATCACATACAGTATACACAGACACGGGAAGGATTTACTAACCAGACAACTGTAATGGGCTAGGATGTTTTCATCAGATGTATTCCGTAGGCTCCCATATTCCTCACCCTTCTTACAAAAAGTGCAGAGCTCCTCTGGCACGTCAGCCATAGAGGACAGAGCTAGAACGGAAAAGCAAACTCCTCCAGACACTTTCACTTTCTATTACCGGATTGAACAGAACACAGGCTGTAGGATGGGCCAGTCGGTTATGCAATACTGTGTTTGTTTTCAAACTCTTAAAGCGGTATTAAACCCCAAACCAAAAATGTACCAGGCATTAGATGTGGTGGCAGCATTCGGTTCATTTTTTTTTTGGCTCCCCCTTCCTTTATTTCATGTGGATTCAACCAGAAACACACTTCCTGTCTGAAGCTGAATTCACACTGTCTTGCAGTAAAATGCAGGGAACATGGATGTACATTTCCATCATTTCATCATGGATTGATTTATATTGCATACATGCTGCATAACACAACGACGCAGAGTTGGAGTGTGAACAGGACACAATTTTATTTTAATGTGTATGCGTTGACCTGCATTTTACAAGTGTGCCAAAATGCAGATCAGTGCGTTAAAATTCGCATAAACTTGAAATGTACATTCATTTTCCCTGCATTTTACTGCAAGTCAGTGTGAATTCAGCCTTAGGGCGTCTGAATTCTGGATGAAGTAGTAAAGCAGACAGCTTTGAACAGCAGCATTGTCAGCCAGGGGAGAGGGTAGGCCACATGCACACAGTATTCTTTTAGACGTATTTTCTCTTTATAGGAGAAAAGCTGCAGAAAAAAAAAAAAAAACGTGGTAGAAATTGAGTTTTTGCGCGCTTTCAACCATTTGGTGTTAATGCATTCTAATGACCAGAATAATAATTGATTATATCCATTAGAATTCATTAATGTGCGTCTGCACAGCCCAAATGCTCCTTTTATTTATTTATTTCAGGTACTTATATAGCGCTGTCAATTTTACGCAGCACTTTACATATATATTGTACATTCACATCAGTCCCTAACCCTCAAGGGGCGTACAATCTAAGGTCCCTAACTCACATTCATACATACACATACTAGGGCCAATTTAGACAGGAGCCAATTCACCTACCAGTGTGTCTTTGGAGTGTGGGAGGAAACCCACGTAGGCACAGGGAGAACATGCAAACTCCAGGCAGGTGGTGCTATGGTGGGGATTCAAACCAGCAACCCTAGTACTGCCAGGCTGAAGTGCTAACCATTTAGCTACTGTGCTGCTTTTCAAAACTTGCACGTTGTTTTCTTTTTTCTGCCTCTAAACTCCTGTAAATGCCTGTGTTTGGACACAAAGGTCAACATGGAGGGCCATTTAGATGTAGAAAAAAAAAATAGGCATTTTTTAGAATGAGTGTGCATGAGGCCTTAGGGCCCATTCACACCAGATGCAGCTGGATGCATTTTTGACTGCACTCCAACTTCATAGACAGTCCAAAATCCAGGTTATCCTGTGGGTATAGTTCACACAATTGCAGTGCAGTGAAAAAAAAAAAAAAAAAACAAGCAGCTGCATTTTTCTGCACTGCAAATACACAGAAAGGTAAGTAAATGCATGTAAATGCACTGAAATGCAGTGAAGTGTACATAAAAGCCCAAAGAAGATGGTGACCTCAAAGGAAATGTAAGCCTAGGAAAAATGCACGGCAAATGCACATAAAAACACACGTCACTGCATATGCAAAAACACACACTTTGTGTGAATGGGCCCTTAGACTAGCAGATGTAGATGGACTTGACTAACAAACTCAAGCTGAAATCCAACTCACACTTTATAAGCAGTAAGGCCCCTTTCACAAGAGGTGGACCTGTCAGCGGATCCACTTGTTTAGCGGGGGATCTCTCCGCTGATCCCCACTGAGCAAGCGGATGACGGATCCATGTCCGCTCCACTGCTGCCGAACAGACACAGCCCGCTGTCCTCTATGGGTGGTTGGATGGAAACAGACCGCCTGTCCATTTCCATCCGACTGCCATCCCATCCGATCAGATGGACAGAAGGGGAATGGATCCCCATCCATCTCTTTTGGGGGATCGAATTGGATGTTGGAGAGTGTAAATAGACATATCCGCTTACACCCGCGGCTCCATAGAGGAGAATAGAGGTTCTAATCAGGTCCGCCTGAAAAACGGGCAGGCAGACACGTGTGAAAGTGGCCTTATATCAAACAGTTGTGTTCCTTTTGCACCAAAGTTTTATATAAATTGTCCAGGACCAGAGGGGTAAACAGGCTCTAGTGGACAGTTCAGTAAACGTAAAGTCCACTTTATTTGTCAGCAAACAGAAAAAAACAGACTTTGTCTTTAGATTCAGCTCCAGCAAGCCAGGTAAAGCTTCCCTTCATTACAATATACCGTCCAATATGTACAAGTTCCAGGGTACTCAGCTACAGCACATACCAGGGGCGGACTGACAACTCATGGGGCCCCCGGGCAAGAGGGGATCATGGGGCCCCTGTGTCCTTGCCCAAACTCAAAAAAGCCTCAGAAAAAGGTACCAGGGGCATCTCATGGGGCCCCCTACTGACCCCGGGCCCTCGGGCAGTGCCCGAGTTTCCAAATGGTCAGTCCACCCCTGGCACATACAGTATTCAAAGTCCCATTTAGAGGCAGGCTCACCAAGCAGGTAAATCTCAGACAGACAATCGAGTACAGGCCTTCAAAACTGCTTCCAGTTGGCCAGATCAGTACACCATATGGACTTGGCATTCCTCCTCCACCAGCTATAAGCTGGTGGGCACTTCAGACTCTGCTGAACAAACCAACAGTGGCTGCAGGAGATCAGCAGCAGGGAAAAGCAACAAGCAGGGATGTTGAATTTGTATCGCCTGATGCCCGGAACATGTAGTTTCGGGCGTCGAGCAGGCAGCTTTTTTCAACCTTTAGCCGGGCAAGCAGCAGGGTTCATCTCCCTTGTCTCCTCCTCCCATGCTCATCTCCAGGACTTCTCCAGAGCTTCCCCCATCCTCTGGAACTCTCTACCACAATTTATCAGACTATCGCCTACTCTGCTCACTTTTAGGCGATCTCTGAAAACCTATCTCTTCAGGGAAGCCTATACTGCCTTCAGCTAATAATGGAATCTTCTACTCCTCCTACCAGTTCATCCCCCACAGTTACTAACTTTTGTACCACTAGCCCCTCCCTCCTAGATTGTAAGCTCCAAGGAACAGGGCCCTCCTAACCCTCTTGTATTGAACTGTATTGTTGCTGTATTGTCTCCTGTTATATTGTAAAGCGCTGAGCAAACTGTTGGCACTATATAAATCCTGTATAATAATCTGTCAGGTGAAAGTATTCGGACGACAGCACTACAACCCCCCAATCTCCCCGCTTCCTAAGTCTCTCGGGCTCTGCTTGCCCATCTGCAGGCCCGGGTCTGGCTCAGTGTGCAGTGGCGGCTAGAGGGGAGGGAGGAGAGCGAATACGTCCGCTCTCCTCCCCTTCTTGTCCTGACCCGAAAGTGACGTTATGACTTCCGGGTCCCCGTTAACAGATTTCCCGGCCATCTAGGCCGGGAAAGAATGTAATGCAGTGTGATGTACACTGCATTACATTCAGGGGAGCACAGGGGAGACATCCAGGCTTTTTTAGACCCTGGATGTCTCATTAAAGAGAACCTGTCACCAACAAATCATCACGTAGGGGACTTTCTTTGTCCCCTATGTGATGAAAAAAAAAATTAAGTAAAAAAAAATTTTTTTTTCTTAATAGTAAAAAAATCAAAGTTGCACATAATATCCCCTCAAAAAAAAAAAGTGAGGCCCCCAACCCCCACATATAGGCACGTACAAACGTAAATGACCGTGCCGGGGGGGCGCCTAAAAATGATAATGTTTATTGTGATACACATGTTACATATTGCCACGCACGCCAGAATAAGCAATAATTCTAGCACCTGCTAAGACCTCTTTCTTCCATAACACTATACTAATGACCTATAAGGGGCTTTAAGACCATCGCCTATAGAAAATATAAAGTACTTAAATTTGTCACCATTTCACGTGTGCACGCAAATTTAGGGTTTGACATGTTGGATATCCATTTACTCAGTGCATCCTCATCTTTTATATTGTACCAAAAAATAGGGTATTTTATTGCTTTTTTGCACCCTAAAATTAATTTAAGGGTGTTTTTACTGAAATCTTGCAGTTCCTAGACCTTTGCGGTAATATCGTGTGACATAACAGATTGGAACTACCACTATTTTATTCTCTAGGGTCTTTTTCCTTCAGAAAATATATCATGTTTGGGAGTTTTGTGTAATCTTTAAGCCCAAAATGATTTTTTAAACATGTGCAAAAAATGCAAAAATGGCTCTGGCAGCGAAAGGGATAAAGGATAACCCTGACACTCCCCTTTCCTGACAAGCATCCAATCGGTGCTCATCACACCGCAAGGTCTCTCTCCCCCTGTTAGTCCCCGGGTGCGGTGCTGGAGACAGGCAGGGAGGGGAGGAGGAGATAAAACGGCACAATGTTAAAAAAATTAAACGTTCAAGTCGCCCCTTTTGTTTTAAAAGTCCCAGACATTCCTAATAACACCTCAGATTTAAATATGGCTATGGTTAAAATGTATTTATTTATTTTTTTATCTGGACAAGTAGATTGGGACCCAAACTTACTCCCCGGACAATCCGTTTTTTCAAAATGTCCACACCCCTGGAACAAGGTAGGAAAAAAGATGAAAACCCAGAAAGATACTTTATGCAAAATCAAACATAATAAATACTTTGGTATGTGGTGTGTTAGCAGACTAAATGTTATTCAGTTAGGGTTTACTTTAGGTCTCTTGCACACCAGCGCACGTGTACTCAGATCTATACCAGCGCTTTCACAAGCATAGCTTAGGGGCATATGCAACATATAAAAAATGTTCTCATTTTTGCATACATTCATACGTTATACTCATGTTTCCTTGCGTATAGCCGCGCACAGCCATTTGTGTCTATGAGTGGCTGTTCACAGCACCTGGGCAGGAAAAATACACTGAAATGTATTTTCTTTGGGCTCAGGCGCTCACGTGCAAGAGGCCAGAATGTAAAATATCAGCCAAAATGGCTTTTCTAGTTGGGGCTGTATATGCCATAATACCACCTGTCAATCATAGGGGAGCAAGGTAAAAAGGGACAGCACCAAGTGACTCTGTCACTAAACAAAATAAACTTTACAAAATAACAACCTTTACCTTCCATCTGCCAGTAAATCAAGACTTCGCTCTCTCGCAGAGATACACCTTCAGCTGGAATGTTCAGCATCTGACATTTCTGGGCATGCTGGATGTCTATGGCTACCACTGTGAACTCTGGTTCCACCTGCAGGTCATTACACCAATACTCATCCCCACAGCTCCAGAGTCACAAAACGTTTGTCAAGGCGAAAATTATATATGAAACAGACCGCATGCTGCCTCCAATAGCCAATTCTAGCATTAACCACGTGCCCTCGAGAGGGTTTACCCCCCTTCCTGACCAGGCCATTTTTTGCGTTGTGGTGCTTTAACTGACAATTGTGCGGTCATGCAACGCTGCACCCATATGAAATGTACGTTCATTATTTTACCACAAATTGAGCTTTCTTTCAGTGGTATTTGATTGCCTGTGCATGTTTTATTTTTTGCACCATTAAAAAAAGAAAAGGCCAACAATTTTGAGGAAAAAAAACTATATTTTTGACTTTTTGCTATTAAACATGTACAGTAAATGTTTTTAAAAAATCTAATTTCGTCATAAACTTATGCCAAATACATGTAAATTAATTGGTTTATGTGAAAGTTATAGCGTTTACAATGGCGGTATCGATATTGTGATTTTTTATTTTTACTAGTAATGGCGGCGATCAGCAACTTATAGCGGGACTGCGGCGGACATTCTGACACTGATGTGAACTGACTTGGTGTCACTGACATCCCCAATGACACCAATACAGTGATCAGTGCTAAAAAAGCACTGACACTGTACTAATGGCACTGGGCAGGAAGGGGTTAACATGAGGGGCGATCAAAGGGTTAACTGTGTGCAGAGAGTGTTTTACTAGGGGGCGGTGTCTGTGTGCTTCACTGTAATCACAATGCTCTGGATGGCTGTGCTGTGCACAGCCATCCAAAGCAGTGTGCCCGAGCTGACAGGGAGGAGAACTGTAAGTAAACAAAACAGTTCTCCCCAATGGATATCTTCAGAAATCACCTGGTGCAGGCGAGAAATTACCGGCTGGGACCCGGTGATTGATAGGCACAAATGGTGGAGCCGGTAGGATGCGTGCGCCCCCTACCTGTAAATGCAAAACCACATGTATATATACACGTGATTTTTTTTGCACCTGTGCCGCCCCGTAGCAGTATTTCTGCTATAGGGCGGTCGGAAAGCGGCTAAAGGCCAAGTTAACCTCTAAATTCCAGCTCCCCTATGTACCAATATACCATCAATATACCTGTGTTGCAGACAAATAAAAGCTCTCTTTGATTTTTAGAACAAGGCCTTACCTTAGCCCCTTGTGTGTTCCATAGAAAAGTTCAGGACTTCCTGGTATGTAGATTGAGGGTTGGTCCACAGCACATGCAGTGCAGTGCAGTTTTTTCTCTGCAACAAAAATGCATGGACAGTAGGTTATATGATTTCCAATGGCATAGTTCACATCAGTGCGGTCAGTTCCAGTTCATAACAGTTCCAGAAAAAAAAAAAGTGCTGCATTTTCTGCACTGAACTGTACTGGAACGTGATAAAAAGCATCAAAAAATACACTGGAACACACCTAAACATACCAAAAATGCCCTGGAAAGCACATGTCCTTATTTAAGGGGAAGAAAAAAAAAGAGGGGGGAAAATGCATCAGAATACATCAAAACACACATGCAGAAACACATCTGGACTGAGCTTCTATGGTGTGAACTGGCCCTTAGGACATAAAAACCAGTAAGACCTCATTAGCACACACCCTGCACCCATCAACTATGTTTGCACGTCATCCCTCCAGGCGTGTATGTGCCTGGCTTGTCAATGTAGGCTGCCACAGCTGCTATGTTTGCACATCATCCTCAGTGTCCCTACAGACAGGCCTGGGCCGCATGCTAAACTCTCTGGAGCCATGGGTTGGACACCCCTGATGCAGTGCAAGAGCCTGCCTGATTGGATACAAAGTGAATGGATAGATAGATGGGTCCTCATATTCCATAGTTTTAATAAATCTAAAGGACATTGTACAGAGATTGTACAATCAGATTGTATAGTGTATGGCCACCTTTGTTCACCTAAAATAAATTTGTCTTGCTTTCATTAATTGTTCATAGTACCCCAAACGCAGAAACAAACACATTTTGTGTCAAATACAGCAAAACGCCACACTAACTACTTTGCTGGATGTAGGGCAGCCCATTGAAATCATTGCATGCTGCAGGAGAGCCAAAAAACGTACAGTCTCACTACGTTAGGTGTGAATGAAGCATGAAAGTGAAATTAGTTTGTTTACACAAGAACAATGAGGATCCATTCACATCTGTGTGTTTCTGAACAAAAAAATTAGCGGTTTGCTGTGCATTTCCAAAATGTGCTGCAAATGCACAATGCGCTTGTGTTACCATTAACCACTTCAAGGAGGACACTTTCACCCCCTCCCAGTCCAGGCCAATTTTTTTCAGCACTATCACACTGTGAGTAACAATTACTCAGTCATGCAACACTGTACCCATGTGAAATTTTTATCATTTTTTGAGACAGGTAAAGCTTCCTTTTGGTGGTATTTCATCACCACTGTTTTTTTTAGATATATAAGACTTTTTGCTTAGTTTTTGTTACAAAATTTAGCAAATAATTTTTCTTCACAAATGTAGGCCAAAATATATGTTGCTAAATTATGGGGGTAAAAATAACCCAAAACAGTGTATATTATTTAATCTGTGTGAAAGTTATAGAATCTGCAAACTATGGGATATGTATTTGATAATGTACCAGTTGAGACACTAACATGCCGGACACTGATATGATATATGGCAATGATCAGGACATTGGTATGAGGTATGGTGGTGATCAGCACGTTAGCATGAAGTATGGCGATCAGGATGTTATCATGATGTATGGCGGTGATCAGGACGCTGCTATGGCGGTGACCAGATGCTGGCATGGGGTATGGTGGTGATCAGGATGATGGTATGGCGGTGATCAGGATGTTGGCATAGGGTATGGCGTGATCAGGACATTTACTTGAGGTATGGCGGTGATCAGAACGCTGGTATGGCGGTGATTAGGACGCTGGTATGGGACATGATGGTAATCAGTACGCTGCTATGGCGGTCATCAGGATGCTGGCATGGGGTGTGGCGGTGATCAGGACGTTTTACTTGAGGTATGGCGGTCATCAGGACGCTGGTATGGCGGTGATTTGGACGCTGGTATGGGACATGGCGGTGATCAGGCCGCTGGTATGGGTTATGACAGTAATTAGGGCGCTGGTATGGCAGTGATCAAGGAGCTGACATGGGGTATGGCGGTGATCAGACGCAGGCATGGGGTATGGTGGTGATCAGATGCTGGTATGGGGTATGGCGGTGATCAGGATGCTGGTATGGCGGTGATCAGGACACTAGCATGGGGTATGGCGGTGATCATGACGTTTACTTGAGGTACTTGAGCATCACTGACGGGGGGGGGGGTCTGTATGTGAACAATACAGATCTCTCCCATGTCAGCACCAGCACACTGCTTTGTATTGCTCTGCATAGCAATGCAAAGCAGCATGCTTACACAGTAAAACACACACAGCACACAGTTAACCCTTTGATCGCCCCAGATGTTCACCCCTTCCTGCCCAGTGTCATTAGTACAGTGTCAGTGGTTTTTATTAGCACTGATCACTGTATTAGTGTCACTGGGAATGTCAATGACAGTCAGTCAGTCCCCCCCCCAGTCCCGCTATAAATCGCTGATTGCTGCCATTATTGGTATAAAAAAAAATTCCAGTATATATACCGCTATTTGTAGATGTAAATATAGGCATGTCTACTGATGCCAGAAATTCTCTTTATCTGACAAAAGCAATAACAGATCTCGGTGATTAAATCTTACATTTTAGTATACAAAGAAATCTGTTCTGAGATGTTAAGTTGAACATTGGGCAGATGCCCTGATTTGGTTTTGGAACTGTGAATAGGTTTGGAAAGAATACTTGAAACGCTTTAACTTTCACGTAAACCAATTAATTTACACATATTGGGATTTTTTTTTTTAGCAAAGACATGTCGCAGAATACATTTTGGCCTAAATATATGATTACATTTTTTTATTGGAAATATTTTATAGTAAAAAGTGAAAAATAATGTTTTTTTTTTCAAAATTGTTGGTCTTTTTTTGTTTATAGCGCAAAAAATAAAAAACGCACAGGCGATCAAATACCACCGAAAGAAAGCTCCGTTTGTGGGAAAAAAGGACAGAAATTTAATTTGGGGGATAAAGTTAAAGTAACGCAGCACCGTATCGCAAAAAATGGCCTGGTCAGAAAGGGGGGTAAATCCTCTGGAGGGCAAGTGGTTAATATCACACAATAAGTGAGTGTATTTTTATTGTGTGGTATTAAAGTCTACCTAATACTGCACTGAGTGGCACCTCCTTCCTCTCTTTCTATTCCACTGCACAGACCTGGCTTACTCTGCAGGATGGCAGTCGCTATATGACCCTCAAGCACACTAAGGACTTATATACCTATACACAGATATACCGTATATATTTATATACTTTATAGGGATTATTTGTGCTATTGCCTATGTATACATGCCCACTCAAACTTTTTGCGCCAGAATTTTATCGTACTAGGATGTGAAAACCAGTAATACACAGGAAGTAGTTCACCAGCTGACCTCATTAGCACACACCCTGCACCCATCAACTATGTTTCCACAGCATCCCTCCATGCATTTGCCTGGCTTGTCGATGTAGGCTGCCGCAGCCACTGTGTTTACATGGCATCCCTCCAGACAGGCCCAGACCGCATGCTAAACTCTCTGAGGCCGCAGGTTGGACACCCCTGATGCAGTGCAAGGGCCTGACTGATTGAATACAGACTGAATGGATACATAGGTGTGTCCTTCTAGTCTATAGTTTTGGTAGATCTAAAGGAAATTGTACAGAGATTGTACAATCAGATTGTATAGTGTATGGCCACCCTTTATATATGTACATAGGAGGGAATGGACGGAGACACTCAGCTGTCAAGCCCTATTCACATTTCTGTAGGTGTTTTTTTTTGGGGGGGGGGTTTGCTCATCATGCACAGGTTAGCCCATATGCCATATCACCCCATATGCTATACCAACACCCTGATCGCCGCCATACCCCACACCAGGGCCTTGATCACCCCCATACCAGCGCCCTGATTAGTGTCATACCCCGCCCCAGGGCACTAATCACCCCCATACCAGCGCCCTGATTACAGTCATACCTCATGCCAGCGCCCTGATTACCGTCATACCCCGCCCCAGGGCATTGATCACCCCCATACCAGCGCCCTGATTACCGTCATACCCCATGCCAGCTCCCTGATTACCATCATACCCCATACCAGCATCCTGAGTACTGCCACACTGCCATGCCCCATACCAGCTTCCTAATCACCGCCATACCAGCGTCCTGATGACCACCATATCTCAAGTATCAACTGGAAAATTCCTCCTGTGCTTAAAGGAAGTGGTACCTAAATACTGAAGCAGCCAATACTCTAAACCGATACCTTAACAGTGATGTAATCAAATAATAAATTAGTGCAGCGCTAAAAGAACATTAAATCAATAATAATATAATAAAAAAACTATGCAATTGCAATATACCACACGATGATTTATGATAAGATCAAAGATCTATATGGTGTACATATAAACTAAAGTGCTCAAAAAGTGCATAATGAGCTCATTTCCACGGCCTCTATAAAGTGCAATCAATGACACACAAATGATTAAGTGTAAACAAAAACCCCTTTACACCTCCTAATTAATGTAGGTTTATCATGAATCCCCTGCAATTGGGGAAATAACACACAAAGTGACTTGTGAAAAATAAATATCATACAGTGACCAAACTGCAATCATATATTTAAATAGTAGAAAAATATAAATGTAACAGATAAAGTCTCTAATAGTCCATATATCTTCCAATCAATAGTGTTTCAAAAACAACCTTCCATGCAAAGTGAAAACTTTGTGAAACTTGTGATTGTGTCAGCACACATATCCTCAGTGGCTAAATTGCTCCCTCACCTCCTTTTAGCGACCCACTGGGCCACTTCGCTTTCAGGATCACTCCAGGATCCGTGTCAGGCAATAGCTGGTATTAGTAGTAATCCACCTGTGGATCCCCTCTCTGATAGTTAGTACGGTACTCTAGGCCTTTCACGATATGTACATCTGCTATATAGCATACTCTCCCACATAAACCATGGTGAGAGACAAAAAATCCTCCATAGTGTAGTAGTTAGAGTAATAAAGCCTTTATTTTAAGTAACAAAATGCCCACTCACTTGTATAATACAACAAACTTGCAGTTAAACCTCATGCTTGGGTGTACTGCATCGGTTAGAAATATTGGGTGTCCTAAGATGGTGTCCCCGCAGGATGTGCGTCACCACGTACCGGAAGCTGCGTCACCACGTACCAACGCGTTGTGTCACTGAAATCACGTGACTTCCTCAGGGTAATCGATTAGTTTTAGCACACCCGAGTCCCTTCCACTAGTACAATATTAACCATTTGCCATCCCGCCCATGTAGATAAACGGCCGGATGGAAGCGCTGCCGAAGAGGGTTGACATTTCCAAACGTCACCTGCGTTCACTGCCTGTGCGCGCTCCCTGGGAACACCAATCGCTGTACGGGACCTCTGTGTGAGGTCCCAATCATGTGATCACTGATTGTCCAATCAGTGATCACATGAACAGCAGTAAACAAGATGTCACTTCCTGACATCATTGCTTACTACTAGTGAAATTTGTGAATGATCACAGAGGTTACATGATACAAGGCTATGCGCAACAGCCTTGTACCATGTGACAAGCTGTGACCAATCACAGCTTTCACAGTATTTCTCAATGGCTGCAAGAATACAGCCAGAGAGAAGGAGAAATGATTTCGTTCACAGCCTTTATGGGTGTAAAAGCAATCACTGTAAAAAAAGAAAAGAAAATCTTCATCACCCCCCACAAGTAGTACATGCGCACGAAACGCATCGGGTGGAGCTGAACTTGCTGATGTTACGCCGCCGTTGCCGAAGGTCGGAATGGCGGCCATTTTGAAGAAGGTCCATCTGTATTTTTTGGCCTTGGCTAAGCATCCCTTGCAGAGGCTTTATTGCTTTTACCTGTACCCAGATGAGATGTGCTTACATGCTGTCTTGTGAGTGTACATCTCACAGAGGTGGTGGATTCCCTGTCGGATCACTTCACAATATTTCACCGTGGTTACCGTACTTATATCCTTACGGACAATTTATAGCTCTTACTCCACTGATATTTTATGGACTTTATATATTCTCACTTTTATGCTGCACGTTACTGTTTCACATTTATTGAATGATTGATTGAACATTTTTTATATTTAATTTTTATATGCTGTACTTGACCGATCTTTTTTTTTTTTCCGCTATATGTCAGATTGACTTTGCACTTTATTTTCATTATAATATCATTCACTTATTTTAGCGGTGCACTTTCTATATATATAACAGAAATTCTGACTTCGGATCCATGATGATAGAAGCCAGAAAGTGTGAATAAAATAATACCATCTGTACTATTGTGAAGCATGCATGACTTTTTAGCAACGCAGCAGCTACATTACAAATGTACCTGACCCACTGGGCACATTCCTCTCGGAGTAAAGTTCTTGTCCTCGGGTTGGTTAGGATGATGGGTGCCAGTCCCTTTGCTTTGGGTTTTGAAGGTTATACTGCACATGTAAAGGAAGAATGGGAAGGGGGTGAAGGGAGCACAGGATACCTGAATGTTTCCTCTTAAATAGTTTCTGGTGTTCCTGCTGGTCTCTCTAGCTTTCTGGTCTCCACTCCCACTGGGCTATATTGGCTGGATCTTTAGGATGGCTCCTTGACATCTGAGGTCCATGTGGTAACTCAGACTGGAGGTTCAAGGCAAGACAATACTGGGACTGTCCTGTGTTTCTTCTCAGACGTCTGTCACTACACATGGGGATCTCTGTATTTTGATTCCTCTGGGCTCATGTAGCACACCATGGCTGTCAATATCTTCAAGGTGACCTCCTACGTGTATTCCCTGCCGCATTACACACCCTCAGGCCTCAAGGCCTAAGAGCTGAACTGATGTTACAGCAGCATCCTCTGGAGGCTAGACTATGGAGGGGAAGACTGTGTGCCAGGAAGTAGCTCAGATATTTAATATCTTTCCTAGCATGCACTGCAGGCCTCCAAGCCTATGGAGTGGCCTGCCGTTAAAGGATAGGTACACCTTTTGGACCAAAATAATAAATGCACATTTTTGCAGGTAATAGAAATGTGCATTTATTATTTTTGTTGGATCTACTGATTTTCTGGTGCAATTCTTTCCAGGCTCCTATAGACAAAAATAATAAATGCACATTTTTATTACCTGCAAAAATGTGCATTTATTATTTTTGTCTATAGGAGCCTGGAAAGCATTGCACCAGAAAATCAGTAGATCCGACAGCTTCAATGAACTACCACGGCACTCCACAGCACCATGGTAGTTCACTGAAAACTACAAGCCGACAGCCACTAAGGCTGCCGGGACTTGTAGGCACTGTCACAGGACACTGTGAATGAGTGACGCGACCACGTGGGCGGAGCCCCGCACGGTTTTCAAATCTGACAGATAGTACGTAGAATCTTCTCCCCGTACTATCTGTCAGAGGGAGGGGTGCTGCTGCGGTAACATGTGAAGGTGAACTTATTGTTTAAACATCCTGAAAGGAAAAAACTTTAATAAGCACCTATACAGTTTAAAATCCAGTGATACACTGTCTCACCCTGCTCTGCACATGCTCAGATGCACTGTGCCAAAAATGTTGAGGCCGATTGCCTAAAGATTAACTGCTTTTCCGGGCTCTGGGCTTCAGCAAAATGGCTGCTTCCAGCAAAAAGAACAAGAACAGAGCTGGAGGCAATTTACAGCACACACTCATTTTGGTCGCATAATTATTACAGTGATAGTAAAGGTTTGTTTGGTTTTTTTACATAACAAACATGTCATACTTACCTGCTTTGTGCCCCCATCCGCCTCTTCTTGGGCCCCCAGCTGGCACTCCTAAGCCAATGCTCCAAAGCTCTATGACACATAGAGCCACGACTCAGTCCTGCCTCCACTCTCTCCTCATTGGCTCACTGGCTGTGACTGACAGCCAATGGCTCCTGCTGCTGTCTCAGCCAATGATTAGAGAGAGACCTGGGGTAACAGAGGCTCCCGGGCATATCTCAGGATCGAGAGGAGGCTCAGGTGAGTATAATGGAGGGGCTGTGGGGGGAAAAACATAGGTGTTTTTTACCTTCATGCATAGGATTCGTTCCAGGTGCGTTTCTGCATGCATGTTTTTCATGCATTTTTGATGCGTTTTTGATGCATTTAAGTGCGTTTTTGATGCGTTTTACTGCATTCCAGTACAGTTCAGTGCAGAAAACAAGCACCATGTTCTACTTTTTTAATGGAACTGGAATGCCGCCATTGGTGGCTACAGCTGTCGATCACCAGGTCCCGGCCAGAGATTCCCCACCGACACCCGGCGATTGCCGAGCATCACTGATGGGGGAGAGGTCTGTATGTAAACAATATAGATCTCTCCCCTGTCAGCACCAGCACGCTGCTTAGTACTGCTCTGCATAGCAGAGCAATACAAAGCAGCATGCTTACACAGTAAAACACACACAGCACCCAGTTAACCCTTTGATCGCCCCAGATGTTAACCCTTTCCTGCCCAGTGCCATTAGTACAGTGTCAGTGCTTTTTATTAGCACTGATCACTGTATTAGTGTCACTGGGGATGTCAATGACAGTTAGTCAGTTCCCCCCCAGTGTCAGAATGCCCTCCACAGTCCCGCTATAAGTCGCTGATTGCTGCCATTATTAGTATAAAACAAAAATTCCAATATATATGCCGCCATTTGTAGACACTATAACTTTCATGTAAATCAATTAATTTACATGTATTGGGATTTTTTTTTAGCAAAGACATGTCGCAGAATACATTTTGGCCTAAATTTATGATTACTTTTTTTACTGGATATAATTTTTAGCACAAAGTCAAAAATAATGTTTTTTTTTTTTCAAAATTGTTGGTCTTTTTTTCTTTATAGCGAAATAAATAAAAAACGCACAGGCGATCAAATACCGCCGAAAGAAAGCTCCATTAGTGGGAAAAAAGTACATAAATTTCATTTGGGTGGTAAAGTTAAAGTAACGTAGCACCGTATCGCAAAAAATGGCCTGGTCAAAAAGGGGGGTAAATCCTCTGGAGGGCAAGTGGTTAATATCACACAATAAAAATACACTCACAAGAGTAGGTGAAGTGAGTGTATTTGTATTGTTTGGTATTAAAGGCTGCCTAATACTGGTAAAAGGGCACTGTGATTGGCCTTTTACCTTATCACCGACGGCACTGTGTCCTGTCTGTAGGCACTGCTGTGTCACACATTTCACAGAGCCCACCTTCTGAACTACAGAGGTGCTGAGAGGAGGAGTTCCAGGAGGCGGAGTCAGTACAGGAATCACTGCTTTAAGGCAGCAAGGTACCATGGGATATGTAGTACTTAGAAGTAGAAAGTAAACAGCACAGCTGCAAAGCATGCAGGAAATCCAGGGAGCTGTTGAAAGAGCTGGACAGCAGACAAGAAGAAGTGAAACATTTACACCATGAAAGGAGATTTTTTTTTTGCAACCAAGCTTATGGATTGTCAAATATAACTACTGTTTGCATTGTTATTACAGCGCTGATGTTTCAACTTGAAAGTGAATGCTGTGCCTATAGAATTATTTAGGGATTAGAGGATTGTGTTTGAGAGGTTAAAGTAATTCTAAACGTTTGTTCGTTTGTTTTTTTTTATAACAAACATACTTACCTGCTCACCTTACCTGCTTACCTTTGCACAGAGCAGCCCCGATCCCCCTCCCCCACTGGCACTCCTAGCTCCTACCCCCTGCCGAGTGCCCTCATAGAAAGCAACTTGCTGTGGGGGCACTCTTGCAAGCTCACTCCTGAGCCAGCTATGTTTGTCCATAAGACACACAGAGCACGGCTTGGCCCCACCCCCCAGCTCCATCCTAACTGGCTGCGATTGACAGCAGCTATCTCTGAGCCAGTGAGAAGTGAGAGAGCCTCTACTCTACTGGCACAGTACTGGATCAAGATCGAGCTCAGGCAAGTATAAGGGTGAGCTGGGGAGGAAGCTACACAGAATGCATAAAGATGAAAAATAGACATGTGCTTTGCATTTCAAATTGTTTTTCAGACAAAATTTTCATATTTGGAGATTCGGATGTATGCAAATCTCTAAATGGACATAGAAACAAAAGTAAACAAATCCGAAAAAAATCTATAACAAAATTAATGTCACATAATGCGATAGTAGTTTGGGCCCATGGGTAAATGAATTCAATTTCCAAATTCGATAATTCAGATAACGAATGGATCTGAATTTCATTCCATTTGTTAACTTGGATGCACATGACGCCAATCAATATTGTCCAATCAGCTCATGCCATTTCTTTTCTTGGGTAATCGATATTGTCCAATCAGCTCATGCCATTTCTCTTCTTGGGTTGGACTAGCATCTCAAAATATCGAATCCTTCCAATTCTAATCTGTCCAATTGGATAATATACCAAATATATAGCAATCTTTCAGAAAGACTGCAAGATTTTTTAAATCCATCCGGACCAATGAGTATACAAAACACATTCCAAAAACGAATCAAATCATAACAAATATGATGAAAGGAAATTCTTCAATAAATGAATGCATCCAAAACTAAATTAAAATTTCCGGCATACACATGTCTAGTTAAAAAAAAAACCCTCTGCCTTTACAACCACTTAAGAGAACAAAAGTTAGGAGGAGCGCATCTGCAGGGTTTCATTTTCAGCACAACAGTTACGGCAGCATGCTGCTCAAGTCCTCCTGGTTCTCTACACAAGGCAGGTGCTTTAAAGTGGACCTAAACTCAAAATATGAGGATGTGCTGTTTTAGGGAACATCTAGAAATATTTTAAGTGTTGCTAAACCCACAACAGTAAAGTCAGTCTGTATATGCAGTAAAGCATGCTTGTTATACTCACTTTGGAACCTAAGGGGTTAATCCTCTTCATTGTGTAAAAACGCGGTTTGATCCTGACTTCTCTGATCCTCCCCTTCTTCCAGTGTCCCCCTCTTATCTCTTGATAAGACATATCATGTGGAGGCAGTCTGCACATGCTCAGTTTGGTGTGTATTGCTAGAGAGGTTTTTTTTTTTCTTGGCATAGTGCATGTGATCAGCACAGGGCCAATTAGCACTGTCTAGACAGGGGTTCGTCATCCTCCTAGAGCAAAATGAAAACTCTGAAACCTTTAACCTGTGCTGGAAACTGATAGAAGTCACAAGACTGCTCTAACTGCTGATGAGAAAAGATATTTAGCAGTTTACATTTCCTAACATAATTGTATTTCCATGTTGTATGTACTGTGGGAGACTAGATATAGTGAATGCAGGGTCCGGGGTTTAGTAACACATTAATTGTGCCTAACCAGTATCCTAGAAAAAAAAAAAACCTATATGGATCCCCTTGTTCCTCTCATTTCAGAAACAATTGGTCTGGCTCCCCCTCTTGACCGTTAGACAGCCCTCCAGTCATAGCAGTAAAATACTTCCTTACATCACAACATGTGTCCCCTTTATTCTGTCCTCTGCAAAGATTTTGGACACTCCAGTATCTGGATTCTCAGGCTCGCATTTCGCACTGGTTTAGCCTTTTCTGTGGCGAGGGGGCTGGTTTTATTACTAAATAGAGATAGTCCTTCATATGGGTCCACCCACGTGGTAGAGTGTTTTTATGGCTGGTAAAATTACGCTGTTTTTTGTATTAGGCTGGGCAGACATTTCTCTCATTTTCTTTTTAGCCTTCTTTCCTGTGTAGCCTTATCATCTCTTCTTTCTTTTTCACCAGCAACCTCTGTGGTGTAGTAGGCTGCCAAGATATCCTGGAGTGGAATTTCACATCACGTTCTGTCTTTGAAACGCAAACCAGAAATGTGGTGCCACCATTTTCTTGTAGTCTGTGTGCGTGGGGCTCAACGCGTTCATGGAGGACCCTCACTAATGCTCTCACTCATGCCCGATACACAGATCATGTGAAAATTCGCAAAGGCAGCACCTCAACTTAGAAGCAAGCCATTCGTACAGTTCCACTTTGTACATTAAAACCCTTCATGTCTAAGGGTAAAACAAATCTTAATGCCTAAATAAAATTTTACAAATTTGACATGTGTTAGTAAAACTGTACATATCATCCCAACTACTTTGTACATTCCAGTGAATTATATTTTTTTTTTTTTTTCCAGGACAAATTAGGCTTTCATTTGGTGGTAAATGGTAATGGATATCTTCACAGTTCCTTTACAGTCACTTCTTCCTAGGCTGCCCTCTCATACCTGAGATTAATATACAGTCCATCCCCCTCAAAGTCCTTAATTCTCTTCAGTACCCCAAGTGGGTATCCTTTCAAGGGGGGGGACCCCTGCCAGAGCTCACATCCTGCAGAAGCTTTTCCTACTTATTCCCATAGAGAGGTCCAAGTCCCCAAGAAGCTGCCTCCACTTGTGTTTACAGTCCACCACAGAAGGAGAGGAACAGCCGGGAGTTTGCAGCCTTAGACCCTTCCTAACTCCAGAGCAGCCTGCTAACTCACTAACATAGTACACATGGCTTTTACATAATACCATACAAAGTTCACTTAGAAATAGCAGATTAACACATATGACTCAAAATAAAGGGAGTCTTTATTTTATACAAAAACAACTGTAAGTGCCTGCTTACACTCGGATCCCTGCATCGTCTATAGGCCAGGACTCTTTTCTTCCCATAGTGTTGTTCCTGCTTTGGTTTGTGAAGCAAAAAGGCTTAGGCTGGTCATAGATGTATTGAAATGCACCCTCTTCAGAAGGGACCAGCCAAATTTCGAACTACCTATGGACGTTCCCATTTGTGAGAAGTCTACCTAATGATTGGCCTAACAGAGGAGGAGTCCCAGTGGTAGAATACAATAACACAGCAGGGAGAATTCCTGTATCCATTCAATTTTAATCAATCAGGTCACTGGCTGATAAAAAAAACTGACCCATGCATGCCCGGCTTTACTGAATTTCTGCCTCAGCATAGGATTTAAAGTGGAGCTTCTATGGCAAACGGAAGGTCTGGCATTTTCTACCCCCTCGCCCTCCCAACACAAATTACTTTAACCACTTGACCTCCGGGAAGTTTTACCCCATTCATGACCATCCTATTTTAACCTCTTGGTGCCGTCCAAACGCAAATGTGCGGCCTCCCGGCGTCTGGGCTTAGACGCCAAGTGACCGCACATTTACATTCTATTAAAAAAAAAAAAAGGCTGAGAGTGTGCGCCCTGTGTACTCCCAGCACACATGTCCGGTACTCACGGAAAGGTCCTGATCTCCTCTTTCGATCGGGACCTTTCCTGATCATGTGACGGCGTGTCACGGCAGTCACATGACGGTAAACCCTGCCCCGCATCCCAGCTTCTGAAACCCTTAAAGGGCTGGGAGGTGCTGGCGCCAAGGGGTTAATTGGCAATTGCTCAGTCATGCAACACTGTACCCAAATGAAATTTATAACATCACATATATTTTCACAAAGATAGAGCTTTCTTTTGGTGGTAAGTAATCACCACTGGGTTTAAAATTTTTTCCTACATTAACAGAAAAAAATACCGAAAATTAAAAAAAAACAACAAAACACGCTTTTCTTAGGTTCTATTATAGAATTTTGCAAATAAATAATCTTTCTTCATAAATTTAGGCCAAAAGGATTCTGTTACATTTGTTTAGTAAATATAACCCAAATCCGTATTTAGTCTGTGTGGAAGTTATAGAGTCTACAAACCATGGTATATTTATTTGAAAATTGATCAATCCTGATGTACTGATCTTATTTCTTGAGGCCCGAAAATGCTAGGACAGTAGAAATACCCCCCAAATTACCCTTTTTGGAAAGTAGACACTCCAAAGTATTTAGCAAGAAGCAAGGCGAGTTTTTTGAAGTTGTCATTTTTTGTCACAATTTTTTGGGAAAATTAAGAAACTAAATAAAACATTTTTTTTCCACATTTTTTGTTTTTTATTTGCATACGGTCACCAGTGCATCATCATATGACTGGTGTGGCAGTGATCAGGGATACAGACTGGTGACAGTATGTAAAAAAAAAATTAAATATGGTTTAATTCATTTTTTTTCTTTCAATAACTTTTTATTGTTTATTTTTTTTTACATACTGTCATTAGATTAGTTCAGTGTCAACATAGTGACTATTATGGGGGGTGGTGATGAGAGATTTTTTTTTCTTTTTTATTATTGCTTATAACAGTGATGAACATTGTTAGGCTCCATGCACACTAGCATTTTTTAAGCTCCTAGAAGCTGTTAAAAAAAAATTTCTGCTCCTAGAAGCGAAACAATGTTATCCTATGTGCCCATGCACACTACTTTAGGCTATTAGCGTTTTTTGAGCTTCAGCATCTAAGAGCAAAAAAAAAATTGTTTTTGTAGAGTTTTTTTTGAGCATTTTTCCAGCAGAAAAAAAAATGCTAAAAGCTCCTAAACGCTACTAAAACGCTCCTAACAGCTTTTTTCTACCTTTTTTTCCCCTCTACATGTGCTATAAAAATACTAATAAAACACTAACTCTCCTAAAAGCTTCTAAGCACTACCAAAAATCTACTAAAAAACACTATTACCAGCATTTTTTTAATGCAGCATTTTTTGAGCTTGCTTACTATTGCAAGTACAGCTAATCACATGGTACAGTGTGCCAGGTACTATGCAATAGCTGTGGGCCAATCACATCATCAGAGCAGTAAACAGCTGCCATGAATGGAAGCCATTCATAACAGTGCTGCTTACATGTAATTGCTATGAATGGTCATAGCAATTACATGATACCCCAGCGGTTGGGTACAGAGCACCATGATCTGCTGTGTCCAGTGGACACAGCAGTCAAGGGGGCACGCAACAGTGTGTATGTGCAAAACAATGTATAGGTGCGTCACTTACCCTGCAGCTGCCGCCCACCCACAATACATTTAACGCAGGTGGTTATAAATTAAATGTAAACAAATATATTGTAAAAAGAAAGTGTTTACCCCAGCCTCAGCCTGCAACACTTCAGTTAGGAGGCACAGGTGACGTCAATAAGCTTTACCGCTGCCACCAGGAATAGCTGAGAGCTCAATTTTTCATGAAAATACTCTCCTGCAGTGGATTGGAGGGCATTCTTGTGGGGGCTCGAGCTCCAAGCTCTGAAGAGGGCCCAATGATGCCACCCATGCCTCCCAGAATCACCGAACGCTAGGGCTGAGGTAAGTAATTTTTTTTCCGGGCAATCTGATTACAGATGGCTTTTAGGACTAGGCTCACATTGATGCCATATCATTTTGACCTGACTATCAGTGAAATTATGTAGTGGTACTTGGATGCAACTTTGTTGTTTTTATATTCTGGGGGGACAACATTACACTGGAATCACACCAAAGTAGTACAGGAACCTTTTTCAACACTGCTCTGTGCTGAGTCGCATTGATGTGAATGAACACTATTGAAAACAATGTGATTTCCGTTGTCATGCAATTCTGGCCACATCTGAAATCACACTAGTGTGAACCAGCCTTTAAAGTCATTTTTATTGAGGAGGGAGCTTGCAAAAAGACCTTCTGCTTGGCATGGAAGGTCTGCTTTAAATTCTGACATTTTGCAGCTATACTTATTGGACAGCGCAACATCTGGTATCATCTGAATGGGTACATGTCTTTTCATCTTTCCCAATATGAAAAAATAGAACATGCAAAAAAAAAAATCTGAACGTTTGAATGGCCACTACTGCATTCACAGCCTGCTCTAGGTTCTCTTTTGCCTTCTATGCTGTTAGTTGTTTTCTGGCAGGTATGTCAGCTGAGTTATTTCTTGCTCCTTCAGTTTGTTGAGTTTCCTTTTTCTGTCTATAGTACCCCAGTGCAACCAAAAAGATTCTCCAAGATCAAGGTGGGAGCATAAATGTTTTGTGATCATTCTTATGGACTGTTTTAAAAGAGTGCTTGACTTCTGTCATCCTTTGTATTCCAGCGCCCAGAGTAGAAGTCGACACACATCCACCACCTCCTCTTGATATTGGTCATCCAACACTGATCAAAGGTTATGCAGCTCTAATACGAAGCTGGGGAAGCTCAATATTGACTGTAGTAGAGAACAAAAGAAAAGAGCACACAAACCTTGCGTATTACCTCAGTAAACAACTCATGTATTTATTGATAAGTTATACTCACAAGAGTAGCAATAAAAGAAAGGCATATAACACCCAAAACCAACACAGGGTTAGATGACACGTGCGAGTTCCATCCGGAAGGGAGATAAACTCTTGGTCTAGCTGATGCGATTCGAAGGGGGATCTCTTCTTCCTCAGAGCTTAAAGGTCTGCAAAAGAAGTCATAAAATGGTTTGCAGGAATGATCAGTTTTCAGTATTCCAATGATAATTGGCAGCCTCACTGTTGTGTGTTTTCTATGTGTTCTTAATTCATAGGAGGCATTTTGCCACTCTGTGTCAGTGTTTCAGTATTTCAATCAGTTTTGCAACCGCAAAAAAAAAAGGAAGAAGGGATCCCCCTTCGAAACGCGTCAGCTTGACCAAGAGTTTATCTCCCTTCCGGATGGAACTCGCAAGTGTCCTTTAACCCTATGTTGGTTTTGGATGCCAGTCGTGCCCTGGAGCGACTATGGCGCAAAACAAAATCCCAACAAGCCTTCACCCGCTACAAATCTGCCTTCCACACCTACACCTCCTCCCTCCACGCAGCCAAACAAGCCTACTTCCTGACCCTCATCAAGACCCTCTCCTCCAACCCTCGCCGACTCTTCTCCACCATCAACTCTCTACTCTCTCCACCCCCACCTCCACCCAGCACCTCACTCACCACCCTTGAGATTGCCAATCACTTCAAAAACAAGATTGACACAATTCGCAAGGACATTGCCGCAACTCACACGCCCTCTCAACCCGTCCCCTCTCACACAGCTACCCCCTCATCCCCCCTCCCCCCGACATTACCCGCAGGGACTTCGTCACTGCTCAAACTCCCTCCAACCCCGTTCCCCCTCACTCAGCTACCCCCTCATCACCCCTCTCCCACGGCCCCACCACTGCTCTGACCTCCACTTCCACCCCACCCTACATTCCTCATACTGAAGCTCCCCCAACACTCCACACCTTTGACCTTACTACCATCGAGGAAGTCTCCAAGATCCTCTCTGATGCCCGCCTCACCACCTGCCCCCTCGACCCTATCCCCTCACAAATCCTACGACCTCCCGCCCCCTCCATCCTACGCTCCCTCACCCACATCTTTAATCTCTCCCTCTCCTCCGGCACTTTCCCCTCCCCACTGAAGCATGCACACATCACCCCCATACTTAAAAAGCCCTCCCTGGACCCCAATGACCCGAACAACCTCAGACCCATCTCCCTGCTCCCATTTACATCTAAACTCCTCGAGCGCCTCGTCTACACCCGCCTATGCTCTCACCTCAACGACAACAACCTCCTCGATCCCCTACAGTCTGGCTTCCGTCCCCTACACTCCACCGAAACCGCCTTACTCAAACTCTCCAACGACCTTCTAACCGCCAAAGCTAATGGCCACTATTCAGTGCTCCTACTCCTTGACCTCTCTGTGGCTTTCGACACAGTTGACCAACCCCTCCTCCTCAAAATACTACACTCCCTCGGCCTCAGAGATTCTGCTCTCTCCTGGCTCTCCTCCTACCTGTCACAACGCTCTTTCAGCGTTACCTATAATGCTACCACCTCCCCCTCACTCCCCCTCTCTGTTGGGGTCCCTCAAGGCTCTGTCCTTGGGCCCCTTCTCTTCTCCATCTACACCTCCTCCCTTGGCCAACTCATACACTCTCACGGCTTCAACTACCACCTCTATGCCGACGACACACAAATCTATCTCTCAACCCCCCATCTCACCCCCTCGGTCTCTGCCCGAATCACACACCTACTGAGCGACATATCAGATTGGATGTCGCTCCACTTCCTTAAACTGAATCTCTCCAAAACCGAGTTTCTTGTCTTCCCCCCAGCCCGAACCCCAACCCCCATTGACTTCTCCATCACATCCAACAACGCCAATATCAAACCCGCCCTGCAGGCCAGAGTACTTGGTGTCATTCTGGACTCCAACCTATCCTTCCAGCCTCAAGTCCAATCTTTAACAAGCTCGTGCAGACTCCACCTCTGCAACATCACCAAAATACGCACGTTCCTAACCCCAGAAACCACTAAACAGCTCATCCACTCCCTCATCAGCTTGGACACCACCCCCCACTGACTTCTCCATTATGTCCAACAACGCCACCATCAAACCCGCCCCGCAGGCCAGAGTACTTGGTGTCATTCTGGACTCCAACCTATCCTTCCAGCCCCAAGTCCAATCTTTAACAAGCTCGTGCAGACTCCACCTCTGCAACATCACCAAAATACGCACGTTCCTAACCCCAGAAACCACTAAACAGCTCATCCACTCCCTCATCATATCACGACTCAACTACTGCAACTCCCTCCTCACTGGCCTGCCTCGCCGCTGGCTATCCCCGCTTCAGTCGATCCTGAATACGGCTGCCAGACTCATTCACCTTTCCAACCGCTCCATTTCCGCCACCCCCCTCTGCCAATCCCTCCACTGGCTTCCGATTTCGCAACGGATCAAATTTAAAATCCTAACATTGACGTACAAAGCTGTCCACCATACTGCCCCGAACTACATCACCGACCTAATATCCAAGTACCACCCAGCACGCACACTCCGCTCCTCACAAGACCTCCTTTTCTCTAGTTCCCTGGTCTCCTCCTCCCATGCCCGCCTCCAGGACTTCTCCAGGGTGTCACCCATCCTCTGGAACTCCCTTCCCCAACCCATCAGATTATCACCTACTCTCCTCTCCTTTAGGCGCACCCTGAAAACTCATCTCTTCAGGGAAGCCTACCCCCTGCTAACTTGACCGACCTCCTCCACTCTTCCTACCACTCCATCCCCCAAAGCTATCTCCTCCTGTACCACTATCCCGTCCCTTCTAGATTATAAGCTCAAAAGAGCAGGGCCCTCGATCCCCTCATGTTTTGCATTGTATTGGTATTGTTCTGTCACATGTTCTGTCCCCCTTTGTAATGTACAGCGCTGAGTGAACTATTGGCGCTTTATAAATACTGTATAATAATAATAATAATATGCCTTTTTTTACTGCTACTCTTGTGAGTATAACTTATCAATAAATACATGAATTGTTTACCAAGGTAATGCGCAAGGTTTGTGCGCTCTTTTATTTTGTTCCTTACTATACCCAGAGTAGAGGTGTCATAAGGAAGAGAGAGAAAAGAGCCGGCAGACAGGATTCTCCACATATAGCCTCTTGTCACTCCCGTTACCAAAGATGACAAATTCTCAGCTGCTTCAAGGAGACAGCATGAGCCTCACCACATTGCTCTCATGATAGCTCATGGTAGGATAGAGGGCATCTTTCCACAGCAAATACCTGTTAGGTTTGCCTAGCCCCAGTTATACAGGCCATAAAATATATTACCCAGAATTCCGCCTATAAAGACTAGTTGTTTCATCCCTAATGAACACAACCATTTCACATGCACTTTTCAGTTTGGACCTTGAAAATGGATTGCACTGCTCCAAATTCACACACGACCCTTTTTCAAAACGCACTGAGGCTGGACTGCACATATGTGAACTACCTCCGTAGGAAAACGTTATATTTCTCATTTCATGTCAATCACTGTCCTTCAAAATGCATCTGTGTGAACCAGGGCTTTAAAGTATCCTCCTGCAATCCCTTTTATTCCCAAAATATGGAGATTTACTTCCTTCACCAGTAGAATCACACAAGGTTAGACCAGATGATCTGGATATCCTAGATGGTAAAAGTCTTTTCTGGTGGTTGGAGACTTCCAAGTTATCAGGGAGCAGGTTTCTCAGCTTTGGAGACTATATCGCTGTTACATTGAATGCCAGTTTCCAGGGCTGGGAAACACATTCTCAAGGCAGGTTGGTGCAGAGCAAATGGAGTAAGATCAACACAACATTGCCCAACATCCTTGAGTTGAGAGCTGCTTTCATGTGTCTTATTGAAGAGTTAGGCTGCCTGTAGGTTATAAGCCATACTGTACAGACAGACTGGGTCTATGGAGGCATGTCAATGCATAAAACAGCATTTGAAACAGAACATTTTGGGTTCAAGAATTCTCTGCAGTTTGCATCCAGGGTCTCCAGAACTCAGTAGCAAACCATCTGAGCCAAGAATTTGCAGATCCAAAAGAAATAGTGATGTCTCAACATGAAGTACACCAGCTACTAGGATATTCCAACTATGTAACTAATGGCCTCCCATGTGAATGTCCACCTTCCAGTGTATATATCCAGATTATGGGATGTGAAGGGCTTGATGATTAAAGAAAAGAAGGAGGTAGAATAGCTATCATTCCTTTTATATATCTATATTGTACCGCGCTCCAAACACTCTAAATAAATAATAAATAAATATTGTGTATCACCAACAAATCAATAATAATCTATAACCATAATGCTTGAATCCATAATTGCATAATACTTAAATCCATGATTGAAGTGAATCAAAAAATACTATTAATATTTATAAATCAGTGCATAAAAAACTGCGTGCATAAAAAACTAATGAAGACTGAAAAAAGAAGAATGAAAAAATAAAATAAAAATATAAAAAATGAAAAATATAAAAAATATAAAAAATAAAATGCAATAAACTGGAAGAAAATATATATAGGTGAATAATAATTCAGTTCATACGAATTTGAGATGGTGATGTGGTTCAATCTAATCTGCGTAGTAAGTCAATGTTCATAACATGAACCTCTCTCTCCTTCCTCCTCTCCTTTCTCCTCAGTACAGCTTTTCTCAATAAGGACTTTCTCCTCTAGCTGCTTGGCTTATTCCTCCATAACCGATACATACAGAGAGAAGGGAAAAAGAGACATAGTGTCTTATCCTGGGTAACAAAATGTTTAATGAGCTTCTGATCTCCCACTCACATGGTATCAGCAAAAGTAGCGCTTTGTGTAAATAAATCAAATCCTCTTGCAAACAGCCCTGCAGGTGTGTGTGTGTTCACTCGCTATACTCGCCGTTCCTCTGTGGATGCGTGATGACGTCACTGCCCCTCCCCTACGCGTTACGCTACAGGGACTCGTAGCTTCCTCTGGGGGATGTAGTTTCACATGTCATCCTGCACCGAGGTTATATATATCCTACCGACGCCATTTTTGCTGTGATTTAAGCGTTCTTGGTGCCCCCTCCATATTATAGGAGTCCAAATTGTACCTTAATGTTAACAATAATATGAATATACATAGTGCGCCTCTTCATCCTCCGGCTGCATATCGAATGCTTCCACACACACCTTTCACAATTAGGATTACAATTTCCTACTTATACATCGCCATAAAAATAATAATAATCATTGCTAATTTAACCACAATTTACATACTAAATCTCCATATTAAACATTTAAATTCATTTATATACATTTTTAATAAAAATAACCATAAAATAAATATATCAATAACTAATTTATTAAAAATATGCTAAAAATTAAAATAAAAATAAAAAAATATAAAAAAAATATATATATAAAAATAAAGAATGAAAAATATATAGAAAAATATATATAAAAAATTTATAAAAATAATAATAAAATAATAAAATAATAAAAATAAAAATAAAAAATATGACTAAAAATAAAAATAAAAATAAATATAAAAATAAAAATACAAATAAAAATAAAAAATACAAATAAAAATAAAAATAAAAATTAAAAATAAAAATAAAAATAAACCTATTACTTCAATATTTAAATATACAACAATTCAAAAATTACGTGTTGTATTATAAGTACTAAAAGCATCAACCTTGCCTTAAAATTATGTTTATATACTATTCTTTAATTAACGTCTTTATCATTAATGCATCTATATTACCCCCATAATATTTTACTCTATATAAGAAATGTATTCTTATGCTCCTTAATACTTATTAATATCAATGATCACTCAGGAAACAAGCTAAATCAAATTCCTTATTTAATCCCAACGGATGCAAAGAATTCATTTGATAAATCCACTGGGATTCTTTCTTGCTAATTTCTCTGATAAGATTATCCCCTCTCCAGTGTGCCTTATGTTTTTCTATTCCCCAAAATTCTAGTCCTTCTGTTTTCTGGCCATGGTATAATTTAAAATGTAATGATACATTATGATATTTATATCCTTTTGAAATATTTCTAACATGCTCCTTTATTCTTTCTTTTAGCATGCGTTTTGTTCTTCCTATGTAGATTTTGTTACACGGACATTTTAATGCATATATTACCCCCTTAGTGTCACATGATATAAATTGATTTATCTTAAATATTTTTCCACTTATTGGATTAGTGAAATACAATCTATTTCTGGGGTTATTCTTTGTTCTAGTACAACCATAGCATCTTCCACATTTATAAAAACCAATTCCCTGAAAAAATGAGAGTGAGTTTTGTTTGGGGGGATCTAATATGTTCTTTACTACCTTGTCTCTAATGTTGGGAGCTTTTTTGTAAATGAATCTTGGGTTGTCCGGAATGTTATCTTTCAGATCTTTATCCAGCTTTAATATATCCCAATATTTTTTAATTATTTTTTGCACATCTTTATATTGCTTATTATAAGGCATTATAATAGTCATAGCATTATCCATATTATTATTATCCTGACTTTTTGTTAGTAAATTCCTTCTATCCAATGCACCTACCCTATCTCTTTCTTCACCTATATACTCTTTTTTGTACCCTTTATTAATGAATCTCTTTACAAGGATGTCACTCTGTTCCTGATAATCTATATCATGTGTACAATTACGTCTCAGTCTTGTGAACTGCCCTCTGGGTATGTTCTTAATCCATGCCTTATGATGGCAACTATGGGTAGGTATATATGAATTTCTATCAGTGTTTTTAAAATAATTTTTTGTAGAGATAGATGATCCTTCTTTGACTAACCATATATCTAAAAAATTGATTATTGTGTCACTGCTATTCCAGCTAAGTGTTATGTTATTATGATTCTTATTTAGTTCTGTATAGAATTGCTCAAGTGATATATCATCTCCTCTCCATACTAGAATGATGTCATCTATAAAGCGATAGTATGCTATGAGTTCTTGTTTTTGATTTTTAAATATTGTGTCTTCCTCCCATTGTGCCATATATAAATTTGCTATGCTAGGGGCAAAACGTGCCCCCATTGCTACTCCTTTGACTTGTAAAAAATATTTGTTGTTATACCAAAAGAAGTTATGTTTAAGACAGAATGTTAGACATTTAATAAGATATTTTTTCTGTCTTTTATGCAAATCAGAGTACTTATCCAATGCCCACTTAGCTGCTTCAATTGCCCCATCATGGTCTATATTTGTGTACAATGAGGTGACATCCGCTGTACTTAATATACTATCATCAGTGAGTGGTAGGTTTTGCATCAGTTTAATAACATGTCTAGTATCCTTCAAATATGCCTGCGTTTGTACCACTAATGGCTGCAAATATTGATCTATATATTCTCCCATCCTTGCTGTTAAAGAATCTATCCCATTAATTATGGGTCTGATTGGGGGATTCACAGGATTTTTGTGGATTTTTGGTATTGAGTATATTATAGGCAGTTTACATACTGTTGGCACCAGATATTTTGCCTCTTTCTCATTTAGTATGTGCTTTTTATTTCCGTAATTCACTAACTTTATTAACTCTTTTTTATACTCTTTATTTGGATTGTTCTTAAGCTCCAGATATGTGCTTTCATCTTTTAACATTTCCTCCATAGATTGTTCATAGAATGTTTTCGATAATATAACTATACCACCCCCCTTGTCTGCCGGCCTAATTACTATGTTTTTTCTCTCCTTAAGGCTTTTAATACCTTTCTCAAGGTTATGGTTATGCTTATACTTTTGTATTTTCAGTTTTTCTAGATCTCCTGTTACTAGTTTTTTAAAAGTGGTTATATATGTGTTATCACTGGATTTGGGGTTGAAAACAGATTTATTTTTCAGATCACTGTGTTGATATTTTGATGTTTTGGCCACTTGGTTATGTTCTGTCGGGTTTTGAGCATAATATTTTTTAATATTTAATTTTCTTATAAATTTTTGTAAACTTACATACATTTCAAATTTATTCAATCCTTTATTCGGAGCAAACTTTAAGCCCTGATCTAGTGCGTATATTTCTTCTTGTTTAAGGGGTGTTCCGCTCAGATTAAAAATTCCTTCCCCTTTTACACTCTCCTTTTTTTGTTTATGTTTTCTTCCTCCTCTGTTTCCCCTCTTTCTGCAATGTTTTGATTTACTTCTGCTGGGTGTTGATTCAACTCTAAAAAAGGGTTTGGTAGAGGCGTATATGATTCTTCCGATTCTAATGGAGAATACCTATTTGACAAAGGAACATTGAATGATTGTGGTGTATTTCTCATCTGATTGTTATTTACATATTCTGATGTATATCCATATGTATTATCATTCCTGTATTCATTTCTGTAATTTGGGCCATAATTTCTACCCTGATTGTAATGGTTCTGGCCTTGATGGTAATAATTTTGGTGTCCTCTATAATTGTAACCTCTATTTCTATTTCTGTAGTATGGTCTTCCTCTTATTGGTTGGGATGGTGGTGGACCTCTGTTTTGATAATAATATGGTGTTTGGCCCCTATACTCATTATTGGGGTATTGTGTATAACTCTTTTTATTAATAGGCTCTTCTCTAGCCTGTTGCAATGTGGGTGGTTTTTTTGATGGTAAAGTCATTTGTTCTTGTTGTTGCGTCGGTACCTTTTTCAATGGTATTTTAGGTGTATGTTGGTGAACTTCTTTAGATGAATTATTGACAAAATTAAGAGTTTTTTTAGTTGTCAATTTGTTGTTTTTATGATTCCTAGCTGGAGTACTATCGGTTGATTTTGTTCCTTCTGTTATATCTGGCTGTTGCCATTTATATATTTGTTTCAAATTATATTCTTGCGTTACTTTCTGGTATTTTTTCTTCTTCCTGTTCTGAATCTCCAGATCCTTATTTTTCACATTTTTTCCTAATTCTGTCATGTATTTATTAAAATCTGGATGTTCTTTGTGTATTTCTATTTTCTCTCTGTATTCCTTTAATATTTTTTCTAACTTACGCATTTTCCTCTGCCTTCTTTTTATTAGGAATAATATCAATTCCATACTCTTCTCACTAAAAAAGTTGAACCATTCTATCACATCATCTTCCTCTAGCAATCCATCAGCTATAGGGATGTCCCATCTCAATTTTTTTGGTATAATTTTTTCTTTCAGATATTTTTCTAAGGTGGTCATATCCCACCATACATTTAACTTTTTCTCCATAATGTGCGTTATCTTCCTAAATAAATTATGTATATTAACATCTATTTTCTCCTCTCCTTGAAAAATATTATCTATATCAATGTGTCTATTTTCTAAAAAATTGAAAACCTCCATTGTGTCTACAAACAAATAAGTGAGATGTATAGTTTAAAATGCAAATTAATTAAATACTTGTGAGCCACTAGAAGTTTTCTTACTGGTGAAGCAATTAATTCCGTGTTTAAAAATGAATAATATTAACTAATGAATAAAGTAAACCACTAATAAATCAATTAACGTACTTAATTAGATATTTAGATCGCCAGGTACTTTTTACACCCTCTCCAGGTGTATGGATGCTAAATTCATATATCTATATTGTACCGCGCTCCAAACACTCTAAATAAATAATAAATAAATATTGTGTATCACCGATAAATCAATAATAATCTATAACCATAATGCTTGAATCCATAATTGCATAATACTTAAATCCATGATTGAAGTGAATCAAAAAATACTATTAATATTTATAAATCAGTGCATAAAAAACTGCGTGCATAAAAAACTAATGAAGACTGAAAAAAGAAGAATGAAAAAATAAAATAAAAATATAAAAAATGAAAAATATAAAAAATATAAAAAATAAAATGCAATAAACTGGAAGAAAATATATATAGGTGAATAATAATTCAGTTCATACGAATTTGAGATGGTGATGTGGTTCAATCTAATCTGCGTAGTAAGTCAATGTTCATAACATGAACCTCTCTCTCCTTCCTCCTCTCCTTTCTCCTCAGTACAGCTTTTCTCAATAAGGACTTTCTCCTCTAGCTGCTTGGCTTATTCCTCCATAACCGATACATACAGAGAGAAGGGAAAAAGAGACATAGTGTCTTATCCTGGGTAACAAAATGTTTAATGAGCTTCTGATCTCCCACTCACATGGTATCAGCAAAAGTAGCGCTTTGTGTAAATAAATCAAATCCTCTTGCAAACAGCCCTGCAGGTGTGTGTGTGTTCACTCGCTATACTCGCCGTTCCTCTGTGGATGCGTGATGACGTCACCGCCCCTCCCCTACGCGTTACGCTACAGGGACTCGTAGCTTCCTCTGGGGGATGTAGTTTCACATGTCATCCTGCACCGAGGTTATATATATCCTACCGACGCCATTTTTGCTGTGATTTAAGCATTCTTGGTGCCCCCTCCATATTATAGGAGTCCAAATTGTACCTTAATGTTAACAATAATATATATATACATAGTGCGCCTCTTCATCCTCCGGCTGCATATCGAATGCTTCCACACACACCTTTCACAATTAGGATTACAATTTCCTACTTATACATCGCCATAAAAATAATAATAATCATTGCTAATTTAACCACAATTTACATACTAAATCTCCATATTAAACATTTAAATTCATTTATATACATTTTTAATAAAAATAACCATAAAATAAATATATCAATAACTAATTTATTAAAAATATGCTAAAAATTAAAATAAAAATAAAAATAAAAAAATATAAAAAAATATAAAAAAATATATATATATAAAAATAAAGAATGAAAAATATATAGAAAAATATATATAAAAAATTTATAAAAATAATAATAAAATAATAAAATAATAAAAATAAAAATAAAATTAAAAAATAATAAAAATAAAAATAAAAAATAAGAATAAAAATAAAAAATATGACTAAAAATAAAAATAAATATAAAAATAAAAATAAAAAATAAGAATAAAAATAAAAAATATGACTAAAAATAAAAATAAATATAAAAATAAAAATACAAATAAAAATAAAAATAAAAAATACAAATAAAAATAAAAATTAAAAATAAAAATAAACCTATTACTTCAATATTTAAATATACAACAATTCAAAAATTACGTGTTGTATTATAAGTACTAAAAGCATCAACCTTGCCTTAAAATTATGTTTATATACTATTCTTTAATTAACGTCTTTATCATTAATGCATCTATATTACCCCCATAATATTTTACTCTATATAAGAAATGTATTCTTATGCTCCTTAATACTTATGATCACTCAGGAAACAAGCTAAATCAAATTCCTTATTTAATCCCAACGGATGCAAAGAATTCATTTGATAAATCCACTGGGATTCTTTCTTGCTAATTTCTCTGATAAGATTATCCCCTCTCCAGTGTGCCTTATGTTTTTCTATTCCCCAAAATTCTAGTCCTTCTGTTTTCTGGCCATGGTATAATTTAAATATATATATATAGAGTAAAATATTATGGGGGTAATATAGATGCATTAATGATAAAGACGTTAATTAAAGAATAGTATATAAACATAATTTTAAGGCAAGGTTGATGCTTTTAGTACTTATAATACAACACGTAATTTTTGAATTGTTGTATATTTAAATATTGAAGTAATAGGTTTATTTTTATTTTTAATTTGTATTTGTATTTGTATTTTTATTTTTATTTTTAGTCATATTTTTTATTTTTATTCTTATTTTTTATTTTTATTTTTATTTTTAATTTTTATTATTTTATTATTTTATTATTATTTTTATAAATTTTTTATATATATTTTTCTATATATTTTTCATTCTTTATTTTTATATATATATATTTTTTTATATATTTTTATATTTTTTTATTTTTATTTTAATTTTTAGCATATTTTTAATAAATTAGTTATTGATATATTTATTTTATGGTTATTTTTATTAAAAATGTATATAAATGAATTTAAATGTTTAATATGGAGATTTAGTATGTAAATTGTGGTTAAATTAGCAATGATTATTATTATTTTTATGGCGATGTATAAGTAGGAAATTGTAATCCTAATTGTGAAAGGTGTGTGTGGAAGCATTCGATATGCAGCCGGAGGATGAAGAGGCGCACTATGTATATATATATTATTGTTAACATTAAGGTACAATTTGGACTCCTATAATATGGAGGGGGCACCAAGAACGCTTAAATCACAGCAAAAATGGCGTCGGTAGGATATATATAACCTCGGTGCAGGATGACATGTGAAACTACATCCCCCAGAGGAAGCTACGAGTCCCTGTAGCATAACGCGTAGGGGAGGGGCGGTGACGTCATCACGCATCCACAGAGGAACGGCGAGTATAGCGAGTGAACACACACACACCTGCAGGGCTGTTTGCAAGAGGATTTGATTTATTTACACAAAGCGCTACTTTTGCTGATACCATGTGAGTGGGAGATCAGAAGCTCATTAAACATTTTGTTACCCAGGATAAGACACTATGTCTCTTTTTCCCTTCTCTCTGTATGTATCGGTTATGGAGGAATAAGCCAAGCAGCTAGAGGAGAAAGTCCTTATTGAGAAAAGCTGTACTGAGGAGAAAGGAGAGGAGGAAGGAGAGAGAGGTTCATGTTATGAACATTGACTTACTACGCAGATTAGATTGAACCACATCACCATCTCAAATTCGTATGAACTGAATTATTATTCACCTATATATATTTTCTTCCAGTTTATTGCATTTTATTTTTTATATTTTTTATATTTTTCATTTTTTATATTTTTATTTTATTTTTTCATTCTTCTTTTTTCAGTCTTCATTAGTTTTTTATGCACGCAGTTTTTTATGCACTGATTTATAAATATTAATAGTATTTTTTGATTCACTTCAATCATGGATTTAAGTATTATGCAATTATGGATTCAAGCATTATGGTTATAGATTATTATTGATTTATCGGTGATACACAATATTTATTTATTATTTATTTAGAGTGTTTGGAGCGCGGTACAATATAGATATATGAATTTAGCATCCATACACCTGGAGAGGGTGTAAAAAGTACCTGGCGATCTAAATATCTAATTAAGTACGTTAATTGATTTATTAGTGGTTTACTTTATTCATTAGTTAATATTATTCATTTTTAAACACGGAATTAATTGCTTCACCAGTAAGAAAACTTCTAGTGGCTCACAAGTATTTAATTAATTTGCATATCATTCCTTTTATGCTTTATCACCCTGGTTCCTGCTTCTTAGGATCCTAACAATTGCAGATCCTGGGTACCTCCATTGAGGGAAAATCTCTTTCACAAGGGCTCTCAAGCTCAGGAGTATCTAGATTAAAATTAGCAGCTTGGGGGTTCAGGTGTACAGTTTAAATCAGAAAGGATTTCCACAGTCATACATATTGATAGTGCTTTACACAAGGAAAATGTTTGCTAACAAATCATTATTATACAGTATTTATATAGCGCCAAAAGGTTTGCTCAGCGCTGTACATTATAATGGAGACAGAACATGAGTTGTTTAGTAGTGTCTGGGGTTAGAAACGCATGTATTTTGGAGATGTTGCAGAGGTGGAGCCTGCATGAGTTTGCTAACGATTGGACATGGGGTTGGAAGGATAGATTTGAGTCTAGAGTGACACCTAGGATTTTGGCTTGCGGGGTGGGACTGATGGTGGCGTTGTTGGTCGTGATGGAGAGGGTGGGGGGGGCGTGGACTGGGGGGAAAATTAAGAGCTCAGTTTTGGAAAGGTTCAATTTGAGGAAATGGAGCAACATCCAGTCTGATATGTCGTTCAGTAGGTGGGCGATACGGGCGGAGACTGAAGGGGTGAGGTGAGGGGTGGAAAGGTAAATTTGCGTGTCATCGGCGTAGAGGTGATAGTTGAAGCCGTGAGAGTGTATCAGTTTGCCAAGGGAGGAGGTGTAGCTGGAGAAGAGAAGGGGCCTGAGGACAGAGCCTTGGGGGACCCCAACAGAGAGGGGGAGATTGGGGTAGGTGGTAGCATTATAGGGAATGCTGAAGGAGCGTTGGGATAGATAGGAGGAGAGCCAGGAGAGAGTGGAGTCTCTGATGCCAAGGGAGTGTAGTTTATTAAGGAGGAGGGGGTGGTCAACTGTGTCGAAGGCCAAGGAAAGGTCGAAGAGTAGGAGGACTGAGTAGTGGCCATTAGCTTTGGCGGTTAGCAGGTCATTAGTGATTTTGAGTAGGGCGGTTTTGGTGGAGTGTAGGGGACGGAAGCCAGACTATAGTGGATCGAGGATGTTGTTGTCAGTGAGGTGGGCGCTTAGGCGATTGTAGACTAAGCGCTCAAGGAGCTTGGATGTAAATGGCAGCAGGGAGATGGGTCTAAGGTTGTTCAGGTCGGTGGGGTCCAGGGAGGGTTTTTTGAGTATGGGGGTGATGTGCACGTGCTTTAGGGGGGAGGGGAATGTGCCAGTAGAGAGGGAGAGATTGAAGATGTGGGTGAGGGAGTGTAGGATGGAGGAGGAGGGTGACCGGAGGAGTTGTGTGGGGACAGAGTCAAGGGGACAAGTGGTGAGGCGGGCTTCTGAGAAGACCTTAGTGACCTCCTCAGTGGTAGCAAGGCTGAAGGAGCGGAGTGTTGGGGAGGTTATAGTGTGTGGGGTGTTAAGTGTGGTGGGGGGCAGGGCAGTTGCGAGGTCAGAGGAGGGGGGAGTTGGGGTTATGGTGGGAGGGAGGCTAGGTGGGGAGGTAGATTGAGCATTGGCAATGTCCTTACGGATTGCATCGATCTTATTTTGGAAGTGATTGGCAATCTCGTGGGCGGTGAGTGAGGTACTGGGTGGAGGTGGGGGGGGAGGGGGAGAGTAGGGAGATGAAAGTGGAGAAGATCCGGCGAGGACAGGTAGAGAGGGTGTTGATGAGGGTTACGAAGTAGGCTGGTTTGGCGGCGTGGAGGGAGGAGGTGTAGGTGAGGAAGGCAGATTTGTAGAACATGATTTTAGAATCATGTTCTAAAATATGGGAAGCTTTTGCTTCCTTTACTGTACATTAAAAAGGCTTTGATCATCTGGGTTCTTCAAAGGTTTCCAATCTGTATTTTCTCTAGTAAGTAGAGAGAAGTTCAATGTACAACACTGTTAACATTCAAATTTCAGCTTGATCAGCTATTACTAATGCCCAATAGGTCTTATCCCCTCTGCTTGTACAAATACTTAAAGCTCTACTTAAAGCAGAATTTTACTCTCTCAAGCAACATTAAATATTTGTAACCCTTGTAGCGCTAGCCTTAGTAAACAGATAGGAAGGCATACTATTATTTACTTGTTTTACACTTTTTTTTTCAAAAATTTTTTTCTACATTTCTTAACTTGAATGAAAATGAAATGATTGAAAATTATGTCATACATCCCAAGAGTCATCATAGGCATTTTTTTCTTTCATCTGGAGGAGGGATTTTTCAGCTAAGCACACCCTTCCATCTGCTTGCCTGAGATAAAGGCAGATGGATTCCAGGAAATAAATGCTACATGGTTTATTTGCCCTTAATCAAGATGGCCGAAGCTAGAAATACTACGGAGATGTTTTTGAAAGATTTCTCAACAAAATAAAACATGAAGACATGGGGGATGGTGACTTTTGCTTTAAATATGAAACACAAATTAAATAGCATTATCAGTTTGTGCTGCTCAGATACAATTAAATTCTGATTTAATCTAAGGCCACAGGAAGGATGTGTAGACAAAGTTACCTATTTTGTCAGCCCATGTTAAAAGCAAATAATCCAGAAGCTGTCACAAGTCCCATACGAGGAGAGAAGACACAAAAACCGTCAAAACTTCCCCACAATAATGTGCTGTAAAATAAATGTAATTAAATATATTGTCAAACATAGTACTATCAAGAATAATCATATGTAGCAGGGTTTCATTTATGTATCTTATCAAGCGGTTAAAAAACCATTGTCTCAATTCTTTTATGATGAAATAGTTTATTACAGGTCCCAAAATAGGAAAATGACACAGGGTTTGCCAATGGTCCGTACTCACATGGAGCTTGCTAACAAAAATATATATTATATACTGTAGATAGTATCAGTGTTTATTCTCCAGAAAAGTAAAAAAAAAATTTAAAAAATGAAGCTAAAGCCAAGGATTTTAAATAACGATCAACGTTATGCATGTCTCTATGTAGTGACGCAGCTCAGCTCTAGTCCCAAACAACAACAGAGGTGCTGATTACCTTCGGGGTTAAGTATAAGGCTATAGGGGAGAACCAACATGTGACAAAGACCAGCCAATCAAATTATTATTATTCAGGATTTATATAGTGCTAACAGTTTGTGCAGAGCTATACAAAATTAAGGTAGACAGTACAATTACAATACAATTTGGTACAAGAAGAATCAGAGGGCCCTGCCCATTAGAGCTTGCAATTTAGGAGGGAGGGTTGAGTGATACAAAAGTTAATAGCTGTGGGGGATGGGCTGATGGAGGAAGTAAAAATGCAGTTTATTAGTTAGAAGCAAGATAGGCTTCTTTAACCACTTGCCTACTGGGCACTTTCACCCCCTTCCTGCCCAGGCCAATTTTCAGCTTTCAGTGTTGTTGCACTTTGAATGACAATTGCGTGGTCATGCAACACTGTACTTAAACAAAATTTTTTATCCTTTTTTGAGACAGAGCTTTCATTTGGTGGTATTTAATTATCACAGTTTTTTTTATTTTTTTTGCTAAACAAACTAAAAAAGACTGAAAACTTTCTGTTATAAAATTTTGGAAAAATTTCCTTCACTGATGTGCGCTAATGAGGCTGCAGTGATGGGTACTGCTAGGTGGCACTGTTGGGCATTGGCAGGCTTCACTTGTGGGCATTGACAGGCATCACTGGTGGGCACTGAAAGGCAGCACTCATATATGGCACTGATATAGTAGGTGGCACTTAAAAGCAGCTCTGATGGGCACTGATATGTGGCATTGTTGGGCACTGACAGGTGGCACTGATGGGGCTACACTGATCATCAGGGCACTGATCATCAGTGCAGATATCCCCTCTAAGGAATGCCGCTTACCGGCTCTCCTTTCCTTACGCGCTATCAGCGCGAGGAGAGGACTGCCGATAACCAGTGTTTCCTTGTTTACAAGCGATCAGCTGTGATTGGACACAGCTGATCACATGACAGAGCCGATGTCATCAGCTCTTTACTCTGATCGGTGATCAGCTGTGTTTCAGGGACAACGCACCATCGATCGCTGCGCCGCACACCCCCAGAGGGGGCGTGCATGTGCAGTTAGGGTGGGAGGACATCATATGACGTCCTCCCAGAACAAGAGAACTGCTGCCCATCAGTCATTTTCTTATATGGTGGGCGGGAGGCAGTTAAAGAGAAGGGTTTTCAGGGATTGTCTAAAGGTGGATAGTTTAGGAGATAGTCAGACAAATTGGGGTAGGGAGTTTCATAGGATGGGAGAAGCTCGGGAGAAGTCCTGGAGGCAAGCATGGAAGGAGGTGACACAGGAAGTAGAGAGCAGAAGGTCTTGGAAGGACAGAAGAGAGAGGTTTGGTTGATATTTTGAGGTCAGGTTGGTGATGTAGCTGGAGGCACAGTTGTGGATGGCTTTGTAAGTTGTTGTTAGTATTTTGAATTTTATTCGTTGGGCGAGTGGAAGCCAGTGGAGGGATTGGCAGAGAGGGGTACTAGACATTGAATGGTTGGTAAGGTGGATGAGTCTGGCAGCAGCATTCATAAGGAACTGAAGGGGGGATAGCCTGTGTAAAGGTAAGCCAGTGAGGAGGGACTTGCAGTAATCAAGGCGCGAGATAATCAGGGAGTGAATTAGAAGCTTTGTGGTGTCATTGGGGCGTATTCTGGCGATGTTGTGGAGGTTGAGGTGGCATGATTTGGACAGGGATTGGATGCGGGCCTGAAAAGATAGTTTAGAATCCAGGGTTACCCCTAGCACCCTGGCATGTGGGGACAGGTTGATAGTTGTGTCATTTATCTTGGCAGAGAAATCAAGGAATAGGCACACGGGGAAAATATTATCAGCTCAGTTTTGGATAGATTGAGTTTTAGGAAGTGGAGTGACATCCAGGTGGTATGTCTGTTAGTAAATCAGTGATACGTGAGGAAATTGATGGGGTGCGCTGAGGGGTAGAGACATAGATTTGTGTGTCATCAACATGGTATTGGAAACCATGGGAAGCTGAAACCCTTGGGTGTTTACCGTGTTTATGGTGCCAGAAACTCTGTTGGTGGTCTTCCCTGGGTGGCGCTGTTTAGAGTACACACCCAGTACTTGGGGACTGGCCATGATCAGGGCTGGGCATTTACATTGGCCTTTTTACCATCATGGGGGGTAAAAGGCACTTTAAGCTATGTGTGCCCCTCATTCAGGGTTCAGTGAATCCTGGGCTGCTTGTTGTTGGTGGTAGGGGTCAGGACGTGTATATGTGCCGCCATTCTCATTATGCAATGACAGCGCTGTGACCAGAAGTAACGGGGATCATCACATAATACAGGAAGTGTTTAGCGTCCTGTTTTCCTACATGTGCTTTTGGTGCCTTTGGAGTTTCTGGTGCTATAAAAACAGTAGTTTTTGGTACAATAAAAGCAGCATTTGATTGGTTGATCTATGTCAAATGCTGGTAAAATTTAAAGTGGAGGAATGTCTGTCAGCTGTGAGGGGTCCATGGGAACAGATGTCTGTTAGCCAGGGGTGGTCCACAGGGAGAAATATTTCTCAGCCAGGGGGGATGGGGAAACATGTCTGAATGAAAAAAAACTATCCGTGTATGGCCAGCCTTTGAGTCATTATCCCCGAATAAATATGCATTTAAAGGTCAAAACTCTCACAGCCACACTAACCATGTGAATCATGCATTTCAATCAGCTTTGTTGTATAGGGATGGAAGCAAACACCACACTGCACTTGCTGTTAAACATTTCACTCTACTCAGGACTCAAACATAGAGTCAAGGTTGGGGGTGTTCTTACTTTTGTACCATATTAAAGATGATTCCTCTGCCAATAAAAACACCCCTTCCTTAACCTAATTAACATTTAAGCTACTTAGTGGAATAAAATGTGTCAGAGCTGGTCATCATGACATTTCCATCTATATGCCCTCTTGAGGGCCGCTGAATTTTTGGGTCCCCTCTACCCAGCCAGGCATCACCCATTTCCAACACTCTCACCAAAAGTCAGTAAAGCAGTCCTTGAGCTTTTTTTTTTTGTTATTAGGGGTGAACAACTTGGAGTCTAGGGGTATAGGGGATGCCCAAGGAACTGTACATCTTTGTGGACGAACATCTCCGCAAAAATGGTCAGAAAAAATCAGCAACCAGTCTAGTAAGGAGCACTTTAGTGAACTTCTTCAGACCCCAGGTGAAAATCTCCTCATCCACCCCACTCTCTTGACAGTGTCTCTGAGCAAGGAATTCCAAGATCTACAGTGAAGTAGTCCCAGTGAAAACTAGTTGGGTATTGCACCTGACCGCCCTCCCTTCTTTGGCCCAGGGGATGTAGAAGTGCGCACACTGTTCTTTTCCTGTAGCTTAATGAGTTGCAGCTGCTTTCAGGCCGTATGCTGGGCTGGCACCTTCCCTGCTGTCAGGCTGTCCTAAATAGTAGATTGTGGGACAGTGGAGATTCTTCTATTGAGCTTCAGCCTGTAGGTAGGTCCTGCTCTGCCGGGGCCCCTGCCCAGGCTCCATACACCAGCACCTTTGTTCACTCCATCTTCCACCCAACTCCCCTGCTGTTCAGGCTCTCCCATATTTAGGGGCTGTCCTAGCCATCATGCCAGGCCTCCTGCTTGGGGATTGTCCAGGTTCCCTCAAACATGCAAATCCAGGCTTCCTCCCCTTCTCTTCTAGAAAGTTTCTAGAAGGGTGGGAGGGCTCCAGAAGCCCTGACCTGTAGAGCCTCCCAGCGTGACCTGAGGTAACCTCACTGCCTCATTCCTGGGCTGTTTCATCCCAGGTTTCTAGCAAGACTCACAGACAAAACTCCTATTTAGCTAGAGGGCACTACAAGGATGTTTTACTTTATTGATTGGTACACATTTTCTAGGTCAGTGACTCAAAAAGTAATCAAGTCTGGATAAAAATCAAAAACTACATTTACGGAAGGAGGTCAGCATTGAAAGCCCTAGCTCGGTGGCCTCCTATAAAGAGAAATACAATATTCCCAATGGTTTTTAATTTATAATAAAACTTCAAAGTCAGTCAAAATATTTTATTTATTTGGATTTTTATTTTCTTTTACATATTGTTTTTACACATCAGTGTACACCATCTAACAGTTTAATAAAATCAAAATGTTTACAGCCCTTACAAATATAACATATTATAAAATATAGTTGCACAAGGCAGTAAAAAAATACTAGAAACTATACTATAAAATAGATTATTTTTTCCTAGGACCTTTGACAGAAATAAAGTTACCTGTGCAAAATCTTTTTTTGTCCTATGACACCAATCCAATCATCCTCATTGATAAAAAGATGTAATGCTCATTGTCGTTTGTACAGACCTAAATGTATGTCCCTGCTGCACTTACCATTTGCTGATCATAGTGCACTACAATACAACAGAGCTGCATGTAAAAGCTTGCATGAAATTCAGATACAATATTGTTTATGCAGGCTTTTGAAGAAAAGGTACACCTGCCATACTATCACAGAGTGCAAAAAAAAAAGGTCCATGTTAGAAACAGAACATTCTCCAGTCTCCTTTTATAATATGTTGCAATCAATATATGTAAAGCCAAGTGTTAGTAAGATGTTCATACCATGCTACTAAGCAACTAAAAACCTTTGGCGCAACTAAACTGCTAAAACAGTGCAAACAGTAACCTTTAGCAATGAACCAGATTTAAGTTAGTTCAAGTTACACAGATACAATTGAGCAATAGAGAAGTTATTGTAATTTGCGCTCTCATTTATTTAATTGACCTAATAGAGAAGTGGTCTCCAAACTGTGGCCCAGGTGCCGGATGCAGCCTTTTTATCCAGCCCTTGGGTCATTATTCCCCCCACTGTTAGCAACACTGGGGCATAGTTCCTGACAATGACACTGACAATGGGGCACTAGTTCCCTCACTGACACCATTGAAGGGACACTAATCCTACCATCGATACCAAAGATAGGGCACTATTCCTACCACTGACATCAATGGTGGGGCATTATTTTTCCCACTGACACCAATGATGGGACACTTTTCTTCCCACGGACACCAATGATGGGACACTATTCTTCCCACTGACACCAACGATGGAGCAGTATTCCTCCCACTGACACCAACGATGGGACACTATTCCTCATACTGATACCAACGATGAGACACTATTCCTCCCAATGATACCAACGATGGGGCGCTGTTCCTCCCACTGATACCAATAATGGGGTATTGTTTACTCCCACTGACGCCAGGACACACTTTTCTCCCACCAGCTACAGTCCGACCCCGTAGAGTTTGAAGGACAATAATACGACCCTTTGTTTAGAAAGTTAGGAGACCCCTGTAATAGAGTATCATTATATGTAAATGGATTTCATGGAAGCTTTTACCCAGTGCATATTCATTAAGTTTCTTGGTCCTAGTGAACATAATGTGCTTTTTTGTGCACGAAACATCTATTTTGCCTCAGAACTGGATTTTTCTTTTATGGTCAGGAATACAGAACAGATGAAAACATACACAAATACTATAGAAGCACAAAATACATGATAACAATCTGTTCATATAACATATCATCTTTTACCATCTTTCACCACCCGCTTCCCAAGTCTATTCTGACGCTTGTCTCCTATGTAAAAATCATCATTTTGTGGCTAGAAATTACATAGAACCCCAAAACATTATATATGTTTTTTAAGCAGAATAAAAGAATAAAATGGAGTGTTGCAATTTTTTTATGTCACATGGCAGTTTTCTTAAGTGCAAATTTTGGGGAAATAATACACTACCAAAAATCTGGGTAATATATTGTGTTTTTGTACACTAAAATTCGTTAAAGTATAGAAGATGATGTTACACCGAGTAAATAGATACCCAACATGCCACGCTTTAAAACTGCGTACACCTGTGGAACACGGCAAACTATGGTACCTAAAGATTTTTATAGGTGACGCTTAAATGAGTTTACAGGTTACCAGTTTGGAGTTATACAGGAGGTCTCGGTTAGAATAATTGCTCTCACTTGACGTTTGACACATGTGTGGTGCGATTTCCATATACGTATGTGTGGGACCAACATGTGCCTTCCCCTTTGTGCACAAACACGAGAGGATGGGGGCACTTTAAAAAAACAGTTTATATAATTTTATTTATTTTTTACACTGTCCCTTTTTTTAATCACTTTTATCGCTGTCACAAGAAATGTAAACAGCAGTGACAGGTCCTCTTTACTGAGACATCTGGGGTCTCCTCTGCCTTAAATAGCATCAGATCAAACCAAGATCGGTCTTATCAGATGCTTATACAAACTAGTAATCGCTTGGAAAGAAAAGACTGGAGAAGATCTGGTCTCTGAAAACCTCTATAGTAAGCTGGTGCAACTGCCTGCTTCAGTGCCAGGCTTCCTGATCGCATGGGAAAGCCGCAAGAATGGCTTTTACATACAAGGAAATCACGGCTGAAAAAAAAAAAAAATACAGGGATGATGCCTGTAGCTGTAGGCATCATCCCTGTAGAACCATTTCTATCAGAGACTGAACAGGTAGATTATATGGGAAGGAGGAGGTTAAGACAATTCTGTGAAAGTATATAATGTTCTAGATCTGTGGCAGCCATTTATTGGTGTGAGCCTCATACATTTGTCACCTATGGCTATGGCTTAGGAGGAACAGTTTGTCCACTAAGTCCGGGAGAAGATGGATTTGCATATTGTTGGGGTACACAATCAGGATTTGATGTAGACATTGGCTTCTGACCCAAAACCAATGCTAAAACGTTTAGAATGGATATTTGAGTGTACAACTTTTTATCTTCTGGAACTTTCCTCAGAAACTGAATTAGGTTTGTGGCAAAACCTACATCTCCATTAATGGTTTCCTAATTCAGAACCAACATATTTGTTTCTTCTGAAGTTCCATTTCTCCAAGAAGTGTTCTCAGGAAGAATCAGATCACTTTTTTTGCTTGCTGAATGTGAAAAAAGAGATGCTGCAGGGGATTCTGTTTCTATTTTATCTATGTCTTCACCTTCGGAGCTTTGCTCTTTTCTGCTCCCCTCTGAAGATGATTCACACAATTCACTATGTATATCATCATGCTGTTTACCTCTAGAGCTTTCCTCTTTCCTGGTGCTCTCTAAAGAGGATTTACACAATTCACCTTGCATTCGATTGTGGTCTACATTTATAGAGCTTTCCTTTTCATTGCTTTTTACTGACAATGAAGATGTTTTGGACCATTCATCTTCCATTTTAATATGGTCTTCATTTGTGGTGCATTGGCCTACTTTGTTGCTCGTTTGGAATGGTTCAGGTGATTCAAATTCCATCCCATCAGGATATTCATGTTTGGTGATTTCATCTTGGTCTTTTACAGCAGCATATTCTGAATCGCTTTCATTGTATGTCTCTTTTTTTATAGTCTTGAAATTCATCTTTGCCTGGTCGTCTGTGAAATAAATACACTATAATGTAAACTGTTGTTTTTATTAGATTTTGGATGCACAGTACAACCACTACAACCTTTGCCAACCACGGCTACGTACCTCAGTAATTCTGCCCTTTACAGTTTAGAAAAACTGTAATTTTCAGTAATTTTTTAATGTATGTATGCATGTGAGTTTTTGCATGTGTTTCTAGAAATATTTTTCTTTTAAATGGATAAATTATATTATTAACCACCTACCGACTGCTCACAGTAAATAATTGAATTTTTTTCTACTTGACTGTAAAATCAATTTCTTGGAGTACATCACAGGACAGAGCAGGCTAGATCATGACTATCTGGGTTATGCACCACCTATAGGTGAATGGACACTGGCTGCCCAATCAAACAGGAAGTCCTCCCCTATTTAACCCTTTCCATACAGGAAGTTCCTCAGTTTTGTAGCAAGCAATGAATTCCCCAAAAAAGGGGAGGGTCCTTTGTGTTCCATGATGTACTCCAAGAAATGGATTTTACAAGTAAGTAAGAAGAAAAAAAAAAAAAAATTTTATCATACAGAACGGGACACAGAGCAGGCTATAATCATTATCTGGGATGTTCCAAAGCAATGCACTTGAGGGGTGAGAGACACAGACAAAAAACCCTATCAATCCAAAGGAATCTACTCTTTCGCCCACAACATGCTGCGGCCAAAATCAGTATCCTCTGCAGCTCCCACATCCACCTGTTAATTCCTGAATGTACGTAGCCGATGACCACACTGCGGCCTTGCAGCCCTGAGCCACTGACGCTTGATGACGAATAGTCCTAGATGCTCCCACACTTCTAGTAGAGTGCACTCTTGCCCAATAAAAAAAAGGTGGAGCCTTCCTCTTTAAGCTAGAAGCTTGAGTGAAGGACTAACGGAACCACTGCAACTTTAGTTGCTTAGATGCAGCCTGACCTTTCCTGCGGCCTTCTAGCATAACAATCATGAGTCCAACTGACTGATCTCTGCAGATAACCTTAAATAAACTCTGATAGCCCAAGCCACATTCAAAGTGTGAAAAGCTTTCTCTCCTGATGACTGTGGAGTAGGAAAAAAGGAGAGTACAATAATGACCTGATTCAAAACTTGAAACCACTTTCAGCAAAGAGAAGATGGATGAGGCTATAACACCACCCTATCCTGGTGAAAGATCAAAAATGACTCCTAAAACAAAAGAGCTGCCAGCTCTGACACCCCTTCCACTGAAAAAAGTGCAACCAAAAAACCACCAGTCGATAAGACTAAATGGAGTATCACAAATTTGGTTCTGGCTGTTTTTCAGAACCAACTTTGGAACAAACTCAAATCCCAAGGACACCAGGATGACCTAACAGGCGGAACCATACGGTTCACTCTATAAACAAGGGTACAAATCTAAGAATGAAAAGCAATCGGCTTCTGGCAAAAAAACAGAGTCAATATCTGGCCTCAAAGCCAAATTCATCTCTACTCCTGTTTGGTGATAGAACAATACTCATGTACTTTCAGGGGTGCCACTTTCTGGTTTCAGACGAGGACACTTAAGACTTTCAAGTCCTTTAATAAATCCTCTGGTTTCCTGGCATTCTGCATAATAGAAATAACCAGCCAGAGATACCCCAATCTTTCAGCACCTGGGCTTCCATAGCCATATAACAAATGAGCGAATGTAAAGCAGGGTGGAAGGTTAGTCCCTGAGACAGAAGGTCTAGCCAGACTGGAAGCGCTTAAGGGCAATCCACTGCCAAGTTCACTTTGTCGGTGTCAGAAACTCTCCTGGGTCAGGCTGAGGCCACCAAGATAACTGGCGTTTTTGACTCCCAGAAACTGTGCAACAGACACAGAAGGAGATGAACGGGGAAAAAAAGATAAACCAGGAAGAACTGGTCCCAGGGTGTCAAGGGAGACAATCCTGTCCACCTTGTCATTGAATCTGGATGCCAGAATATCCATATCCCAAGTTCCCTCAATGCTGACAGATTGTAGTGAACACCTGTGAAAAGTGGGCAGTCTCCATGTGCTGCCCTTATTGACTTATTTATGCCACTGTCGGACTAATCTCTTACTTGAAGACCCCACAACTGGTCTGTCCAGTGATCCAGTGCAAACTGTACAGTCCGAACCTCCAGAATGTTGGTGTGCCAACGCTTTACTTGAGGAGACCAAGACCCCTGTACTGAAGGAGATCCAAAAAATGGCTCACCAGCCCTTTAGACTGGCATTGGTAACACCTACCTATCAGGCTACTAGAAGGAAAGGCTTCCTCCTCCACAGGGTCTGTGGAACCATCCACCAGTCTAATATCCATAACACGCAGGGAGCTAGGGACATACTGCAATCCTGACACTAAATCTTGCCATTCATAAGGACAGGATATTCCTTTGTAATGGCCTGGAGTGAAACAGAACATAGGTAATGGCCTTGAACACCATCTTTCCCAGCAGCCTCATGCATATTGAAGTGAACCTTAGTTTCCAGGATCTGATTTCTCATAGGCCTTGAAATGAAGCCGTGGCCAGTACCCTGGCCCTGTGTTTTCCCTCTAGGTACGAATGCCTGTGGGCACCGAAAAGACTGCTTGGATGATGAGGTACCAGCTACTGAAACAACCATTAATTTATAAGCTAGGCACTTGCCTTTTTTCTTTTAAATGGCAAAATAAGGGAACGCTCTTCCTGAAGATCTTTCAATGTACTGTATTTGTCCAATCTTCACCAAAAGGCGATCTTCAAGAAAAGAAAAGCTCGCCAACAACTTTTTACAGAGCAGCTCAGTAGACCAGCTTTTTAACCATAGAACCCTGTGCCTGTGAACTGACACCAGAGCCCAGCACAGAATCTGTTGGATAGGGTCTTTCAGGGCATCTAACTCGACTCACATGGTCTGAGGTATTTCTGAAAATTTGTGTGCAAAGAAACAGAGGGCACACAGGCCTAGTGCATTACCTTCTAAAAATGAGATTTATTGAAAAAAAAGTAGTATACTCACAAAAGAATAAAATCAAAGGCACATCACAGGCTCTGAGGAAGAGGTTCTGCCTCGAAACACATCATCCATTTGGAGGCCTACAGTCCCCCATCAGCCACCATCTAGGGAGATTGGACCATGCTGTCTTTTTTGTGATGTGTGATTTTTTTTTTTTATTTTATTCTTTTGTGAGTATACTACTTTTTATTCAATAAATCTCATTTTTAGAAGATAATGCACTAGGCCCGTACGCCCTCTGTTTCTTTGCACACAGCTTCTTTGGATTTCCCTGGTCCGTTGAGGGCAGCAAGGCTTGCATTCTCAAAAAGTACTCCATGTGGGGTTACTGACATTGTGGAGCTCATCGTCCAGCACAGGAGTTTCAGCATTCATTTGCTCTTGCTCATGCTTTTTTTTATCACATTTGTGAAAATTCCCCACTAGCTTCTTCCACATGCCACAGGTTCTTTTTTTATCAACTGCTTAACACACCCTTCCAGGCATTTGCAATGCCAATACCTGCCTGACAATGATGCAGCCAAGTCATCCTTAGTGACATACACTGAGGCCGATGTAGCTACAATGCCATAGACACAGTGGTTCTAATACACCTGACACTTCTGGTCTATTGGGAGATGAAAACACAGCGGGACAACAACTAGAGTCCACTCGATCTGATGGCGATGCACTTGTGCCCCCCACTCCGCGTTCTGGAAGATATTCTTTTACTCAGTCATGTAGGCATACAATTGTTTAGTTATGCAATTATGCCGGAATGTAGTTATACAAGTATGCAATTATACAGTTATGCAGGTACATAATTATATAGGTATGCAGTTATGAAAATATGCAATTATACATGTATGCAATTGTGCAGGTGCACAGGTATGCAATCATGCAAGTATGTAATAATGCAGGTATGCAATTAAGAAAAGTTAGCATTTATGTAGGTATGTAAAAATATGCAATAATGCAGGTATGTAACTATATAGGCATGCAATCATGCAGCAATGCAGGTATGCAGTTACGCAATTATGCAGGTATGCAGTTATGAAATTATTCGGGTATGCAATCATGCAAGTCTGCAATTATGTAGGTATACAGTTATGCAATCATACAGTTGTGCAGCCATGCAGTTATGCAGGTCTGCAAGCAATGCACTTAGCACACTCACATGCAGCAAAGCACCGCGAGTGCAGCTCCATACGGGGTCCCTCAAAGGGTCTGGTTGCCAGTAACCCCCACAACAAGGTGCTCAAGTGCCCCAGGACAATAGCCCACTTTTTTCTTCCTGCAGCAGCCTGCAGCTTTCCAGAGGCTCCTTCCAACCTGCACCTGCCTTGTACATAAGCAATATGGCCAATGCCACTTATAGCCACAACTTCACATGCAACATACACACCCACAGAGGTGGCGTGTGCCCCGCGCTTGTCAGCCAGCCTAGCATACAGGAGAACCAGATAGATGACCAAATTATAGTGCCTTTCCAGCTACAGCAGCTATGTACATGCTTAGGAAAAGACACAGAATGGATGCCCCACAGGCCCTTTAGTATCAATACACACACACTGTCCCCTAGTGGAAAATGGATGCACTGCAGGAAAAATGCCTGCCTGGTATTTTTTTTACCAAAGACATGTAGCAGAATACATTTTGGCCTCAATTTATGAAGAAATTAGATTTTTTTGATCAAGTACCACCAAAAGAAAGCTCTAATTGTGTGAATAAAAAATTCTAAAAAGTTAATCAGCGCAGTTGCCAGTTGATGTAGAACAGTATTGAAGAGCAAAAAATGGTCTGGTCGTGAAGGGGCTAAAACTTTCCAGGGGTCAAGGCGTTATCATATGTTATTCTCAAGTATAAAAGGCTATGTTATATAAGCCTATTAATTAGTACAATGCACACCAGTATATTTGCTAATTATTGTTTATTTTTATCCTAAACTAGCTTTCTAATTAAAAAAAAGCCTCTATTCCGACCCCTGTCTTTTCCAGTCTGAGCACTGCTGTGCAGAAATCAATTGATTGTGCAGGGGAGAAAACCTGTAGCTAGTCATTTTGGCTCTCCTTATTTCAGGAGGAACAATCTCTGGAATTCATAAAGACTTGTGCAGACAGATTTTGCAAAAGTTCCTCTCATGCATTCTAAAAGTGGTAAATAATGAGCCAAATTCATGTACCGGTCTAGAGCTTGTGCTTGAATTTTGCTGCACTACTTTGTTCAGGGTTACTTCTAGATTGCTGGGTGAACAGAGACTGTGCTGCAGAGAAGGCTTGTAAATAGTTCCAGAAAGTTATCCTCAGTTCATCAGTGCCCTTGGGCATCGTGTACACCCCAAACCCTATCTCAGTTCAAATCCCTTGAATAAAAATAACAAAACCAAAGCTCAAGGACTGATTTCTGATTCTGGATTCAAGCTTTTGTAAAGATGTGTGATGCCTGGCTTTGCAGGACTATAGGGGGACCCAGATCTTCTAGCGACTCCTAAGGGGGTAGTGCTACAGTTATATATACAGAATACATTTCTACAGAATATACTGTATAAAAATATATACTATATGCATTTTTACATTCTGTTCCATTCATTAAATCAGTAAAACATTAACTTGTTTGGAGAAAGGCTAAATTAAGTAATGGGTCAACAGGAGTTATTCAGACCCAAAAAAGGCTAAGTAGTTCATTTGTACTCTGTGCACAAAGAAAAAAAATGACCATTGTAGTGGACTCCCCCGCACTGCAAGGATTAAGTGCTTTTTAAGTCTAGGGGTTACAAGAAGAGGCTGCATTACTTGGACTGTGGATGTCCCTCTGCATCACCATGTACAATGCAGGGCTGTTAACTTTGCATTGTTCGAGGTGGGGCAAGCATGCGACCAGCTCCAAGATCAGCATAGAGAGGCGTTGTGGGGGACAGGTCACACTGCTGGAACGAGGAAAAAGGTAAGTAATACAGCCTCTTTTACAATCCCATGGACTTAATGAGCATTTAACTCTTGCAGTGTGGGAGGGCCCCACTGCAAATGTATTTTTGTTGTGCCCAGAGATAGGCTTTAATGTTTTCACAGTCAGTGAGCTGGGAAGTGAGGAATAGCTTCATAAAAGGCTGAAAAATAAGCTCATCAGTTGAGGTTTCTCCTTTTTCTGTCCTGTCGCAGGGTGAGGGTGAGGTGGAGACCTAAAAGGTGAAACTGCAGAAGACAAAGTACAGGTTCAACAACTTCCAGACAGGCTTGTGCTGTGTGGCAGAATTGTGTAAATTGCAGAACTGGATGGGGGAAAATACAAATCCTTTGACAGGTTAAACAGCTCCTTTAGTTCCATATACAATTGCAAGAAAAAGTATGTGAACCCCTTGGGATTACGTGGAGTTTTGCATGAATTGGGCATAAAATGTGCTCTGAACATCATCTAAGTCACAAAAATAGAAGAACACAGTCTGCTGAACATAATACTACACAAACATTAGATGTTGCCATGGTTTAATTGCACATAACATGTAAACATTCACAGTGCAGGGAGGAAAAAGTATGTGAACCTTTGGACTTAATAACTGGTTGACCCTCCTTTGGCAGCAATAACCTCAACCAAACGTTTCCTGTAGTTGCAGATCAGACCTGCACAACGATCTGGAGTCATTTTGGACCACTCCTCTTCACAAAACTGTTTTAGTGTAGCAATATTCTTGGGATGTCTGGTGTGAATCGCTCTCTTAAGGTCATGCCACAGCATTTCAATCGGTTTGAGGTCAGGACTCTGACTGGGCCACTCCAGAAGGCATATTCTGTGCTGTTGCAGCCATTGTTTTGTTGAATTACTTGTATGCTTTGGGTCATTGTCCTGTTGCATCACCCATCCTCTGCGGAGCTTCAGTTGGCGGACAGATGGTCGTACGTTTTCCTGCAAAATGTCTTGATAAACTCTGGAATTCATTTTCCCATCAATAACAATCTGTCCAGGCCCTGAGGCAGCAAAGCAGCCCTAAACCATGATGCTCCCTCCGCCATGTTTTACAGTGGGGATGAGGTTTTGATGTTGGTGTGCTGTGAATTTTTTTCTCCACACAGTGTTGTGTGTTCTTCCCAAACAACTCAATCTTGGTTTCATCTGTCCACAGTATAGTTTGCCAGTAGTGCTGTGGAACATCCAGGTGCTCTTTTGCAAACTTCAAACATGCTGCAATATTCTTTTTGGACAGCAATGGCTTCCTCCGTGGTGTCCTCCCATGTACTCCATTCTTGTTTAATGTTTTCCTTATTGTAGATGTGTCAACAAAAATGTTAGCATGTGCCAGAGATCTCTGTAGGTCTTTAGCTGACACTCTGGGATTCTTCTTTACCTCATGCAGCATTCTGCGCTGTGCTCTTGCAGTCATTTTTACAGGACGACCACACCTAGGGAGAGTAGCTACAGTGCTAAACTTTCTCCATTTGTAGACAGTCTGTCTTACTGTGGACACATGAACATCAAGGCTTTTGGAGATACTTTTGTAACCCTTTCCAGCTTCATGCAAGTCAACAATTCTTGATCGTAGGTCTTCTGAGAGCTCTTTTCTGCAAGGCATGGTTCACATCAGACAGTGCTTCTTGAAACCAGTAAACCCAAAACAGGTGTGTGTTTTTTAAGGGCAGGACAGCTGTCAGCAACACATCCAATATCATCACACTGATTGGAGTCAAGGTTGGCTCACTCCTGGCTCCAATTAGCTCTGAGAGACGTCATTAAGCTAGGGCCTCACATACTTTTTCCTCCTTGCACTGTGAATGTTTACATGTTATGTGCAATTAAACCATGGCAACATCTAATGTTTGTGTAGTATTATGTTCAGCAGACCGTGTTCTTCTATTGTTGTGACTTAGATGACGTTCAGAGCACATTTTATGCCCAATTCATGCAAAACTCCACGTAATCCCAAGGGGTTCACATACTTTTTCTTGCAACTGTATATTTGGACACAGACACAATTTTAAATTTTTTCAGGTATTGACCAAAACATATTCAAGCTATAGTTATATAATGGGTATGGGCTGAAAGTGCACACTCTCAGGTTTAATTTGAGGGTATTTAATTTAGGAATTATAGCTCTTAAGAGTAGCCATCCCCCCTTTTTCATGGGACCAAAAATAATTGGACAATTGAATCAAAAGCTGTTTCATGACCAGGTGTGGGCTACTCCATTATTTCTTCATCAATTAGGCAGGTAATAGGCCTGGAGTTGATTCTAAGTGTGGCATTTTCAATCTATTGCTGTGAACCTACATCATGCGTTCAAAGCAGCTGTCCATGCAAGTGAAACAGGCCATTGTAAGGCTTAAAAAAAGAAAAAAATCCATCAGAGAGATAGCAACATTAAAAGTGGCCAAATCAACAGTGTGGTACATTCTGAGGAAAGAAGAATGCACTGGGAAGCTCAGCAACATAAAAAGGAATGGATGTCCATGGAAGACAACAGTGGTGGATGATTGCAGGATCCTCTCTATGGTAAAGAAAAACCCAGTCACAACATCCAGACAAGTGAAGGATACTCTCCAGGAGGTGGGCGTATCTATGTCAAAGTCTACAATCAAGAGAAGACTTCATGAGAGCAAATACAAAGGATTCACCACAAGGTGCAAACCATTCATAAGCCTGAAGAATAGAAAAGCCAGATTAAACTTTGCCAAAAAACTAAAAAGCCAGACCAGTTCTGGAAATGCATTCTTTGGACGGATGAAACTAAGATTAACCTCCCTGGAGGTATTCCCGGGTGTAGCTGGGGGTAAAGTTTCAGCACCAAAAGCGGTAACCCCGAGCTACACTCGGGAATACCTTGCAGCGCTGCTCCGGGATCTCTTCTGCACTTACCTTGTCCTTTGCTCCCGCGATGTCCCCCCTGCAGCGTCCCCGGCAATGTCCTCCGGGTACCGTTCCCTGCGACGTCAGGACGTACGGGGACGGAATGGCGGGAAATTTAAAAATGTGAAAAAGTGACATTCACTAAATACACTAAAATCACATAGTAAAACATTACTGTATCAAACCATTTCACATACATTTTGTCCCGAGTGCTTTGTCCTGTGCCCTGCCTGCATTTTTACCGTTCTTTCTGCCTTGAAACTGAGAAATGTTCATGGTATCCAAAAAGCGTCCCTTTAGGTCAAAAGCGGTTTTAGACCAGCTAGAGAACAGGGATAGTAAATTAGAACTACTTGAAGAATTGAGTGATGATTCATGGGGAAATTAGTCAGACACTGAAAATGATTTTGCAACTTTGCTCAGTGATATGCGAACTTGACGCTATATTTCAAATTTCAGTGTTTTTTGTTTGATTATATTATTGAATTAAATTTATTAGCATTATATTATTATTTTTTATGATTATTTATTAAATTATAATTTATGATTTTGTGTTTCAAATTTTATAATACCCGGGATGTTTACTAGACTCTTGTTCGGACAGATTTCAGTGAGTTATTCCTAAAAATTACAGGCCTACAATAAAAAAAATACATATTTCCATGCAAAAAAAAGTACCGCTTTGAGCACAGAAATACTGACATAATCAGACCGATAGGGAGGCTAATCTGTACCAGAATGACGGGAAGAAAAATGTGTGGAGAAGTCTTGGAACAGCTCATGATCCAAAGCACACAATGTCATCTGTAAAACATGGTGGAGGTAGTGTGATGGCATGGGCATGCATGGCCTCCAGTGGCACTGGGTCATTGGTGTTTATTAATGATGCGACAGAAGACAGAAGCAGCCTGATGAATTCTGCAGTGTTTAGAGATATACTGTCAGCCCAGATTCAGCCAAATGCAGCAAAGTTGATTGGACGGCTCTTCACAGTACAGATGGACAATGATACAAGACACAGTGCAAAAGCAACCCAGGAGCTTTTGAAGGAAAAGAAGTGGAATATTCTGCAATGGCCGAGTCAATCACCTGATCTCAACCCAATTGAGCATGCATTTCACTTGCTGAAGGCAAAACTAAAGGCAGAAAGACCCACAAACAAACAACAATTGAAGACAGCTGCAGTTAGAGCCTGGCAAAGCATCAGAAAGGAGGAAACCCAGTCTGTGGTAATGTCCTTGGGTTCCAGACTTCAGGCAGTCATTGCCAGTAAAGGATTCTCAACAAAATATTAAAAATGAACATTTTATTTACGATTATATTCATTTGTCCAATTACTTTTGGTCCCTTGAAAAAGGGGGGATGGCTACTCTTAAGAGCTGTAATTCCTAAACCCTTCCTCCAATTTGGATGGATGTACATACCCTCAAATTAAACCTGAGAGTGTGCAATTTCAGCCCATATCCATTATATAACTATAGTTTGAATATGTTTTGGTATATACCAGAAAAAAACAAATTGTGCCTGTGTCCAAATATATATGGACCTAACGGTAAATCCTGTATAATAATAATAATTATTGAGTTCTTGATGAAGGAAGGTGCAGACTGTCTGACATCCACAGAAGGCCTTCTGTGGATGTTGGGCAACTTGCCCCCTTACTTCCTCAAGAACTCAATGATGGCATGTTGCTTGGAATCCATTATTTACCTGCAAATAAAGAAGGTTTACCACAGAGGAAGTAATCAACCAACATGTGAAATTTGAATGACCTATGTGAGTGAACGTTTGCATTACTTTTGTTACACTTTTGTTACACTTGCCCCACAAGTAATAAAAATGTTCACTGTAGCTCTCCAACACCCTTGTACTGGGATATAGTGTATGTGCAGGTAAATTTTCACAATTCCTTCAGCATTGTACATTTCAGCAGTGGTTATAGATAATTGTTTTGATACAGACACAACCTATTTTGATAATTGTAAGTACTTCACTGTAGAGAAGAACAGAAAGGGAGAAAAAGTTGAGGGAATGATTGGAAGAGATGAATAAGTATAGATGATGGAGGGGAGGATTGGTATCCATAAGGCCTCATAGGTTCACTGATATATTGTATCCATGGGTCCCACGTTTTCTCAAATTTGATTTAGGTGTTATAGTGATAAAGTGATACTAAACCCAAAACCTTTTTACCTTAATGCATTTCTATTTGTCTATTTGAGGGGAGAAGAGATCAGTACTGTGCATGGCTGCATCTCTTCTCCCCTTTCTTCCTCTTCACACAAGGACTGGAACAGCAGCAGGAGCCATTGGCTCTTGCTGCTGTCAATCAAATGTAGTGAAGAGGAAGTGGGGAGGCTGGGCTAAGTCCTGTTGTGTGTGTAGCACTACCCCTTCAGGAGTCGCTAGAAGATTTGGGTTCCCTATAGTGCTGCACAGCGAAGCATCACACATCTTCACAAAGGCTTGCATCAAGAGTCAGAAATTAGTCCTTGAGCTTTGGTTTTGTTGTTTTATTCAGGGGATTTGAGCTGGGATAGGGGTAGGGGTGTACAGGATGTCCAAGGGCACTGATGAACTGAGGAAAACTTCTTGGAACTATTAACAAGCCTTCACTGCAACACAGTCTTTGTTTGGAGAGCTTGCCAGCGTCTCCTTAAAGTACCACCCCAGACCCTGGATGAACTTCTCCTCCTTCACCCAGCAATCTGGAGGCATCCTTGAACAGGGGATTTGGTTCCTGTCACTTTAGGAGATAAACAGTCACTGATAGGTGGCTAATCTGGTTTCCCACCAGAGTGTTCCTTCCCTTATCCACTCAGGGGTACAGGTGTACTCACTCAGATCCTCTCCTGTACCGCTGGTGGGTTGGTGGCTGCTACCAGGCCTATCAGCTGAACCGCTCCTTCCCTGCCATACAAGTGGTCCTATGTCAGGGGTCGGTGAGCTCTGAGCTTTCCTCCTTTCCAGCTCCAGGCCTGCAGGTAGGCCCCATCCCACTGGGCCTCCTCACAGCCTCCTGCCTTCAGCCTCACATTTTCCTCACTATGTTCCACCTGAACTCTCCTGCAACTGAGCAGGCTGGCCTGCAGAGTCTCTCAGCTCCAGACTATAATGTGACCTTCTGGCTATTACACCCAGACTGCTACTCAGCCCTCCCCTCTATCAATTGAACACTAGCTCCCCCTAGCTAAACTAGGAGGGTGCTACATGTGTTTTTATTTAGCACGGCTCCGTAGAGACATAGGTCAGGAGCAAGAACACAGCGTGTGCCCCTATGGGGACACAGAAGGAAAAGGAGCAAAGATTGCCAGCTGGGGACCCGAGAAGAGGTGGATCTGGGCCACTCTGTGCAAAACCACTGCACAGATCAGATGAGTATAACATGTTTGTTATTTTAATTTTAAAAAAATGTCAGACTTTAGTAATACTTTAAGTATACTGTACATGTGAGTTTATCATCATAATCCAATTTCATTTGTGTTTGACATAGTCAATAGATACAACAGACTGTTTCCAACTCCTTATGATCTTGATTCTAGAAGCTAGGATTACATATGGCACTAATCTTTTCAGGAGTTTAGGAAATTCACTGTCCATCTTTTTGAAACAGTACTTCTTCTGGTGACCTAGAGATATTCACCCCTGTGACAGAACAAACATCAGGGGTGGATCTTAGGAAGACAAGTGAACTCAAAACTTTTGATGCACCAACAATGGAGAAAGACAAAACATGAGCTCCCCCTAATGACAGCAATTTCAAGCAAATCTTGTAGGAAAAATTTTGCTGACCTGCTGATCCATTAGAGATTGTTTCATCAACTATTTATGCTTTAATACAGGAAAAAAGCAGAGTCAGGTGGCCATATGACCAAAAATTGATTCAGGTAGAATCCACATCTCAGAATAAAGTAGGTGTAAAAGAATTGTACAGGTAAAGCTACCCATGGGTTGTAGTGGTTCTAGAGTCTGTTTTTTTATTAAAATAACAAACATGTTATACTTACCTGCTCTGTGCAATTGTAATGCACAGAGTGGCCCCGAGCCTCTTCTTCTGGCTCCCCCTGGCACTCAGCTCCTCCTCTTTTGTGTCTGCCAACATTGCAAGTCACGTGCTATGGGGGTAGATGCGTGGGCTTAATCCCAAGCCAGACTATGTGTCTATTGACACAGACAGTGTGGCTTGGACTCCCTCCCTAATCACAGGATTTGATTGACAGCAGCAGGAGCCACTGACTCCAGGGAAGGAAGAGAGAAGACTGAATCCAGGAGTCAGGTAAGTGTTTATAGGGAAGGTCCTAAAAGGTTTTTTTTAGCTTTAGAACCACTTTAATGTATGTAACTGAAAACTGGGCTTTTAGGCAATTGCTATCAAAAAATATACTGAACATGTTTTTCTTCTATTGGAGGCAAAATAATTGCTATTTGTTATTGGTAATACCGCTGTTTTTCTTTTATATCTTTTTTTGTTTTTTAACGTAAGGCTTATTACATCTATTGGCATCTAACGTACAGGAGTCCTATGATCAAGAAAATGAAAGTCCAGAAAAAGTGAATTTTGTACAGAAAAATAAACCATACCTGAGCTTTCTAGGTTTCCATCCACATTACTCAAATAATTCAGAGTCTGTTACAAAGAGAGTAAGATTAGTACACCTGATAAGTTGGTGTAGATTAGTCTTGAGATAAATGACAATACAGAAAAACAATTGTCTTACTTGCTGGGAAACGATACTGTGTTCTGGAGATTTTTCAGAGGCCAGGTCATCTGTATATGTAAAATAACAATAGTTATTACTATTATACAGTATTTATATAGCGCTAAAAGGTTTGCTCAGCGCTGTACATTATAGTGGGGGACAGTACATGAGACAATACAGTAACAAAACAATACACAAGGGGTTCGAGGGCCCTGCTCTTTCGAGCTTACAATCTAGGAGGGAGGGGATAGTGGTACAGGAGGAAGTGGCTGTGGGGGATGGAGAGGTGGGAGGAGTGGAGGAGATTGGCTGTTAGGTGAGGGCAGGGTAGGCTTCCCTGAAGAGATGGGATTTCAGGGTGAGGAGGGTAGGTGACAGTCTGATGGATTGGGGTAGTGAGTTCCAGAGGATGGGGGAAGTCCTGGAGAAGTCCTGAAGTCGGGCGTGGGAGGTGGAGACCAGGGAGCTAGAAAGTAAAAGGTCTTGTGAGGAGCGAAGATTACGGGTAGGGTGGTAATTACAATAGTTGAATTATTCTGGTAACAGATTGTGGAAGGAGAGAACACAATGACATTCAGTGAGCTCCTTCCTACTATTTTGTAAGGCTAAATACAAAGTACAGTGCCCTTAGCAACCAATCCAAATTAATCTTTCATATATCTGAATATAACACTAGGGACTACTGCACTTGCAGTATCTCATCTTTGCTTCTTCTGAAACATTTCTAAAGCCCAATTAAACTTCTAGTTTAAATCAATTAAATACATACTAAGTGAAACAAAATAAACAGTGTCCAGAGTCTTACAGTTTTCATTCTTTAAAAAAGCAGCCCCAGCCTGAGTAGAAAATCTTGTCCCCGGTCAGCATGCTGCAGATTGGGACCCTTGCTTTTTGTTTGGAAGCAGTGGTCTCTATGTCGAAGTCTAACATGTCCCTTGCTGAGTCAGAGCCAGATCTCAACAATCAGCAGAGAAAATTAGCTTTGCTGATCAGCTGATTTGCTGCACAGCTATAGAGCTGACTGAGTGGGCTCACTGGAGCTTTGGCCATACCTCTCTTTAAAATCATATGCCCCTTTAAAATAAACTTTTTTCAACCAATGTGACTATTTATACTGATTAGTAGAGTAGTTATCAATACACGGTTATAAATCCTGTTCTTAAGGTCTGTTAAGACATGCTATTGTTTGTGAGGCATGATTAGTTATGTTGCACTGTTTGAAAATTTTCATGGGTTAAAGAAAAGTGTATATTTTTGGGACCTGGAAAAATCAAAACTCTGAACGCCTGGATGTCAGGAAGAAGGAAGGGTGGCTGGGTATGGTCCAGATAGTCTTAGTCCTCCATCCTCCCATAACGCCAAAAGGTGATGGTGGTATGGAAACAAATGCCAAAAGCCCAGCAAGTAAATTGGTAGAGGCAACACTTCAACTATTTTAACCAATTTAGGACCATTTTTTCATACTGTCTCAGCTAACTGTTCGATTCAACCATCTTTTCCAGAAGGTGTAAACTACAAGGATGTGCATTAGCTTTTAGCAAGTATCTGACAGTGTGGTTCAGGGCCATCTTTAATATTGATTGGACCCTGGGCAAACATTTACTTCACCGCTACCCCCCCCCCCCATGAAATTTTGCTTTCCACCTACTCCGACACATCCAATAAATAGCAGCTACAGCTAACCTCAAAATCAATTTACTGACGCAGATCAGGCAGCAATTGCAGTTGATTGCCGAAGGTTACAGCATATCATTACCGCCCACTGATTGGTTGCTAGAAGTCACAGCACACAATACAGCTCATTGATTAGTTGCTAGAGATTACAGCACATGATTTCTGCTTGCTGGTTGGTTGCGAGAGGTTACTGCACATCATTACTGCTCACTGGTTGCTAGAGGATTCTGCACATCCTTACTGCTCACTGACTGGCTGCTAGAGGTTACTGCACATCATTACTGGTCACTGGTTGGTTACTAGAGGTTTCTGCACATTATTACCACTTATTGTTTGATTGTTAGAGGTTACTGCACATCATTACTGCTCACCCATTGGTTGCTACATGTTACTGCATATCCTTAACACTCACTGATTGATTGCAAGAGGTTACAGAAATTAATTACGTCTCACTGATTGGTTGCTGAAGGTTACAGCACATCATCTTACTTCCTGCACACCATGGACTGAGAAGGTTAGGGGGCCCACCAATAGACAGAAAACTCCTAGGACTCCTGTGATCAATGGCATTGCTGGGCGGGAGGGTGTGATCAGTGACAGTGATGGGGGAACGGTTGATGGGATCAGTGGCAGTGGTAGGGTTGTGGTATCAGTGCAGTGGTGGGGAGGATGGGATAAGTGGCAGTGCTGAGGGGATGGGATGAGTGACAGTGCTGATGGGGGATGGCAGTGCTTGGGGTGGATGGGATCAATGGCAGTGCTGGATGGGGATGGAAGGTGACATTTCCACACCGACCACCAATGTTAGGGAGGATTAAAACTGATGACCAATGTAAGGGGGATTTACACTGACTACCAGTGTAAGGGCAATTCTGCACTGACCACCAATGTAAAGGGAAATTTACGCTGGCCACCAATGTAATGGCGGATTTTACACCAACAACCAATACATTTCTACACTGGACACCAATGTAAGGGAAAATTTGCACAGACCACCAGCAGAGGTATTGGTGGCTGGAACCACTGGGAGGCACAATACACATATGAATGCCACACTGTCATCGCTATTTACATATGAATGCCGGTTATTTACATGTGAATGCTGACACAGTCTGCACACTTGTGTCATCTGCACATGGCAATAGGACAGAGCTGAGCAGCACAAGTGACAGCACTTCACACTGAGGTATTGGACACAGTTTGTGACAAAGACATCCAGGGACAAAGGGAAAATAAACAAGTATATTTGGCAAGTATGGGACAGCTGCCTTGGGCCCCACAACAATGACTGGGCCCAGGGCAGCTGCCCCTTTTGTGCCTCCTTAAAGACGGCCCTGGTGTGGCTAGTTGGCTTTATCACCTTTGCAGTTCCACCTTTGCAGAAACAAACATTACTGCACTATCATCTGCATCTGGGCAAGAGGAGGGAGCGCTAGGAGCACCAGGTGGCACAAAAGAGTTCAAAACCTAATGAAACATCTCACAGTGTCTGGGGGTGGTAAGAGTCTCATTAAATCTATTGATGACTGGTGGTCTGGATGAGAGCACCATATCAGTGGAACAAGGGGAACAATGAAGCAACGATGGAATGGGATGAAGGAGGATTATTTTCCTCCCTGCGTTTGCTCTTGGCGCCCATTACTCATAGTACTGGTCATAACAATTGCCTCTACTTCTGTTATAGGCCTGTCCCATGCACTCCATCACTGAAACCATAATTTAATGTAATTTGAAATTCATTGGGGTAAATCCTATCTGGTGATACATATTCCAGATTCAATTTAAGGTGAAGAAAACTTTGAGAAATTTATTTCACTTTTCTTTACCTACCCTTTTTGCTTTGTAATTTGCTTGGTGATGTCATCGCAGATTTTCCAGGGCTTGAAAGCTATATAAAATAAAGACTCACACTAAAACTGCAACACTTGCACTTGATATACCATATTTTCATGATGATTTTGAATAGCTATTTGCTCAATTACCGCTTATTCCATTATATTTGTTCAAATTATTAGAAGTGATGCATTTATGAATAATATTAAACTTACAAATCAGAGTGTATGCACTCAATGTTTACTATCTGATATTGAGCTGCACCAGAGCTAAATAGGCATGTCATTTTCTAAGAAAGGCTTAATTTGGTGTGACAGGTCCAAGGCACTATAGTTTTGAATTAAGCTCCAGCCATGCTGGTGGTGTCCCTGTTTGGGAGATTTTTCCTCACTTCGTGTCAGAAAAGGAAATTAATTTTTTTTTTTTTAAGTAGAGTGGAAATGGCTTGGAACTTCTGAAAATATTTTATTGCTGCCTTAACTGTCCTCTCCTACCCTGGTGGCATCTGTTCCCCCTTTTTTTTATGTGTCTATGAGACACACTTGTAGGCTGGTGTTGGTGAGTGTTCAAACAATAGCAATAGCACAACCTCCTGCGCTTACTGTAGGTGCAGTGTTTGGCTAGTGGGCATGTCACCAAAGGTCTTGCTTTCCTCTCAGGACTGTGGGTGGTAAGTGTTCCTCATGACTGTTCTTGGGCCCAGGGCGACCTCACCAATGCTTGGAACCAGGCAGGAACTGTGGTCATGTGCACAGCCTAACATAAAGGCAGTCTCCCAACTTAGAGATGAGCTGCCACTGTATGTAGTAATGAAGCTAAGTTTCTATATTAGGTGTTGTCCCATAGCTCTACACACAGTGACTTGCTTATGTTCCATTTGGAGTAGCGGGCTGAACCGCGCTACCTCCACTATCCAGCCTACATTTGTTACCTCACCCTCAGTAACAGAATGAGACCCCATCAGACACATAGCGCAGATCTCATGCATGTCCTATGTTAACTGTTTCCCTTCCATACCGGACAGTCAGGCTGAGGACTTCTGTGTTGCTGGTCTGCTCCCAGTTGCTATAGCAGATGGACTGTTAGGGAGGAAGACAAAGCAGAGACTAGTTGAGGCGTGGTACCTTGGTAAGGTGGGGTGCTCTCTGGTGCCGGAGCACACACCATCTTACCAAGGTACCACACCTCAACTGGTTGCCTTGTATCATGAATGTATACTTAGTTACCCTTAGCAATGGTCTTGTTCTTCCTTGGCATGCTTGCTTGACACTGGAGCATGATGTACTTCATACCCTTCTAGGGCTTTACCAGACCACAGTGGTTTAGCATATCTATCATATGACGCTTATGAACTCCTTTAATGACTTCAGACCAGGCTCAACATAGTTAATAAGCTTTGCTGAAAGTCTTGCAGAGTAACATAATAAAATGCAGAAATGCAGTCCAGAACATCCTAACCCTAACTGCCTGTTTAGTGGCTGCCCAGGCATATCTTTGAAAGGAGAAAGTCCATTAGTCATCTATGTGCCACTTGCTGCTTCCCATGTGGCAGGACTTGCCAGGGCCGAGCCTACCCCCTTTTTATATGATACAGGTAGGAAGGCAGAGCCTTGCAAAAAGCCTATGAGCCAGAGATAGCATTACCCCTTCCCTACCCTAGGCACACTAGCTGGCTCACCAACATGATACATTCTCCTTGAAGGCAGATGGTTTCAGCATGCCTATACACTAAATATAAAATATGAAAAATATTTCAACTCTTCCCAACTCTAAAGCTAAAGGATGACTGAAGTTAGGCTTTAAAGTGCTTTTAGATCTATTGTGGCATGTTGGCAGCACATTCACAATGAATGGGTTATCTTAACACAACTCACAGTAATGTGCAATTAACACACATTAACTCACTGCAACAGATGGCTAAGATATGAATGATTCCTTGAAGACTGCTGCACTTATAAATAGTATCAGTTACAGGTAGCACGGGGGGCATGGTGTAACAGTTTGTATAAGCCTGTATGTGTTCCACTGGACATTAGGAGAAGACACAACCTAAATAGATGCTGGCAGAACAAGTTGGGAAAATTATACTTTTTTTATATTACGGCGACACTCAAGGGTTTTTATGGAGCTTTACAAAGTTTAGGAAACACTTGATTCATGCATTTATTATCCACTTTAAATATAGCCAAAATTAGTTACACCTCAGTAATATGACACATACCCGCAGAGTAACGTGTTCAAATTTTTTACGAAGAACTCCTAAAATAAAATGAAGATGCAAACACTAAGATAAGCAACATACATAGCAAATGCATGCAAGAAAGCAAACATAGCAACAATAAAATAGAGGGAAGTGTGCAGCACAAAATTCCAATAGTTATAAAGCATTAAACAGACTATTTATCAGGTTTTAACCTTTATCGGATGCAAGCTTGTATGTCAATATGCTCCCTGAGCATGCAAGTTATATTTCAGCAGCTTGATCATAAGTAATCGTCCATCCTCTATCTCCAGTCCATAGCATACTTAAAGTATATCTAAAGGCAAAACTATATTTTCAGTTTTTGATAGACTGGAAAGTGATTGGAACCCCTGTCAGGTATTATTGCTGTTTTGTGTCCCTGTTCAGGAGATCCACCCTTCCAATTTTTCCCTGTTTACAATTATCACAGAAAGTGAAAGAAAATCCCAAATTTTGGATTGTCATTAGAAAACAAATAGAGGAATAATCTGTCAATTGGGACACTAGTTCTGGTAACCCTGATGACAACCAGAGATTCTGTCACATTTGGAAGGTTTTCCTCTCACTTCTTGTTTTGGCTATGGGACAGGAAGTGAAGGGAAATCTCCTCAAAAGATAAGTGTTATAACCCTCGCTTTACTGAGAATTAAAAAAAAAAAAAAAAAAAAAAGTTTTATGTTTAGTTCTACTTTAAAGCATATGTCAAGGCAAAAAAAAAACAAATATTAAATACATCACTGCAATAAACGCACATTTACCCTTTATTTATTTTTTTTTAAATGCTACAAGTACACAAAAAAACTTTTAATCTGCCAGAAACCATGTAAGCGCTTAATGTCCATGTTCACTCTACATCTGATGCATTGAAATTCCAAGCAGGGTTGTCAGTTTTTCCCTGTCTACTACAAAACACCTCCATCATAAGTTATGGCAATGAGCAGAGGGGAGGTTGTTCAGGTACAAAAATTCTGAGAAGGGCTGATAACACTGTTGGTATTTCAGTTCAGCAGATGCATTGCGTTGTCAGCTTACTACAGTAAATTAGGAGCACATTGGATTCCTGGCAGATCAATGGGTATATTTCAATACACATTTTTTTTATGGAGACAAATCATCAGGAAATGTGCATGCATTATAGAGATGTGCTGAATGTTTTTAATATTTTCTCCAGACCTAAGCCTTAAGTTGTAGATTATTACACAAGAGAGAACACACAACATACAGTACCTTGTGTCAGCTGTTCTGAAAATACTTTTATTTGCTGTGGACTGGGATGAAAAGTTTCATTCTGCATCTCTGATGCTTTTCCATTTCTGACACCATGGGACGTTGGTGAGGTTTCCTCCCTGGAAGTATGTGGTATGTGTTTTACAAGGAATGCAGCCTTTGCTCTAGGGGAGCTCTCTGCCATTTCTTTGCATTTACTATTGACAAAGGAAGAGTATGAAGGCTGCCCAATCAACAATTCAGTTCCAGTACTAATGTCCGACAGAGGAGCTACAGATTGGCTTTGCTTATTGAGGACTGTGGCTTCTTGGTCTACAGGAACATCAGAATCATGAGAGTTTACAGCATGCACCAAAGCTTTTGTGGTAATGGCTCTTGTGGGCTGTTCAGCTGATGTCTTACTAACACCTGAGGATTGCTTACACTGGTCCTCTGGTGGCTTGCTAGTAAATTGAGGATTCATAGGTTGATCATTTGTTGTCTTGCTAAGATTTGGAGAGCCCTTAGGCTCCTTATCTGACAGTATGTCAGTATTAGCAGAGCCTAACTTTTTGTTGGGAGTATGGCTAGAAAAATGTGCTGCATGTTTCTTCACTTTTTTTCCTAAACCTGCCAAAACTAGATCATTATTTTTTGTATCTTTGGTATGCTGCTCACTAGATACATAGTTAATATTTGGAGACTTCATAAGCTGTTGTTTATCCGATGAAACACTTGTGGCATCATGTACATGAGTGGAGCTGGCAGACTGGCCTGGAGCATGTGTTGTCACTGAAGGCTCTAATGTAGCAATCTTAAGATTACTTCCATCTGATCTTGCATATGTACCAGTATGTTGAACCTGTAAAATAATGTAAATGTAGGTTATAACCCACAGAGTATAAAAGATGCGGCGCTATATCACAGATATTAATATACAAAACGTCCAAGATACTGATATGGTGAATATAAATCAAGTGACTTATGTGATCACAAACATTTTGTCACAAGCAAAGTGACATGCGGGGCAAAATTAATAGTCTTAGTGACAATCCCTCTCCTTTAGAGTGCTTCTTCAACACGGTGATGGTGAGAAGAGTAAAGGTTGTGCACTCACCAGATGCACAGTGTAACTGCGCATTTAGAGACAAGTCTCTCTACTGGATCCACTGATGACCCCTAAGGATTTGGATCAGGTCAGGCCAGGTATTCCTCCCTCTGCTGAATGTTGCTGATAATCCTCGGTCTCCCCTTTAAATGGCTCTATGGGTTATAACCCACAGACAAAACACATCTTACAAGCTTATATGTATGTCATTAATTTTATAATTAATAGAGAAAAAAATATTGGTTGAAGTGCTTTTTTACCACTACTATTCCTGAAGGCCAGCTTTTGAAATTTGCAAATGCAACAATTTAATATTTGATAAAACATTTAGCACTGTAACATGTTTTGATAAATAGTGTGTATACAGGTATATACATCAGACCAAAGCCAGGGTCAAATGAGGAGCAAATAGGGACAGAGGGAATTACAAAAGAGAGACAGTCCCTAAAAATCAGGGATGGCTGGGAGCTATGGCTAAAGTAGTAATTTTACCAGCAGTTTACAGTTAAATTATTGGGGTGATCTGGGGCTGTTTGGAGAAATTACATTACATGTAATTACTACTACACTGCTTGTAACTCACAGAAACAAAACATTGCTGGAAGGAGGTTACAGGACCATAAATATATTGAATGTAATTTCCCCAGAAATAGAAATCGTAGAATAGAAAACTTTGACTTACAAATTTATAACTGCATTTTGTGATTTGCCAGCAGTTATATTATGTTTTTTTCTATTCTTTATAGTGTACTGTATTGTAAACACGTACATTTCATCTTTTCATTTTTCTTTCAATCACCCTCACCAACCAAATTCCACTCCTCTTTGTTAAATTTGCAATTGCATTCTTATTAAGACTTGGTTCACACCAATGCAGTTTGTGTTTTGTCCGTTTTGCAGTGCTTTTTTGCAGTGTGTTTTGCTTTTTTTGCTTGCACATTTTTAACGTGTTTAGTGGTTTTTAATTTTTTTTTTTTTGTTGCTGGGCAGATTACAAAAACGTAAAATGCATCAAAAACATGTGAAAAACGTGTCATAAAACGCACTACATGCGTTTTCTGCAGCATCTCCATTGAAGTCTATTGAACCAAAAATGCAAAATTTTCCTTAAAGTCCCTGACGCTTTCCAAAAATGCAGTGGCTCAAAAAAGCATTGATGTGAATGTATCCTATAGGAAACCATGTTAAATGGACTGTAGTGAATTTCCACAAAAAGCACTACAAAAAGGCATTGGTGTGAACCAACCCAAAAAGCTGGAAGCTTTGAGCCTGATTACATGGCCCTTATTGCACGTGAGCACACACAGCATGCTTAAACATATCTAGATTCCCCAATAATTTTTTAGGATTTTTAGCAAAAATGACCATCCAAGAAATACAGTATTTGGCTTGTCCTACTAATGACTAATAACTGTAAGGTATTTGCAGGTAGGTGTAAACAGTCATCTCATCTTTTGTGAAGGCAGTACAAAGTTTTCTATAGGGTCCATCAGAGCATCACTAGCACTAATTATACAATACACACTTTTAATAAATTCTGCAAAAGATAAAAGGAGACAAACCCTGAGCAAAGATCTCCCAGTGTACTGAAGAAACATTGTTCCTTTTCCATTATGAAAAAAAATGTTTCCTTGGAAATGAAGGCTGATCACAAACTATACAATTGTATTGTGCAATCTCCGTTAGCCTAGGTTCACACCTATGCGTTTTCTGCTGCATTTTGCGGAAACGCACAGCAGTCCATTGAACATGATTTCTTATGGGACAGGTTCACATCTGTTTTTTCACCCTGAGTGGTTTTTGGAAAGGGTCAGGAACTGTTTTTTAAACGCAAAACATTGTGTTTTTGGTTGTATAGACTTCAATGGAGAAGCTGCAGAAGAGGTAGTGCATTTTTTAAGGCTTTTTTGATGCAATTTTTATGCATTCTGCGTTTTAATCTGCCCAGCAACAAAAGAAAAAAAAAAGCATCAAAAACGTGTAAAAAACACATGTGCAAAAACGCACTACAGAAACAGATCAAATGCAAACTGCATAGGTTGAACCTATCCTTAGATCTACCATCAACTTTGTAGTGCAAGGTCCTGCCTGATTTGGTATGTATTGAATATGTATTGTTTGGCTTTTTTCACAAGTTACATAATTTTGGTAAATCTAAAGGAGACTGTAGAGAGAATATACAATCAAATTGTATAGTGTGAGGTCAGCTTTCGATGAGCATTGCAAAAAATAGAAGGCAAAGGTAGCATCCAATGCTCATGTCAGTGCCAAAAAAATGGGCAGAGCAATCTGTAATTTTAAATGGGGATTTAGGGTTGATTGACACCAAGAATCATACACTGCGTGTTCCTGTGTAATTCTCTGAGTGTGTGTCCTTGGCTTAGTTCCACCCTTGAGTCCTCTAAATAATCCCACTGACAATGATACAATACTTTTATGCCCACTACCCAATAGGCAACCTTCTATAGGATTATTTTTAGAAATCACTTTAAAGATGATGACAAGACAACCAATTATTTGGCTAGTGTGTTATAGTATATACCTTTGGAATGTCTTCCATGGGGTAACTGAAAGCATCTTCCTTTTGTTCATCCTGAACATAAATATTACAAAAAATAATCATACATTATGTTATAACACAATTTTTAGACTGATTCATTAAAAAAAACATTAAATCGGAGTGTGTATGTTAGTCAATTTCTAATTGTAAAAAAGCTGAACTTATATACACCACCTACAAATAAAAAAAATTAATAAAATCATTGACATGCTGGATTGAGCACATCATGATGATGAATTGCATAGAGGATGATGGAAAAACTGTTCCTTGACTACAAAGCACCCCTCATCTGGTCACATGACCCGATAATACTGACTTACAGAGAAAAAGGGTTTGTGTGTGTGTCATTGTGACATGTACAGTTGTGTTCAAAATAATAGCAGTGTGTTGAAAAAAGTGAATAAAGCTCAAAATCCTTCTAATAGCTTTTATTTCCATACACACAAATGCATTGGGAACACTATACATTCTATCCTAAATCAAACCATGAAGAAAAATATATCAAGTTTGTGTTCCTCTAAAAAAATTGAAGAAAAGCGAATATTAGACTGTTCAAAAAAAAAGCAGTGTTTGTATTCTTCTTTACAAACTCAAACATTCACTATATAAACTGAAAAATGTTTAGAGATTTTGCTTTCCTTTGAATCACTTAATGAATATTTAGTTGTATAAGCACTGTTTCTGAGAACTGCTGTACATCTGTGTTGCATGGAGTCACCCAACTTCTGGCATCTGTGAACAGGTATTCCAGCCCAGGATGATTGGACTACATTCCACAGTTCTTCTCTATTTCTTGGTTTTGCCTCAGAAACTGCATTTTTGATGTCACCCACAAGTTTTCTATTGGATTAAGATCCGGGGATTGGGCTGGCCACGCCATAACATCAATCTTGTTGGTCTGGAACCAAGATGTTGCACGTTTACTGGTGTATTTGGGGTCGTTCTCTTGTTGGAACACCCATTTCAAGGGCATTTCCTCTTCAGCATAAGGCAGCATGACCTCTTCAAGTATTCTGATGTATTCAAACTGATCCATGATCCCTGGTATGCGATAAATAGGCCCAACACCGTAGTATGAGAAACATCCCCATATCATGATGCTTGCGCAACCATGCTTCACTGTCTTCACAGTGTACTGTGGCTTGAATTCAGTGTTTGGGGGTCGTCTGACAAACTGTCTCCGGCCACTAGACCCAAAAAGAACAATCTTACTTTCATCAGTCCACAAAATGTTGCGCCATTTCTCTTTAGGCCAGTCAATTTGCTCTTTGGCAAATTGTAACCTCTTCAGCACGTCTTTTTTTTAACAGTGGGACTTTGCGGGGGCTTCTTGCAGATAGCTTGGCTTCACATAGGCGTCTAATTGTAACAGTACTCACAGGTAACTTTACACCTTCTTTGATCTTCCTGGAGCTGATTGTTGGCTGAGTCCTTGCCATTTTGGCTATTCCTCTATCCATTCGAATGGTAGTTTTTTGCTTTCTTCCACGTCTTTCAGGTTTTGGTTGCCATTTTAAAGCATTTGCGATCATTTTAGCTGAGCAGCCTATCATTTTCTGCATGTCTTTATATGTTTTCCCCTCTCCAATCAACTTTTTAATCAAGGTACGCTGTTCTTCTGAACAATGTCTGTAACGACCCATTTTCCTCAGAATTTCAGAGAGAAATGCACTGTAACCAGCATGTACAACATTTGCTGCCTTCCTTCCTTAAATAAGGGCAATAATTTCCACCTGTTTTTCAAAGAATGAATGACCTCACTAATAGAACTCCACACTGCTATTATTTTGAACATGCCCCTTTCAATTAGTGATTCAATTACACAGAATCAGCAGCATGCATGTCATGACTGTTGGGTCTGTTGGATTTCTATTACTCTACTGCACCTGCTACTAAATTATTTGCCATGTAGAAATATCATTTCTACCAAAAACAGTGATTGATCAGGTTAGTGATGTCTGACTGCTATTATTTTGAACACAACTGTATGTTAGATTATATTTTACTCTGAGGTAGAAACTAATGTGATTCTGTAAAATAGTGTATTATATGTTGGACCTATATACATTCATATAAATGCATGCAGAAATGTAATATTAATTAAAAATGCTAACCTTCTAAATAAGCTGATATATTAAGGCTCGGTAATTAAACTATAAACATTGTGAATAGTATATTTTTACCTACTTTGATTTTGCTTGTGAAGGTTCTTAAAGTATAGCTAATATTGGTTTTTGGTCAATTCCATTTAAAGTTTACACATTTTTATACAATACTTATGTTATATATATTTTTTCTCTATTCATATAGTTTTAAAAATAAACATTTAACACAGGGTACATCCATGGCACAGGACTCATGGACACTTTGGGGTTTTATTTACTAAAGCTGGAGAGTGCAAAATCAGGCTTACTTCTGCATAGAAATCAGCTTCTAACCTCAGAGTGTTCAATTAAAGGATAAGTTCACCTTTGGGAACATGTTACATGTTCCACTCGTTTTTAGGGTGTAACATGATCCCATAGCTGCAGCTGCGTACTCCGCCCCCTCTCTCTTACAGATAATACAGGGTTTCTTCATATTATCTGTCAGATTTAAAAACAGCGTGGCCGTGCAGGGCTCCGCCCATACTTCCACGGCATTCATTCACATCCTTCTGTGAATGAATGAACTACAAGTCCAGACAGCCTTAGCGGCTGTGAGCTTGTATTTTTTCAATGAACTATCACGGTACTGTGGAGCACAGTGGTAGCTCATTGAACCCTCCTGTCAGAATATCTGCTTGGTCATACATCCCTGTACGGCAAGCACATATTCTGACAGGTGTGCAGGAGACCTGTATGGCATCAGCAATCTACTGATCACTGGTGCAATGCTTTCCATGCTCCTTTGGACAAAAATAATAAATGCACATTTTTGTACCTGCAAAAAAATGTGCATTTATTATTTTTGTCCAAAAGGTGAACTTATCCTTTAAGCTTTGGCAATAAAGCATGGAAGCCGACTGGTTTCTATGCAGAAAGGTGCCTGATTTTGCACTCTCCAGCTTTAGTAAAAAAAACCATGTGAATCAATTCACAAAGCTAAAAGATCTTTTTTTATTTTAAAAAATGTCATTAATAGTCAGCTGAGTCCAATGGTATTGAAACTTACAAGCACATGGCTAAAAAATGATCCTTATCCCTAAGTTACAGAACAAACTCAGGATTTAGAAAAAAAGAACCCACAATCCCCCACCCTCCCCAACAATACACCAGCATCAACCTTTCTTTCTGTTGTGGCATCATTTAAAAGTATGCAATATCTTGAGACATCCCTAAGATGTAAAAAATGTAAATGTTACTTATCAATGGGAGATCTGAGCCTGGGATGATGCACACAACCACCTTGGTGAAGTCACATAAGGAGCCACCCTTCACATTGGAGGTCCCTTAATATATCAAAGGTCCCCCCTTCCCATCTTCCTTCACATCAGAGGCCCCCTTCATATCAGGATCCTCCCATATATCAGAGGTCACCACCATCAAAGTCTCCTCATCATCACATAGTCCCATATTCACAGATCCCCCCCCCCCCCCATTACACAATTATCCCCTGTAGGAGGATGGGCTTTCATCCTCTCCTGAATGCTGGGAGTGGCCCTGTATGCCACCTGCCCTGGATCAGTGTCATGCATTGTCATGGTGTGGGCAGGCCTCAACAAACAGTAACAAAGGTGCATCCTGCCCTAGAGCATTATTGGTTGTTATGGTGCAGGCGGAAGCCTTGTCCATACCATGGGATCTCATGACACTGATCCAGGGCAAACTTGGTTCTGTGCCATGGCAACCCATGCTACTGTAATAGGATGTACATGTAAGTGCAGGTGTAATGTGTCATTCAAGTCTATGTGATGTTACTAGATTAATTGTATACAATGCAGGAGGCCGTAGGTGTAAGTAAGGGCTAGGGAGGGGAGCTGCTGGGGATTTTTTAAAATTCCTGAACTCTTCCTTTAAAACTTTATGAACTGAGCATCATGCAGGGAATATACCAATGATACACATGGGTTACATGATATGGGCAATGCTTTGAAGATGTGTTTTGAATGTATTACCACTAGTCCATATTGATGGTGCATTTTAAGGCTCGGTTCACGCTACTGGAACCTGAAAATCGCGTGACTTACGGTACAACTTTGCCAGGCAAGGACTTCCTGGTGATTTGGTGCTTCCCGGCAACTTAATGTGACTTGAGTACGACTTGAATGCGCAACTTTCATGCTATGTGACTTTGCCTGGGTAATCTTCCTGTAATGTCGAATCCAAATCACATCAATATATATGAGGATCTGAAACTTCCATTAAAGCTTATAGCACAAGTTGGATAGGAGTCACCTTAAAGTAGTACAGGAACCTTTTCTAAAGTTGAAGCGACTTCAGTAGTGTTAATTAAGACAGCTCTCACTGATTGACATGGGATTTCACATGTCATGCGACTTGGGGTCTCACTAATCGGATCTCAAGTTGCCTAAGGGAAACCATACCAATGATGCAGCAAACACCAAACTAAAACAAAAATTGTCTTTATTGTTTCAGAAAGTAAACCCCATCTATAAAAATAAACAGAGGACTTACGTCACAGTCATTATATGTGGAGTTGTCCAATGAACCTGAAATGAGATACCAATAAGATTTTCTTTGCACAATTCTTAGAGAAACATAAGTTAATTTCGGGCTCTAAGTCCCACTACACAAGCCTAGTATTTTACATAGGATTTATATTGCTCAATTATACAGTTGGCTATCTCCTCTAGCTACAGACGCTGTACAGTCACCATGAACCTGTATCATTCTGCACAATAAGGTATACTGTGATCTGTGCTGCCTCTGTCATAGAGCCTACATTTACCATAGAAGGAAAGGCTGTATGAAGATCCCTTTTCTGTTTGTCCACCATGGGCCTATACTATGAATAATAAACCGCTCATTGAAGAGAAGAAAGATGTAGGTGGAAGTATAGCCTAATATGTTTTTGCAGATTTTACTGCCTACGGCAGAACCTGCCCCCTCACTTCATGACATTATCAGTAAGAATAATACGTTTGTTACAGAATATCATTGATCTTGGCAATAGTCTGGCAAAGTAAAGAGTAGAAGAATCCAATTTGGATTTTCCAATATTCTTGGTAATATGGCACCATGGGTCACAGGCTTTCTGTTTCAATGTTTTTATTAGGAAAGTTTTGATTTTTAAGAATATAGCAAGCTCAAAATACACCCTCGCAGGGGCAGAGCAGAACAATAACGTATAAACAGGGTCATCCTGCTGACGTGTATTAGTCAAATAACAAAAAGTCCGATGACATCAAGAAGAGACGGCAAACAGCCAAGCCAAATAGCAGCAGTAATCCAACATAATATTGGAAAAAAGAGAAAAGAATAGAAGTTAGAAGAAAAGAGAAAGAAAATAAAACAAAAGGGAATCAGAAAGAAAACATGAAAGAAGGGAAACTAAAGGGATCATGGATCCGGGGCTAGCACCAGCTGCAACTATAGGAGGCCATAACTAGTAAGAGGCAGGGATGGTAAGGAATAGCGTATCCAAGGTTCCCAAACGTTAAGGAATCTTGGATGAGAATCATGAAGAATGCTAGACATCTGCTCATTGAACAACATAGCATTCATCTGAGTCCTCTCCCCTTGAAAGACTACCGAAGGGGTTCTCCAAGCTTGAGCTATAGTATGTTTAGCCAAAATGAATAGGTAGGATGTCAATTTCTGTTGAGACCTAGACAGACCCGAAATTGGGCAATTCAGGAGGGCCACCCTTACATCCATACGGACCGTAATATGAAATAGCGCTTGAAGCAAACCGAAAACCCTAGACCAGAAGCCAATCAGTCGCGGGCACGACCACCAAATGTGCAAGACATCCCCATGTAGACCACAGTTCCGGAAACACCTATCTCTGCCAGTCGGATTAAAGTGAGCAGTCCGAGCCGGGACCCAGTACCACCGTAGTAGAACTTTGTAGGCTGCCTCAAGAGTGACTGTATTAAATGAACATTTCGCCACCATCCCCCAGGCCTTACGCCAATCCTCCACTGCAATCAAAACACCCAGATCTCGCTCCCACTGAGAAACATAAGAGAGGGACGATAAGGAATACCTACTGTTAAGGGAGGCATATATTACAGAAATAAGGCCAGGGGACCCTGGGGAATGCTGACAAGCATGCTCAAAGGGCGTTTTGCGGTAAGGATATGTAGAGGTACGACAGAGGGACAGGACCCAGTGGCGCAATTGCAAATACCAATAATATTCCTGTGGCGGGACCCCCCTGGATTCTCGAAGAGACTCCCAAGATGGAAGCGTACGAGTGCTCAGAAAATCGTGTACAATAACAAAGCCATGGGAGGTCCACCAAGAGAAAGAAGAGGGATGTTCTAGGCCTGGTGAAAATAAAGGATTATGAGTGATCGGCAAAAGGGGTAGGAATGACAAAAATCAAATTCCCCGAATATTTAACAGAATCCCAGATTCTCAAACTGTGAAGCATAATAGGGCTCAAATCCGGAGGGCGCAACTTAGGTGGGAGCCAAAGCAATGTAGTTAAGGAAAGCGGAAAACAGTTGGGTAATTCCAAGAGTACCCACAATGGAATATCAGTCGTGGCATAAAGCATAGACAACTGGGAAATCTGAGCTGCCAAATAGTATCTAGAAACGTGTGGAACTCCCAAACCTTCCTGTAGTCTATGGGCATACAGAGTGGCTCTAGGCACTCTGGGACTTTTACGAGCCCAAATAAAACTGAGAATCCGGCTCTGTAGTACACGAAGAAAAGACACAGGGACAAGAATAGGGAGAGTACGGAAAAAGAATAAGATCTTCGGTAGAATAGTCATCTTAACAGCATGTATCCAGCCAATCCATGATAAAGAAGGAAACTGCCAAGAATGAAGCAGGGAAGTAAGGGGTAATAATTGGCTGAAAATAAGGCAGAGTAGGAGGAAGTAAGTGTAACGCCAAGATAAGCCAGAGAATTGGACGCCCAACGGTAGGAAAATTGAGTCTGCAACCGTTCAACCAGGTCAGCAGGGAGCGTAATATTCAATGCCGTGGTTTAAGACAAATTGATGCGAAGGCCAGATATAGTCGAGAAACGGTCCAATATGACCTGGACATTGGGGAGGGGTCACAGGCCTTCAACCAATTTACAACTAGAGAAACGTTGTGCCCTTGTGTTCAACTGATTTTGGCTTTATAGTTTTAAAATGATGTTTACAATTTTCAAATGGCACAAGGTGTTTCAGCACAGTTTAGCAGCGCATCCTTCTCTGCCCCTTTATTGTTAAGGGCAGAATTAGGTTGATATTTATAGCCAGGCAGAGCTTAGGAAACAATGTTTTCATTGTAAAAGGTCAGAAATCATCAATTAGAATTTGGTGCATTGGGGTCCAAGTCCTAAATGATGACCATAACTGTGAGTAATAGCCTAGATATAAGTGTGCGGTATATTTAGGTATGCACATTTGAGTGCGGCATTATGTACATGAGAGGTTCTTACAAGTGTTCTGTTGAGGATATACATCAACTGATATAGATCTCTAATCGTATTCCTTAATAAAAAAAATAAAATAAGGATAGCTCATATATTGTTCCAGTGTTTAAAGCAGAACATAAATCCTATGTTGAGAATTGAGGGGTTTTTTTTCTGTGTTTACCTATTTTTTTATTTCTTCGACCCTGCCCACTGCCGCCATTCTGGCTTAAGCCAGAGGGCAAGCCCGGTGTATCATTGGTAGCTGGCTGCCTGTACCCGCAAGAGACAGCCAGCTGAAGAGGACCAAGATGGTGGTGCTAAACCCAATGTATGTCACCTGAACAGTGAATCATAGCGTGTGAATGCTGGATTTTCTGTGGAGGTGAGTATGTATTTTGTAGAGAATGCAGCACTATAGGTAAGAGGGAAACATAATATAGTGGTAGCTGAGTAGCACTTTAACCAATTGCCCTCTATTGGATTTACCCCCCTTAATGACCAGGCCTCTTTTTGCTATTCGACACTGCACTATTTCAACTGATAACTGCGTGGTCATGCAATGCTGTACCCAAACAAAATTACGTACTTTTTTCACACAAATAGAGCTTTCTTTTGGTGGTATTTGATCACCTGTGTGCTTTTTATTTTTCACGCTATAAACAAAAAAAGACCGAAAATTTTGAAGAAAAATTATATTTTTTACGTTCGGCTATAAAAAATATATAGTAAACTCAAAGTTAGTCATAAATTTAGGCCAAAATGTATTCTGCTACATGTTTTTGGTTAAAAAAATCCTAATAAGTGTATATTGATTGCTTTGTGTGAAAGTTATAGTGTCTACAAACTATGGTATAGATACTGCAATTTACACAGATTTCACTTTCTGACTGCCCATTACATTTCTTGAGGTGCTAAAATACCAGGACAGTACAAACACCCCCAAATGACCTCTTTTCAGAAAGTTGACACCCTAAGATATTTGCTGAGAGGCATATTGAGTCCATGGATGATTTATTTTGTTTCCCACACGTTTTTGAAAAATGACCAAAACATTTTTCTTTACACAAAATTGACATTTAAATTATATATTTCTCACACAAGCCATGGGTATATGTGGAATTACACCCCAAAATACATTCTGCTACTTCTACTGAGTATGGGGATACCACATAGTAGACTTTTTGGGAGCCTTGCCACCTACAATGACCACTTTGAAAGCCTGAAAGTGCTTACGTAACTTCCTCATTTCACTTCCTCACTACCTATCACAGTTTCGGAGGCCCCGAAATACCAGGCTAGCCAACCCCCCCCCCCCCCCTCCAATGACTCCTTTTTGGAAAGTAGACACCCCAAGGAATTTAAAAAGAGGCATGGTGAATATTTTGCAGATCTAATTTTTTTCTCACAAGGTTTTGAAATATAAAAAAAGAAAAGAAAACATATCTTTTTGTTATTTTTCTTCATTTTCCAAAAACTTTTGGCAACAAAGGAGATCTGAAAAATACTCACCATGGTTCTTATCAAATTCCTTGGGGTGTCTACTTTCTAAAAAGGGGTCATTTGGGGGGGGGGGTTCGTGCTATCCTGGCATATCAGGGCCTCCGAAACTGTGATAGGTAGTCAGGAAGTGTAATGAAGAAATAAAGCCCTTTAAAAGCCTGAAGGTGCTTATTGGATTTTGGGGTCCTGTACTTGGCTAGACTACAAAAAAGTATCCCACATGTGGTACCCACTTGGGAAAAGTAGCAGAATGTATTTTGGGGAGTAATTCTACATATACCCATGGCATTTGTGAGCAAAAAATGATTTAAGTGACAACTTTGTTAAAAAATAAAAATAATAATTTTTTTTTTGTCATTTTCGAAAAACTTGTGGTAAAAAAATAAAGTCTTCTATTGACTCAACATGCCTCTCAGCAAATAGTTTGGGGAGTCCAAAAAGGGGTCGTTTTGGGAGGTGGGGCATTTTATGCCCAGCATTAGAAATTTATGCCAGACATCATTCACTCATCTAACCATCTGAAGACCAAGCCTTCTCTGACACTTTTTCTGTATTTTTTGCTAGGAAATTACTTTGAACCCCCAAACATTATATATTTTAAAGCAGACACCCTAATAAATAAAATGGTGGGTGCTGCAATTTTTTATGTCACATAGTACTCGCATAGCGATTTTTCAAATGCAAATTTTTTTTAAAAAATACACTTTTTTTATTTTTAATGCACAAAACCACAATATATTGGCCAGTTATTTGGTATAATATAAAAGATGATGGTATGCCAAGTAAATAGATACCAAACATGACATGCTTTAAAACTGCGCGTGCCCCGTGCAATGGCGACAAACTACATACATTTTTAATATCCATAGGCAACGCTTTAAAAGCCTTTACAAGCTACCATTTTAGATTTACAGAGGAGGTCTAGTGCTAGAATTACTGCCCTTGATCTGACGTTCACGGCGATACCTTACATGCATGGTGCAACCGCTGTTTTAATTTTTTTTTTTTTTATCACTTTTAATGCTATCACAGAGAATACAAATATCCCCTGTAACTTCAATGGGCATTGTCATATATTCTTTTTTGAGAAATCTGGGGTCTATCAGACTCTAGATATCTCCTCTGCCCTTACACTATCCAATCAAACCAAGATCGGTGTGATCAGATGCTTTCCCAATTTACAAATGGCGCTATTTATATTGTGCGAAACTGAAGTGACTAAATGCTCATAGCTTCTGATTTCTTAGACTATAGAGATTATTGGCATCATTCTGGTCTCCAATCAGCTCTATGGTCATCTGGCAGAAACACCGGCTGCATTCTCAGGTTCCCCCAATGGCACGGGACTGCCCGAGAAGGCCGTGAAAGGCAGCAGGGAGGGGGGGCATCCTCATCCGTTGCTTGTAAAAGCAATCCTGCAACTAATTTGCCACTAGGATTGCTTTTACATGAAAGCTGATGTAGGCATAATCTAGTCAAAGTCCAGTGATGTACCAGTACGTCGCTGGTCCTTGTTGAGTATATATGCTATGTTCTTTTTTTTTATGCAGCCTGTGGCCTGAATGGAAAAAAAAGAGAAGAAATCTCTGCCAGAAAAAGTGTGTGGTATGCCCACGATTAGAACATACCGCCCTGCATCCACCCACTTCTAATGGTGGGCACATATTAGGTCGCACGGTGCCATATGCGCCAATTCCAAGATTGTACAAATGTCTAAATAGTGGCACACTTGAATAAAAATTGTCCATGTATAAGGTACCCCATATGAAAAAAGGATGACACAAAGTCCAAAACTATCTTGCCACTGCTCCCCATGTAGTCTGGGCATCTAGGGGGCTCCACCCTATCTTTTCCCCTCGTAAATCCGAAACTTATATGTATAGCCTGTTGCCCTCTCACAGGTCTTATACATCTTGACCCCATATCTGGCATGCCTGCTGGGGAGAAATTGTTTGAATGCAAGGCGGCCAGAAAAATTAATGCGGGACTCATCAATACAGATTTTTTGCTGGGGAGTATAGACATCTGCACATTTTTAGTTAAGGTGATTTACGAGAGGCCAAATTTTGTGGAGCCAGTCTGCTTTGGAAACCGTAATGGGTTTCCATGGGAATGGTCTGTCAAGCTTTGAATTTGGATGGTCGTGTCTGCATGAATGGAAGACAGGACAAAAACATCCCGTTTGTCCTTCACTTCACTGCGAGCAATTGTTCATTTCTCAAGCAGGCTTTTTCCCCCTTTTCTAAGACAGGTATTTACATGCCCTTGGGGGAAACCGTGGCGATTAGGTCGCACAGTGCCACATGCGCCATGTCCAAGATTGTACAAATGTCTAAATAGTGGCATGCTTAAATAAAAATTATCTACGTGGTATAAGTGGTACCCCATATGGAAAAAGGATGACACTAAGTCCCAAACTATCTTGCCACTGCTCCCCATCTTGACCCCATATCTGGAACGCTTGCTGGGGAGAAATTGTTTGAATGTAAGGTGGCCAAAAAAATTAATGAGGGACTCATCAACGCAGATGTTTTGCTGGGGAGTATAGACATCTGCACATTTTTGGTTAAAGTGATTTATGAAGGGCCAAATTTTGTGGAGCCAGTCAAATTCAGGGTCACCCCGAGGACAGAGTGTGTTGTCGTTGAAATGCATAAAACACATTATACTCTCATATCTATGCCTGGCCATGGCAGCAGAGAACACGGGCATATGATGAATCGGGTCTGTGAACCAATAAAACCACAATTAATTTTGTTTTAGTAATGCCCATGTTGAGGGTTAGGCCCCCCGAAAAATTTTAATTCGGAAACCGTAATGGGTTTCCATGCGAATGGACTGGCCAGGTTTGAATTTGGGTTGGTGACGATAAATTGTTGTGCATATACATGCTTTGATCCACAATCAATGCATACTGATCTTCCGTGAAAAACAGCTCCAAAAAATCAAGGGGAGTAGTTAAATTTGCTATTTCCACCTGAATTCCGAGTTGGGCAGTGAATGGGGGAAGAAGGGGTGCTGCAGAATTTGTGGGCTGCCAATCAGGATTTGCAAGCACATCCGGAAGGATACTAGGAGCTCTATGGGCCTGTGTGCGAATTCTTGGTGGTTGCGGGACAATACTTGTGCTCACCACTGCACCAGCTTGTACTGCATTCATGGGACTCGCCACGTCACCAAGTGATACTGCAGTGCTGGTATGTGAAAGACCAGGATGTACTAGGCCGCTGGTGCTCACCAGTTCACCAAAAGATAGAGCGGCACTAGTACTGCCACTCTGCTGCATATGAGAGTCGTCAAAATTTACCTTCAAGTGCTAGCAAAGCACTGGAATGCACAGTCGCGACGAACTTCCTGTTTACAATTGACATGCATTCCACCGCATTATCCTCCATTTTAGACACATTTTTTCACCCCAATTCAGTGGCAGTGTCACCATGCATATACACATTTGTTTGCATATATTTAGACAGTATATCTTATTTATGGTGTCATATAATTCATTAATTTGTTACCTACATTTGGTATGGATTAGTGACATAATGAGTATTCTTATTTTTATATTTATTTATTCATTTATTAATGTGTAATATTAAGTTTACACATTCTGTGGTTGATCAATGTATTTATTTATTTACATCTGCAAGTCACACACCCACAGTGGGGAGTAGTTGACATTGTTATCATGTGATCCTTTCGGTCTTTATATGTGTGTCTGTTGTGCTGTATCCCAAATTGGCTCTGAGGAAGAGGGGTTCTCCCTTCAAAACGTGTCATGCTTTTGGATAGTCTTGTCGCACTAGGGGATCGGGCTGTTTAAGTACACTATGAATTGATGTGCAATTATTCTGATGTTGCATGTGTGTATACATCTGCTTTTCTACATAAATAAAATTATCGCTGAGGTAATGCACTAGACTGGTGCGCCCTCTATTCCTTGTTTTTTGCAGTTAGAGTTTGGAAATGCTTTGAAGCACATCAAGAACTCTGGGTTGGAGACTAATCAGGAAAATGAGTGTGGGACGATGATTTATTGTATGCCAGAGCCTAAATGCAGTTTGCTTTTTGGAGTATGAGATTGGATTCATGTTAATCTTGTATGTTGATTTTAACAAACATGTCTGCACTATGAGAAGTTTTTTCTCTCTACCGAGTTGTGAATGATACTGCTGGAAAGAAACCGTGAGGTTATACACTAACCTTCAAAAGGAAAGATTTGGGATTGTGGTGGAAAAATAGTGGGTGGTCTTTTCCAGGTCATGTGTCTATGGTGAGTTGTGGTCCATATGGTGGTGGTACATGTTTTGGGTTTGATATTATTTACAAGTGAATAGTTCACTTGCACCTTAAAAATGTGAATTACTTTTGTGGACTTTTTTTTAATAATGACTCAGTTTGCAGACTATATAATGTTTGTGCATTGCTTTTTACTCTTCTTTTTAAAGATTTTAGTATAAACAATCAATGATATCATGATTTCTGAGCTTACCCCCAACTTCATCGTACAATTGAGAATAGGCTTTCCTTTCCTCAGGTGGCATAGTGAACAGAGCAGTTTCCAGCTGTCATTACAAAGAAAGATATATTATTTAGAATATTAGATCAGAATATTATTTACAGTTAAGTTTTAAAAAGACACACTTCATGCCTGACCATTGAGCCCATTCCTTTTTTTAACTGGCCTGTGCAGTAACATTTTTCGGGAACGGTCTGTATACCATACTATATTGAACAGAGTGAGTCGAAAATATTTTTGTAAACCCGGAGCTGTAGGTTACAATACATTTGTATCCACTATTCTGTAAGTTCTATGGTTTGTAAAGTTTTGTGATAAATTCAAGCAGTGGGCTGAATGAGCTAGGGCCCTTTCACCCGGGCATCCCAATCAAGTCCACCTCTCAGCTTTTCAGGCAGACCTGATCCTAAGCTCCATGCAGTCCTATGGACGGGTGAATGTAAACAGACTTGTGCCCATTTACACCCAGCTACTTCTGGGTCTGTCCAGGTCTGGCAAAAACCAAAAATGGACTGCGTCATTTTCTGTTTTAGTGGACCTAAACATAACAGATAGGAGGTAGCCTGATGGACAGTAAATGGACAGTGGAGTTGCTCACAGAACTGTCATGAGTCCTCCTGTGTTCACCACAAGGAAACTGAATGGGCATGGATGTCACAAGATTGATATCAGTCCTGTCCTGCTCTGATTCAGGAAAGGATCTGCTCAATGATCCCCTGCTGATTGAAGCAGACTATGTTCCATTTGAAAGGAGCCTTAGGGCTGAAAGAAGTGCAGACAGAGCTCTCTTGTACCTTAACCACTTGCCTACCAGCACTTATCCTGCCCAGGCCAATTTCCAGCTTTCAGCGCTGTCGCACTTTGAATGACAATTGCGCAGTCGTGCAACATTGTACCCATATGACATTTTTATAATTTTTTTTCACACAAATATAGCTTTCTTTTGGTGGTATTTTGAGCTATAAACAAACAAAGATAAAAAAAAAAGTTTTTCTTTGCTTCTATTATAAAATTTTCCAAACAGGTCATTTTTCTCCTTCACTGATGTGCATTGATGAGGCTGCACTGATAAGCACCACTGATGGGACTGGTAGGCAGCACTGATGGGCACTGATAGGTGGCATGGATAGGCAGCACAGATGGGCACTGATAGGCAGCACTGATGGTGCTGCACTGATATGCAACAAGGATGGGCAGTCAGAGGCGGCACTGATGGGTGGTACTGACTGGTGGCATTGATGGGGGAACACTGCTGGACACTGGTGGGTGGCAGTGCTGGGCACACGTGGGTGGCACTGCTAGGAACTGTTGGGCACAGGTGGGTGGCACTGCTAGGCACTGATGGGCACAGGTGGGTGGCATTGCTTGGCACTTGTGGGTGGCACTGATGGGCACAGGTAGGTGGCACAGGTGACTGGCACTGCTCGTCAGGGCACGGATTATCAGGTCCGATCTGTTTTCTTACAATTGCTGGTTATCGGCAGTACTTTCCTCACTCTGTGACAGCGTGAGGAAAGTGCAGCCGATAACCGGCAACTGCATTTACCCAGTGATCTGCTGAGTCATTGGACACAGCTGATCACGTGGTAAAAGGCCGCTGTGATTGGCCTTTTACCACATCACGTGATCAGCTGTGTCCGTGAGACACAGCTGGGGGCACACAGGAGGGTGTGTTCTGGGAAGACGTCATATGACGCCCTCCCAGAAATGGACAACCGCGCTGTAGCCGTCATTCGGCTATAGCGCATTTGGCAAGTGGTTTCACGGCCTGCTCTACAGACTACAAATCCTTGGTTATAATGAGCAGGGCTTTTTTTTTCAGATGGGACTAGTGGAACTCAGCTCCAGCACCTCTGGCTCAGGCACTCTGCTCACCACTATTACTTGTAAACACAGAAGTCCGGCATGTGTTTACAAGTGACAGCATTTTTCTCAATGTCTCTCTCAGATCTGATCTCCTGAGCTGCTCCAAGTGAGTGCAAGATGGAGACATGAGAGACGCACCATGGCCATGTTGCATAAGAGCAGGTGATTCAAGTAGCATTTATTTTCTGGAATCCATCTGCCCTTAGCTTAGGCGTGCAGGCAGGAGGATGCGCTTAGCTGAGAAAACCCCCCCTCCATTTACTAATGCTAGCAGCATAAGGATCAATCAGTTGTAGACCGCCCACTGTATATTTACTGGTGGTGTTGGCCGCTCTGTGCTGGATCATGTACATATATGTAATCCAGCGTTTCTGGGTAGGGGGCATGTGTGAGCGTCCGCTGCCCCATCTGTGCTGTCATTCGGTACAGCACAAGTCGGTCAGCAAGTCCCGGCCAATGATTTATGGCCAGGACCCACTAATTAGCTTAGTGAATCACAGTACAGAGGTAGAAAAAACATCCACATCTTAGTAAAAGCAGCACATATTACACACAACACACATTGTTAGGCACACAGTTAACCCTTTGCTTGCCCCTAGATGTTAACCCCTTCCCAGCCAGTGTCAATAGTACAGTGACAGTGTATACAATTATCACTGATCACTGCATTAGTGTCACTGGTGATGTCACTGTCAGTATCAGAATGCCTGCCAAACCATTACAGTCCCACTATAAGTCGCTGATCACTGCCATTACTAGTATAAATCATTAAAAAAATATATATATATATATATTTATTCAGTATACAGTATTTTTTGTACATGCTATAGCTTTGACACAAGCCAATCAATAAACACTTATGGAGACTTTTTTTTTTTTTTTTTTTAAACCAAAGACTTGTACAGTTGTGTTCAAATTAATAGCAGTCAGACATCACTAACCTGATCAGTCACTGTTTTTGGTAGAAATGATATTTCTACATGGCAAATAATTTACTAGCAGGTGTAGTAGAGTAATAGAAATCCAACAGACTCAACAGTCATGACATGCATAATGCTGATTCTGTGTAATTGAATCACTAATTCTTTGAAAAACAGGTGGCAATTATTGCCCTTATTTAAGGAAGGAAGGCAGCAAATGTTGTACATGCTGGTTACAGTGCATTTCTCTCTGAAATTCTGAGGAAAATGGGTCGTTCCAGACATTGTTCAGAAGAACAGCGTACCTTGATTAAAAAGTTGATTTTAGAGGGGAAAACATATAAAGAAGTGCAGAAAATGATAGGCTGCTCAGCTAAAATGATCGCAAATGCTTTAAAATGGCAACCAAAACCTGAAAGACGTGGAAGAAAGCAAAAAACTACCATTCAAATGGATAGAAGAAAAGTCAAAATGGCAAGTCTCAGCCAACAATCAGCTCCAGGAAGATCAAAGAAGGTCTAAAGTTACCTGTGAGTACTGTCACAATTAGAAGACGCCTATGTGAAGCCAAGCTATCTGAAAGAAGCCCCCGCAAAGTCCCACTGTTGAAAAAAGACATATGCTGAAGAGGTTACAATTTGTCAAAGAGCACATTGACTGGCCTAAAGAGAAATGGCGCAACATTTTGTGGACTGATGAAAGTAAGATTGTTCTTTTTGGGTCTAGTGGCCGGAGACAGTTTGTCAGACGACCCCCAAACACTGAATTCAAGCCACAGTACACTGTGAAGACAGTGAAGCATGGTTGCGCAAGCATCATGATATGGGGATGTTTCTCATACTACGGTGTTGGGCCTATTTATCGCATACCAGGGATCATGGATCAGTTTGAATACATCAGAATACTTGAAGAGGTCATGCTGCCTTATGCTGAAGAAGAAATGCCCTTGAAATGGGTGTTCCAACAAGACAACGACCCCAAACACACCAGTAAATGTGCAACATCTTGGTTCCAGACCAACAAGATTGACGTTATGGAGTGGCCAGCCCAATCCCCGGATCTTAATCCAATAGAAAACTTGCGGGGTGACATCAAAAATGCAGTTTCTGAGGCAAAACCAAGAAATAGAGAAGAACTGTGGAATGTAGTCCAATCATCCTGGGCTGGAATACCTGTTCACAGGTGCCAGATGTTGGTTGACTCCATGCAACACAGATGTATAGCAGTTCTCAGAAACAGTGCTTATACAACTAAATATTCATTAAGTGATTCAAAGGAAAGAAAAATCTTCAAACATTTTTCAGTTTATATAGTGAATGTTTGAGTTTGTAAAGAAGAATACAAACACTGCTATTTTTTTGAACAGTCTAATATTCACTTTTCTTCAATTTTTTTTTTAGAGGAACAACACAAATTTGATATATTTTTCTTCATGTTTTGATTTGGAATAGAATGTGTCGTGTTCCCAATGCATTTGTGTGTATGGAAATAAAAGCTATTAGAAGGATTTTGAGCTTTATTCACTTTTTTCAACACACTGCTATTATTTTGAACACAACTGTAGCAGATTACATTTTGGCCTAAATTTAATAAGAAATATAAAAGGTTAAAAGAGTGCAATACGCAAAAGCTCATACCTCTGGATTATTTCCATTCTGTTTGTGCTTCTTATTTTTTTCTGGAAAACCACCTATAAAAACGTATTTTTATTTAAAGAACTGAACTCCGAGCAGGCATGAACAGACACCAGTTAAAGCAGTTAATTATTCAGAAAAAACGTTAAAACTGAAGTTTAACCTTCTTATATTTTGCCCGCTTATATGTCTACTATACTTATGGGCCAAAAGCAACTACTATGAAACTCCACCTTTGTGGCAAATGTAATTAGACAAAGCAGCAAAATCATCAACTTTTAATTTGCAACCAGTACCACACTACTATGACATTGGTATATCCTAAATCTGTACTAGTATTTATATATGTATCTGTATAACTGTGGATGATGCATCACAATATAAACTCTTTGGAAGGCTAGGACTGATGTACACCAACCTACACAACATGTCTGTGTTCTATAAATGCACACAATTGAAAGAATTATATTTAGCTTACTTCCATAGGTCTGTGTAATGCTGCCATGGTTGGACAATGCGGTCTTTATAGTTTCTAAGAGATTGTTTTGTGCTATAATCCCCCAAGAACAACAAGATCTGTGCACTATATCACAAATATTCATAACACCAGCAAGGTAAAATAGCCCCTACAAATTTCCTTTATGGTAAATGCAAATTGTTTATTACCATGGGAACTTCTAATAACTAGCAAAGCACAAAATCTATGTCTTCCACAAAAACACAAAATATACCGTACTTACTGAGAGAGACGGAGCGTAATATTTCTGGGGTCCAAGAACTGCTGGAATCTGTGCTGCTGCTTGATATACTGTAGTTAACAGAAATAAGGATGACCATGAGGGTAGGGCAATGTTTTTGCTTACAATAAACTTTCAGGCAAATCGCTAAACATGCAGTTAGAATACATATATAATTACTGTTCTAAAATGTAAAATTCTTTTGAAACGTAAAATTCTTGTGATACAAGATATTGTCAATATTCCCAACGCAATCATTCCTGGAATGGCTTACAAATAACTGCCAGCTGGAGACATCTAAGATAAGTGCACATTATTGCCAGCACACCACAGATCACCAATTTGCATCCAAAGCTTTTACTGAAGAATTATTACATCACAAAGGAACAAGTGCAATGTTTCAAAACCACGCATGACACTTTAATCAGGCAAGTGATGTCAGCCATTCTTGTGATAAGCCAGTCATACATGAATCGAAATTTGGCCGGTTCAGCAGGGAGCAGCTGAACTTTGATCCATGTATGGACAGGGTGTGGTTCCACAGCAGTTGAAAGACTTCTGTACAACTGCCCTGTCAGATTTTTGACACTATAGCCGGGAGTGACGATCAGTGAATTGTGACAACTGGGAAGTCTCCTCGCTGTCAGAATACAAACGCACAGCAGGAGGATTCCCCTATCCACCTCAAATGTGTTAAGGGGGGATTCAAGTATATTTTTTCATTCAATCCAGTGGCTGAACAAAAAAAAAATCATCTATTAGATGCCATATGTGTTAATTGGACCTTAAGGTTAAGGCAAGTCTTTGACAAGGAAAATAGCAGAAATGTTTATTATTAGCACTCTTCAGTAAACTATGATAACTTCATAAAAGCCATTCTAATTTCTTTATTTTCTTTTATTATTCTAGGTCAAATGACTAACAGCTAACTAGCTCCCAAGCTGTTCTTTTCTTTGAGGCAGTGGGCAGGATCTAATGATGCTCCCAGATCACCTCTCTGTGGCATAGAGGAGCAGAAATTCTGTAAGCCCATGGGGCTATGACTTGGCCAACAATGCCCATGTTATGGGGGAAGCAGTGATGTGATGACATCACCACTGTGCTTAATGGGTAACCACAGCTCCAAGGGCTGACAATGCTGCAATTTCAGAAGTGGGACTGTGGCCTTGCCGACTCAACTAGCAGGATCAAAAAGTACATATTAAAATCATAAGAAACAATATTTAGGAAATTGAAAATGAAAGCATCACCTTTATTTAAGGGAATTTCACTTTAAGCAGTTAGCGGACCACACAGTAAACATACATACTGTAAAACAGGATTTTTCAGTTACTTTTAAAACCCTTTTCTTGGAGTACAGTACAGGATACTGGATCCTTTGTGTTATATGAAGCTACCTGCAGGTGACTGGATTCTGGCAAATGACCTATAGAGACTTCAGGGAGATCAAGTTTTCAAACTGCTTTGCTTTGAGTCCCTGGCTGTACTTTGAGTTTCAAAACTCAATAAGATATAAAACTGTGTGGTGTTTTGCTGTGCAAGAAACTCTTGAAGGGTTCCTCCACCAGACTGGGACATGCTGAGTGAAAGCCTGCACCACAGACTCCTATTAAATTACTTCCAAGTTTCCATGCCCAGGCAAATGATGCCATACATGCCGGGAGTCTTCAGGAGGGGAAGAGGGGTTTTCTCAACTAAGCACACCCTCCTGCCTGCATGTCTAAGGAAGTCCTTTGTCCTAAGGATTCTGGATAGTGAATTTGATTGATCATCGATTATTGCCATTATGCCAGTAGCATTCTGGTGAGTGCATAGTGGTGGTGGAGTATTCACTGGACCCCCAAGCACTGTGTGGAAATGGATACTTCTCTGTTGTGTCTTGTAGTGTCACTGATACACAGTTTTACACTGTATGGACCAGGGTGGGACTGACAACTCATGGGGCCCCCGGGCAATAGGGGATCATGGGGCCCCTGTGTCCTTGCCCAAACCCAAAAAAGCCTATGAAAAAGGTACCAGGGGCATCTCATGGGGCCCCTTACTGACCCCGGGCCCTCGGGCAGTGCCCAAGTTTCCAAATGGTCAGTCCGCCCCTGGTATGGACTATATTAATTTGTCATTACACTTTGTTTATATGTTGATATTCTTTTTTTGCACTAATTTTTATACACGTATTCGTTGTTTTATTATATGTTGAATTCAATACAACTCCTTAGCGGTGCACTTTATGCACACATGCCAAAATGGTGTATGCATGCACAGTATACCCAGGAGTCCATAGCCACACAGTTGCACTAGCAGCCCCAATGCAACAGATTTGCAACAGATAGAGGCCCATAATGGTGTCAAATTTGAATAAAAGTGTTGCAGCATGCACTTCACAAGGTCCATGGGGATCAGAGTCAGCACACTGGGGGCAAGTTTTAAAAGGGTTGAGCCCCATTTACTGTAGCAGAGCTCTTCAGTAGTGGAGCGGGATTAACTGGACAAACCTCCATTCTGCTTTGGCCACCTGAATGGGCAAACCCCAAAAGGAGTCTTCAGAGACAGGGCTCCACCCAGTGATGGTCCTTGGCTCTGGACCTGTACAGCACCCTGCAGCTAACTAAAAGCAATGCATGTTGTGGCAAGATAAGTGCTGACACATGAACAAGTGCCTGAAGGGATAATACAGGCTGAGCATCTTCTTCCAGGTAGGATTCGGTTACAGTTCCCCTAGGCTTAGCTGAGGTGTTAACTGGTCCTGAAATTTGCACATGAAAGTCAAGGGACTATGGAGTAGCTACAACTTGAAATAAGAATCCTGCAGAACAAAACCCCAGTCAAAAAAGGGGAATAACTTCAGTCAGGAGAAAGAACTTCCATTACCTAAGGACACTAGCAAAAAAGCTGCGAGTGGGAGGTGTTATAATCAGGATGTCCATGCAGCTTTTTTGCCAGTGTCCAATCACCTGAAGGCTGCTTCCTATGACTAGAGATCCTGTGTTCTGTACTGTACAATTATTATTACAAATATTATTTATAACCATGCTGTAGCATCAATAGGCTTGCACATCACATGCAACCCTATGTATTATGTGACACTGCAACCTCTTTGTTTATATTTTTTTAAATGTTTATAAATTAAAAAGAAGAACATTTGTTTCTATTTCTGCTGTCAATTTTTGCTACACATTCATGGAATGACGATGCAGTGTACAGAGGAGCAACTCCATCACCCATACAGTGCCTTGAAAAAGTATTCATACTCCTTGACATTTTCCACATTTTGTCATGTTACAACCAAAAATGTAAATTTATGTTATTGGGATTTTATGTGATAGACCAACACAAAGTGGCACATAATTGTGAAGTGAAAAGTAAATGATAAATGGTTTTAAAAATTAAAACAAAAATGCATTTGTGTTCAGCCCCCTTTACTCTGATACCCCTAACTAAAATCTAGTGGAAGCAATTGCCTTCAGAAGTCACCTAATTAGTAAACAGAGTACACCTGTGTGTAATTTTATCTCAGTACAAATATAGTTGTTCTGTGAAGCCCTCAGAGGTTTGTTAGAGAACATTAGTGAACAAACATTATCATGAAGGCCAAGGAACCCAGACAGGTCAGAGATAAAGTTGGGAGAGGTTTAAAGCAGGGTTAGGTTATAAAAAAATATCCCAAGCTTTGAACATCTCAATGTTCTCTCACTGTCTCACTGTTCAGTCCATCATCTGAAAATGGAAAGAGTATGGCACAACTGCAAACCTATCAAGACATGGTCGTCCACCTAAACTGACAGGCCAAGCAAGGGGAGCATTAATCAGAGAAGCAGGCCCATGGTAACTCTGGAGGAGCTGCAGAGATCCACAGCTCAGGTGGGAGAATCTGTCCACAGGACAACTATTAGTCATGCACTCCACAAATCTGGCCTTTATGGAAGAGTGTCAAGAAGAAAGCTATTGTTGAAAGAAAGCCATAAAAAGTCCTGTTTGCAGTTTGTGAGAAGCCATGGGGGGGGGGGGGGGACACAGCAAACATGTGGAAGAAGGTGCTCTGGTCAGATGAGACCAAAATTTTACTTTTTGGCCTAATAGCAAAATGCTATGTGTGGTGAAAAACTAACACTGCACATCACCCATCACCCCACCGTGAAACATAATGGTGGCAGCATCATGTTGTGGGGATGCCTTTCTTCAGAAGGGACAGGGAAGCTGCTCAGAGTTGATGGGATGATGGATGGAGCCAAATACAGGGCAATTTTATAAGAAAACCTGAGTCTGCAAAAGACTTGAGATGGGGCAGAGGTATACCTTCCAGCAGGACAACAACCCTAAACATACAGCTATAATGGAATGGTTTAGATCAAATCATATTCATGTATTAGAATGGCCCAGTCAAAGTATAGACCTAAATCCAATTAAGAATCTGTGGCAAGACTTGAAAATTGCTGTTCACAGATGTTCTCTATCCAATCTGACAGAGCTTGAGCTATTTTGCAAAGAAGAATGAGCAAACATGACCCTCTCTAGATGTGCAAAGCTGGTAGAGACATCCCCAAAAAGACTTGCAGCTGCAATTGTACCGAATTGTGGTTCTACAAAGTATTGACTCAGGGGGGCTGAATACAAATACACACCACACTTTTCAGATATTTATTTGTAAAAGATGTTAAAAACCATTTCTCATTTTCCTTCCACTTCACAATTATGTGCCATTTTGTGTTGGTCTATCACATAAAATCCCAATAAAATACATTTATGTTTTTGGTTGTAACATGACAAAATGTGGAAAGTTTCAAGGGGTATGAATACTTTTTCAAGGCACTATACATCATGTGTAGAGTCAGCAGACTCTATAACTCCACCAGCTAGCTGCTGAATTTGGCTGATATGAAACATTAATATGCAATGTTTCATATTTATTTGGCTAAAAAGAAAAAAATGAATAATTTTTTAACTTAATAAAAGAAACCCACAAATCTTACCGTTCACGAGCAGGTGATGTCAGACTTTCCTGAAAATGTAAATATATAACTGTAATGTAGTTTTTTCAAATGCTACTACAGCCATTTCATTTTTTTCTGTTGAATAGAGAGCATTCTGATTGACAATAATGTGTGTACAATGCAGATCTACTCAGAGCTATTTTTTTTTTATTTTATAATGGAGACCTACTCAGATTTGCCACACGCTGGGACACTGTATAATGTAATTGTTGAAAAGGGCTACAACTATTTTGCTATAGTATGATATTGTTTTGTATATTTTGAAACACTCCACTCCAAAAATAAATAAAAAATAAAATATATTTAACATAAAGGGGCTGCAGACTATAAAGAATTCTAAATGGATTCTGTTATGGACACGTTTTGTTTACAAACAGTGCAGTTCTACAGTATTTTACATGACAAAGCTTAGCCTCACAGTAATAGAACACCCGTACAATGTTCCCATTCTTCCTTCATGAGAGTGGCCAGGCCACTCAAGAAAAGCAATAGCTCTTGTGTTTATGTTAGAGGGATAGTGAAAACGTTAAAAGCCTTTACAGCTTATCAGTTTAGAGTTAACTGTGAGCTCTGCCACTATTATTGCTCTCGCACAGGCTGTCCCAATGATACCTCACATGTGTGGCGTGACCCCGGTTTTAGATACACGGGCACACAATTGCATTTGCAGGTGTATGCAGGGCAGTGAGTTACAGTTATTTTTTTCAATACATTAAATATTGTTTTTTTGCTTATTTATTCATTTATTTTATTTGCCTCAGGAAATTACATCTACAGTGGGGATCGAAAGTTTGGGCACCCCAGCTAAAAATTTGTATTAATGTGCATAAAGAAGCCAAGGAAAGATGGAAAAATCTCCAAAAGGCATCAAATTACAGATTAGACATTCTTATAATATGTCAACAAAAGTTAGATTTTATTTCCATCATTTACACTTTCAAAATAACAGAAAACAAAAAAATGGCATCTGCAAAAGTTTGGGCACCCTGCAGAGTTAATATCTTGTACTGCCCCCTTTGGCAAGTATCACAACTTGTAAATGCTTTTTGTAGCCAGCCAAGAGTCTTTCAATTCTTGTTTGAGGTATCTTTGCCCATTCTTCCTTACAAAAGTCTTCCAGTTCTTTGAGATTTCTGGGCTGTCTGTCACGCACTGCTCTTTTAAGGTCTATCCATAGATTTTCAATTATGTTGAGGTCAGGAGATTGTGAAAGCCATGGCAAAACCTTCAGTTTACGCCTCTTGATGTAACCCCCCGTGGATTTCGAGGTGTGTTCATTATTCAATCATTATCCATTTGTAGAAGCCATCCTCTCTTTAACTTCAGCTTTTTCACAGATGGCATCAAGTTACCATCCAAAATTTGCTGAAATTTTATTGAATCCATTTTTCCTTCTACTCGTGAGATGTTCCCTGTGCCACTGGCTGCAACACAACCCCAAAGCATGATTGATCCAACCCCATGCTTAACAGTTGGACAGAGGTTCTTTTCATTAAATTCTGTGCCCCTTCTTCTCCAAACGTACCTTTGCTCATTCTGGCCAAAAAGTTCAATTTTAACCTCATCGGTCCACAGAACTTGTTTCCAAAATGCATCAGGCTTGTCTATATGTTCATTTGCAAAGTTCAAACAATGATTTTTGTGGTGAGGACGTAGAAGAGGTTTTCTTCTGATGACTCTTCATGAAGACCATATTTGTACAAGTATCTCTTTATAGTGGAATAGTGTACCACAACTCCAGTGTCTGCCAGATCTTTCTGGAGGGATCGTGCAGTCAAACGTGGGTTTTGAATTGTTTTTCTCACAATCCTGCGAGCTGTTCTGTCCGATATTTTTCTTGGTCTTCCAGATCTTGCTTTAACTTCCACTGTTCCTGATGACTGCCATTTCTTAATTACATTCCGAACAGAGGATATTGACATCTGAAAACGCTTTGCTATCTTCTTATAGCCTTCTCCAGCTTTGTGAGCGTCAGCTATTTTCAGTTTCAGTTTTCTAGACAACTGCTTAGAAGAACCCATGGTGCTGATTGTTGGGGCAAGGTCAGATGAGTCTGGGCATTTAAAACCTTTGAGACTGACATCACCTGGTCTTCCCAGACGATGATTGAGAACAATCCATGACACTGGCAGGTCTCAGCTTTGCAAAGGGGGCAGTGCATGCTATAAATTCTGCAGGGTGCCCAAACGTTTGCAGACGCCATTTTTTTGTTTTCTGTTATTTTAAAAATGTAAATGATGGAAATAAAATCTAAATTTTGTTGACATATTATAAGAATGTCTAATCTGTAATTTGATGCCTTTTGGAGATTTTTCCATCTTTCCTTGGCTTCTTTATGCACATTAATACAAATTTTTAGCTGGGGTGCCCAAACGTTCGATCCCCACTGTATGTCTTTTAAAGCTGAACAGGTGAGTAGAGAGTCAGAAGACTTAAGGCAGGAAAATCAGCAGGCCCTGATGGCGTTAGTCCTAGGGTGCTCAGGGCATGTGCAGACCAGGTCGGGGTGTTCTTCAACAGTTCTTTAGCCTGAGTCTATGAAAAGTCCCTATGTTGTGGAATAAGCCTTGCCTTGTTCCTGTGCTGAAGATACCATGTCCTTACAGCTCAAATGATTCCAGACCTTGACCTTCCACATCATGAAGACTTTGAAGAGACTTGTTTCATCAGGTACAGCCCATGGTTAGTAAATATTTAGATCCTTTGTGGTTTGTTTACCAGCTGGGACAGAGTTGAGGATGCTATGATTTTCATGCTAAATCACATGTATGCACACCTTGATAAGCTGGCGAGCACTGTGAGGGTTATGTTTTTATACTTCTCCACTGCTTTTAATACTAACAGGCTGGATCTCCTGTGCAAGAAGCTAGCAGCCATACAGTTTGTGGTCTAGGGCTATAGGACTGTGGTGGAGAACTTTTCCACATGGTGTGAGGATAATCATCTGTACCTAACTGTGACAAAGCTGGTTGTGTATTTCAGAAGGAAGGCACCGGAGACCGGTTTCTCCATCCGAGGAATGGATGTGGTTGTAGTTGAAAATTACAAGTATCTGGGGGTGCACATATGCTGGACTGGAGCAAGATCACAGAAGTGCTCTATAGTAAGGGCCAGAGCTGCCTCTATTTTTTGAGAATGAGGTCTTTTAACATCTGCCGAATGATGCAGAAGATGTTTTATGAGTCTGTAGTGGCGAGGGCTCTCCAGTATACAGTGGCCTGCTGGGGAAGAAAGTTCACACCGAGCGTCAAAATGGGCAAGAAAGGGGATTTAAGTGACTTTGAACGTGGCATGGTTGTTGGTGCCAGACAGGCTGCTCTAAGTATTTCAAAAACTGCTGATCTACTGGGATTTTCACACACGACCATATCTAGAGTTTACAAAAAATGGTCCGCAAAAGAGAAAATATCCAGTGAGCAGCAGTTATGTGGAAGAAAATGCCTTGTTGATATCAGAGGTCAATGGGAAGACTGGTTACTGCGACATTCAGATGGTAGGGTCAGAATTTGGCAAAAAACAACATGAAAGCATGGATCCATCCTACCTTGTATCAATGGTTCAGGCTGGTGGTGTTGGTGTAATGGTGTGGGGGATATTTGTTTTGGCACTAGCAAAGTGTACCTAATAAAGTGGCCGGGTGAGTGTAAAATTCTTCTCTGTGAGTGCTGGATGTGAGGATTTAATCTGGTCTATGATCCAGATTTTTATGTAGTTTTTATATTATGTTGGTATTAGGTTAACTAAGATTTTTCGGCAATGCAAGAGAAAGTTTTGTAATATTTTAATTTTGGTAGTTTGATTTTCTGTTATTGTTCAATTTGTGTTGTTTATTCTCTGTAGTATTTTAATAGGATAGTATGGTTTATTAGCAAATGGTATTATTTAGTTTCATATGGTAATATTGCTGTTATTGGTCATTTTATTGTTGTCATTGTGTCATTTCTATTCGTTATTGTAATTTTGTGTTGTCTCCATTGAATATAACTGTATTATAATACTTTCCCATTGGGATTATTAAATTGTTCTGAATCATTGGCACAAGGGGATAACAAACCCCAATGTGATAGCAGGTGACAGGTACTCTTTCAGGAGATAATGGGGCTTTAAAAGACCCCATTGTCTCCCCTGCCCTCCAGTGTAGATTTCTGCTCCTTAAATGCTTTCCCGATTATATCAGCCAGAGAATGACAACTCAGAAACTGGAATTGACAAAATTATTGTTGCTTCTGATTTCATTCTGGCCAGAAGAGATTGAACACCAGATGTTCTTTGGTCTGCTCTCACCTGCCATACTGAAGCCCACTGATGTGGTCTTGGGCTAAAAGCAGGAAAGCCTGGGAGACCCTGCTGCCTGCACTATAAAAGTGATTGGTGGCTATACAGCTGCAGATAACTTTCACTTTACAGCCAGGAGCCAGCTGAACAAAGCAGGCACAAGCTGCCTGTTGTGCTTAACCCTTTGCTGAATAGTTAAAGCAGAACTAAAGTCTTAAAAAAAAAAAAAACTGAGCAGGCAGGCTCTTTATTGCAATAAATGAAAAAACCCTACCTGTTTGCTCACAGTCTTCTGTAGAATGTACAATGAGCTATACATGCACAGTCCTTTAGTTTACACAGTGCTTGTGTTATGGGATGGAATGAAGACTGCACATGTGCAGAAGTGACATCATCTAAAACCAGCCAATCAAGATGGCCAAAGACTGGTGTCCTGAAGAAGCTGGGCTGAGGATGAAAAAGTCATGACTTTTTACAAAACAGGCTAAGATTTCTATGTAATGGTACTAGCCTATTTCTTAGATTTACTGGTTGTTTTGACACTGAAGGCAATTTATGTTCCCTGTATGCTTAGTTTGAATTACCCAGGTCATTATTGAAGGATTAAAAATGCACACCAATGGCCCCACAATCATACCTAATACTTATTTTAATGCAGTACACTGCAATGTAAGGCATAGTATGCATGTTGTGGTATGCTGCTGTATGGGCGCATTGCCCACTATTCAAAGTGAACACTGCAACACACTGAGCTGCATTACTGTAATGCAAAAATGTGAACTGGAAACAAAACTAAATGCATTACCCAGCACACTTACCAGATAGCCAGCCAAGAACTGATTAAGCTGTCTAATGATTTGCATTAAAAATAGAGGTGTGAATTGGTCCTATAGGCTTCATGAAATACCTCTATCAAATCAGTATTGGTAATTTACTTACTTGAAATACTCTAGGTGGTGTTGTGATAACAGACGTATCAACTTTGGTTACACTTTCTTCACATTCTATAATGAAATTAAATATTTTATTGCATCTTGTGAACGCAGGAGAAAATGGTAAATCACAACACCCTTAAAGTGTTAGTAAAGTCTTGGTATTTAAAATCCACTGACAGGATTGGTTTTTATAACAGAAGAGACCCTAGTGGTCTCTTCTGTCATAAATTACCCCCTTGCATGTCAGTGGGTAATGTGATCTGAGCCACTCATGCGCAGCTCAGATCAAATTTATGGCCCACTCTGTGTGCTGTGGCGAAGACCGGCAAGAGATCTGAAACCTGAAAGGCCTACCAGGGAAGATGGAAGCACCAGGAGATCAATTACAGAGCTGTGCTGGAGGGCTCCGTTTGCAGGTAAGTCTGTTATAATGTGCTAGTATGCAGTGCACAGCCTTGATGAATGAAAGTTGTAAGCAGAGCCCCCTTGATCTTCACTGTAACCTTGATGACTGTTAAGGTTGTTTGTGGGTGATCCATCCAGATAATTCTGGATCTGTAAATCATTTACAATGGTATTGTATTAAAAAGCATTATGCTCTTCTTGAATTATGACATGAAATTTAACAGCTAGCCTTGTTCTTTCAAAAAATATAATAAATGGGCTTCTAGACTTACATAAGATACTAAATAAGGTATTAATAAATTACTCTTGTCAATAAATACAGCAATGGATGATGTATGACTATGCACTCACTTTACTTGAGAGATGTATGGTTATCTATTTGATACAGCTTTTGAGCATATCATTATAACAAAACAAATATAAAAAAATACATTTTCAGAATAACTGAATTTAAAGAAAAGCTTCAGGCAAAAATGTTAATTTCCCATGCAGTGGGGCTGTGTCCATACTGCATGGGTGTAACGGAACCGGTACCCGACCGCACTTGGGTATATTCCGTTGAACCGCAGCTTCCCCTGTCCGAACACCATCCACGGACCACACCCTTAAAATCCCTCAGGAAAAAGACCGCACCCAGCTCTTAAAACAGAAAGCCAACAACTCTTTTTATTTTAACACAAAACACAGGATATATACAGAGGGCGGGGAAACACATCATCACCCCTCCCCATCCCACCAAGACACAGAACAATGGGATGAAACACATGGTAAAGGACATTGACCAACCCCCACACCAATACACAAACAGTACATCCCATAATAGTTGGCTGGACAGGAAGACACAGCACAATGGGGGGTAGCACATGGCAAACAGACAATAGACAGCCATGTGGCTATACACAAGACTCAAGCATTCACATACACACCCTGTACCCCTTAAACAGGCACAGGGTGGGTTAAACATAATGATTTGGGGAGATGATACAGAGGTCCCCCCACCCCCAAAAGTCACTCCCGTCACAATGGGTTAAATGCTCGTTTATGTCTAGGGGTTCGGAAAGTGGAGATTTACTTACCTAATCTGTGGAGTGCAAGACTGGTCCCTGCCGCTCTGCCCCCACATGCTAGCAGTAGTGAACAGGTTGTTCCTGACGTCATCACGCGCACAGACCAGCTGCGGACGCGAGGACGGCAGGATCAGTCCACCACAGGACGCAGGGGAGCGCGGCTTTCCGGAAGATCAGAAAACAGTGTAACTGTAGCTTTACCTTGAGCCCCTGGACAAACAAGCAGTTAAACCAACACTGCGGGCACAGCCCCACTGCATGGGAAAATAAACATTTTAACTGGAGTTCTGCTTTAAGTATTCTTAAAGAGTCTGGAGTGAGGGGGAAACCACAGTATAGTAAAGTGTTCTAGTGAATTAACAGATCTATTTATAAAGCAGTTGGCGACACTACTGGTGCTGAAGTCCTTGATGACCAATCAGGCCTTCCGCCTCATCTGTTATTCACAACAATATAGGCAAGTCAAGTTATATTTCTATACTCTTTTCTCCATTTTTTGTAAATAAAAAAACACTACATTTCCAAATTTTAGCCTGTTTTATTTCTGGAGTTTTACACAACTCTGATTTGCCATCACCTTGTAATGAATCAATATATAGGCATAACATTTTCTTGTTTTTGATATAGAAGGAAAGGGCTCAATCTCCTGTCAGTTTGCCCAGGGATGCAACATGAAATGATAGGAGGTGATGTGTTGCCTGCTGAAAGCCCGTTTTAACCAGTGACACCCCGTTGCACCACAACATAACCATCTGCATTACACTCAGTTGCAAAGAGGTCCCATTCATTTGAACGGATTGCACTTGGTGGCATTGTTACCTGCTGAAACCGACAGGTTGTATAAATTTCACCACACCACAACTGGCAGTAGGGATGTGTACTAGCTGCTCGTGTTAAGGTACACTTTGGCAGTCTGGAAGGGGGCATTAAAGGGGGCAGCTCATCCACCTGTTTTTACTGCCCCCTCACCCACACTTGTGAATAAGACCTCAGCTTTTTTTGAAAATGTCAGCTGTTGAAGCAGTAATTACAGAACAAAAGTATGTAGGAATCTTCTCTCAAGTTTGCAAAAATATTTAACCTCTTGCCGCCTGCTCACAGCTAATTATTGCAAGCAGCTGCAGGCACGGCAATGTACATGTACGTGACGTCTGCATCTGGGTTTTTGGGCACACATACGTGCGCCCTCTGCTGGCATATGCTTTTATTGGACACAGCACAAGTTTGTCAGCAGGTTTCAGCCCATTATTTCAGCTGCAACCTGCTTATCAGCTGTGTCCAATCACAGCACAAAATTCTGTGTTTTCAAACGCACAGAACTCTGTGTACACAGAATAGGGAACTGACTGTTTCTTCTTCTCTAATTAAAAGCAGCACACATTACACTTGTCAGGCACACAGTTATCCCCTTCATTGCCCTTTGTAAACCCCTTCCCAGCTAGTGTCATTAATACAGTTTACAATATTACCTATGATCACTGTATTAGTGTCACTAGTGACATTAGTGTCAGTTAGTGTCCCTCCCAGCCTGCGTCTGGTTGCACCGGATTGTCTGCCACTGTGTGTGTATGTATATATATACTGTGTATATATATATATATATATATATATACACAGTGGGGCAAAAAAGTATTTAGTCAGCCACCAATTGTGCAAGTTCTCCCACTTAAAAAGATGAGAGAGGCCTGTAATTGGCATCATAGGTAGACCTCAACTATGAGAGACAAAATGAGAAAAAAAATCCAGACAATCACATTGGCTGATTTGGAAAGAATTTATTTGCAAATTATGGTGGAAAATAAGTATTTGGTCAATATGAAAAGTTCATCTCAATACTTTGTTATATATCCTTTGTTGGCAATGACAGAGGTCAAACGTTTACTGTAAGTCTTCACAAGGTTGGCACACACTGATGCTGGTATGTTGGCCCATTCCTCCATGCAGATCTCCTCTAGAGCAGAGATGTTTTGGTGCTATCGCTGGGCAACACGGACTTTCAACTCCTTCCAAAGGTTTTCTATGGGGTTGAGATCTGGAGACTGGCTAGGCCACTCCAGGACCTTGAAATGCTTCTTACGTAGCCACTCCTTCGTTGCCCGGGCGGTATGTTTGGGATCATTGTCATGTTGGAAGACCCAGCCACGTTTCATCTTCAATGCCCTTGCTGATGGAAGGAGGTTTGCACTCAAAATCTCACGATACATGGCCCCATTCATTCTGTACTGTACATGGATCAGTCGTCCTGGTCCCTTTGCGGAGAAACAGCCCCAAAGCATGATGTTGCCACCCCCATGCTTCACAGTAGGTATGGTGTTCTTTGGATGCAACTCAGCATTCTCTCTCCTCCAAACCCGACAAGTTGTTTCTACCAAACAGTTCTATTTTGGTTTCATCTGATCATATGACATTCTCCCAATACTCTTCTGGACCTTCCCAATGCTCTCTAGCAAACTTCAGACGGGCCCGGACATATACTGGCTTAAGCAGGGGGACACGTCTGGCACTGCAGGATCTGAGTCCCTGGCGGCGTAGTGTGTTACTGATGGTAACCTTTGTTACGTTGGTCCCAGCTCTCTGCAGGTCATTCACTAGGTCCCCCCATGTGGTCCTGGGATTTTTTCTCACCGTTCTTGTGATCATTTTGACCCCACGGGGTGAGATCTTGCGTGGAGCCCCAGATCGAGGGAGATTATCAGTGGTCTTGTATGTCTTCCATTTTCTAATTATTGGTCCCACAGTTGATTTGTTCACACCAACCTGCTTGCCTATTGCAGATTCAGTCTTCCCAGCCTGGTGCAGGTCTACAATTTTGTTTCTGGTGTCCTTCGACAGCTCTTTAGTCTTCACCATAGTGGAGTTTGGAGTGTGACTGTTTGAGGTTGTGGACAGGTGTCTTTTATATTGATAACAAGTTCAAACAGGTGCCATTGATACAGGTAATGAGTGCAGGACAGAGGAGCCTCTTAAAGAAGAAGGTACAGGTCTGTGAGAGCCAGAAATCTTGCTTGTTTGTAGGTGACCAAATACTTATTTTCCACCATAATTTGCAAATAAATTCTTTCCAAATCAGCCAATGTGATTGTCTGGATTTTTTTTCTCATTTTGTCTCTCATAGTTGAGGTCTACCTATGATGCCAATTACAGGCCTCTCTCATCTTTTTAAGTGGGAGAACTTGCACAATTGGTGGCTGACTAAATACTTTTTTGCCCCACTGTATATACACACACACACACCTTAGTTTGCAGACAGTAGAACTTTCACACAAGCCAATAAGTATACACTTTTTTTTTTTTACCAAAGACGTAGCAGGATACACTTTGGCCTAAATTTATGAAGAAATTTTATTTTTAGATTTGTTTTTTATTGGATATGTTTTATAACAGAAAGTAGAAAATATTGTTTTTTTCAAAATTTTCAATCTTTTTCCATTTATATAAAAAAAAACAGTGGTGATCAAATACCACCAAAATAAAGTTCTATTTGTGTTGAAAGATATACATTTTAATTGGGTACAGTATTGCATGACTGAGCAATTGCCAGTTAAATTATGCTGAATAGCAAAAAAATCCTTCAGGATTTCAAGTGGTTTAAAATTTGTGAAGTTGACATGGAGTTATATATTTATACAGGGTGGAAATTTGGCTTTAAAGGCCAAACTCAAGCCAAAATTTTTTTTCATTGTGGATGGATTTGGAAAGAATAAATACTTGAGTCAATTTTCATTGCTGTTACATCACTTCCTGTTTCTTAACAGCAGGACAAGAAATAAGTGGTTATCACTGGGGCAGAAAGACACAGAAATAATAACCTGATAGAGGTGCTAATATTTTCCGATTTCACTGAAAAAGTGTTTTAGAGTAGGCTATGTCTCCATTAGAGAGATTTCCCATCTCTTCTGGAAGTTACACAAATTAAAACCCAACAGAGGTGGTATGTGGCTGCTCTCTGTGTGTCTTTAAAGGTGAATGAGAGTCAAAGCTTGTTTGGCTGTAGTTCTGTAGATCACAAGATTGCAGTTCATTCTGCACTTCTGTGACCCATTTTCAGCCGACATCGTGTGGTGGGGGGCAGAGCAGACAGTGGTGTTTCTTTGCTCAAAGCAATGGGGAGAACTGAGTGATCAGCAGTGTCTGATCGCTCAGTTCTCAGCCTTAGAGCCAGCAGGGGACAAATGCAGCATTGGATCGATGCTGCATCCACTTAGGTAAGTATTATTTTAAAAGATTCCCATACTTCTCTTTTAACTGAATGGAATGCAGTATAGCTGCAAATTAACTTTATTTTCCCTTTATGAGTACATTGCTTTGAGTAGCTGAGCACAAATCCATCAGAAGATTAATGATACCTTTATTGTAAGCTTCATAATGATTATTGCAATAACAATTTTTAATTGTCTGGGAAAAGTTTTAATCTAATGCCTCACCTGGATTAGGTTTTCCTACTAATCTCAATTTCTTTCTGTAATAAAGAACATGAACATTATTAAAAAATTATAAAAAATATATTGCCGTTAAAAAGTATTCTTATTCATACCCCTTGAAAATTTTCCACATTTTGCCATATTACAACCAAAAACGTAAATGTGTTTTATTGGGATTTTATATGATAGACCAACACAAAAGTGGCACATAGTTATGAAGTGGAAAAAAAATGCAAAATGGTTTTCAAAATTTTTTACAAATAAATATCTGAAAAGTGTGGTATGCATTTGTATTCAGTCCCTTTTACGCTGATACCCCTAACTAAAATCTAGTGTTACCAATTGCCTTCAGAAGTCACCTAATTAGTAAATAGAGCACACCTTTGTGTAATTTAATCTCAGTATAAATACAGCTGTTCTGTGAAGCCCTCAGAGGTTAGAGAACATTAGTGAACAAACAGCATCATGAAGGCCAAGGAACAAACCAGACAGGTCAGGGATAAAGTTGTGGAGATGTTTAAAAACAGGGTTAGGTTATAAAACAAAATCCCAAGCGTTGAACATCTCACAGAGTACTGTTCAATCCATGGCACAACTGCAAATCTACCAAAACATGTTCGTCCAGCTAAACTGACAGGCCAGGAAAGGAGAGAATTAATCAGAGAAGCAGCCAAGAGGCCCAGGGAAACTCTGGAGGAGCTGCAGAGATCCACAGCTCAGGTGGGAGAATCTGTCCACAGGACAACTATTAGTCATGCACTCCACGAATCTGGCCTTATGGAAGAGTGGCAAGAAGAATGCCATTCTTGAAAGAAAGCCATAAGTCCTTTTTGCAGTTTGCAAGAAGCCATATGGGGGACAGAGCACACATGTGGAAGAAGGTGCTCTGGTCAGATGAGATCAAAATTGAACGTCCTGGCCTAAAAGCAAAATGCTATGTGGGCGGAAAACTGAAACTGCACATCACCCTGAACGCACCATTCCCACCATGAAACGTGGTGACAGCATCATGTTGTGGGGATGCTTTTCTTCAGAAGGGACAGGGAAGCTGGCCAGAGTTGATGGGAATATGGGTGGAGCCAAATACAGGAAAATCTTAGAAGAAAATCTGAGTCTGCAAAAGACTTGAGACTGGGGTGGAGGTTCACCTTCCAGCAGGACAACAACCCTAAACATACAGCCAGAGCTACAATGGAATGGTTTAAATCAAAGCATATTCATGTGTTAGAATGGACCAGTCAAAGTATAGACCTAAATCCAATTGAGAATCTGTGGCAGGACTTTAAAATTGATGTTCACAGACGCTCTTCATCCAATCTGACAGAGCTTGAGCTATTTTTCAAGGAAGAATGGGCACAAATGTCACTTTCTAGAGCTGGTAGAGACATACTCAAAAAGACCTGCAACTGTATTTGCAGCGAAAGGTGGTTCTACAGAGTATTTACTCAGGAGGGCTGAATACAAATGCACACCACACTTTTCAGATATTCATTTGTAAATAATTTCGAAAACCATTTATCATTTTCCTTCCACTTCACAATTATGTGCCACTTTGTGTTGATCTATCACATAAAATCCCAATAAAATACATTTACATTTTTGATTGTAACATGACAAAATGTGGGAAATTTCTAGGGGTACGACAGAAACAATTGAGTACTGTCCGTGATACTTTTTTTATTTGCACTAACATACAATTTTGAGGACAAGTTTTCGGGGAATGTCTCCTTCTTCAAGGTCTAAGCAGTACTACTCACAAAGTTAGCAGAATGTTAGAAGAGATGAAAGAAAAAAAAAAAAAAAAAGGAGGCTAGAGATAAGATGCAGTCAAAGTGAGGGGGGAGGGGGGGGGGATACTACACTCACACAGAGGGAGTCAAGCTACAGCTAATAGTCATAAAAATGTCGGATAATGATTGAGGAATCCCATGTCCAAATTAAGGCCCTTATCTCTTGTTTCTGGGGTATGAATACTTTTTCAAGGCACTGTATATATATATATATATATATATATATATATATATATACACACACAGTAATAGGCCCTGCCGCTATGTGAGTATAGGCAGGAGATAGACAGGGTTCTCAAGGATACAACTTGAGGGGCTTCGGAGTGTTGTTTCCTAGTGGAGTAGACTGAGTTTTAATTTTTCTCTGGGCTTTGTAATCCTGGATCAGGGTTCAGAGTCTGAAGACTTCAAAGAGTCTTGGGTGGGACGAAGCCTTCAATTCTGTGTCCAGGTCTTATTGCAGACTTGCAGGCTGTATGAGGGGGCAGGTGTGCACACTCGTTATAAGCAATGCCTGGCCATAGTGCAGGTCTTCCTTAAGGAGACAGGTGTGTGCTCCATCCATGAATAAGGCGTACACCTCTCAAAGAGACAGGTGAGGGCTCCAGTTAATGAGATGTGCTCCATTCAAGAAATGACACTATACTGGAGAAGAGATTCCTTACCCACAGGACTGAGAGGGTCAAAATGGCTAAGCATATCCAGGAGACCTGGAAAGCCAGGACAACTAGGGAAGCCAAGGAGACTGAAAGAATCTGGAGGTCTTGGAGGAGTGAGAAAGCCCGGGGTGCCAGGATATCCCCTATTGAGTAGCCAGGAACTGGTTGCTGTAACTACAGGCTGAATGTGCCAGAAGAGGCCAGAGAGGCAAGAGAGCTGGGTTAGTTGGTCTGAAGGACCAGTGTAAATAGCAGCAGCACTGCTGGAGGGGGAGCCAGATGGCTTGGCATTATTTGTTACTCGTTTTGATGGTGGAAACAACCCCTGCATGGGCAAGTTTTCTGTTGAACTTTTACTTTCGTGTAAGAATTCTTAATAAGATTGAGCCGACAAGCCCTGAAATGAAGCTCAAGCTGGCAGGAACTCACTAAAATTGCTATTACCACTGAGCTAATAATCCTCAAAAATCAGTGTGTGTGTGTGTGTGTGTGTGTTTTGGCTCCAAGTACAGTATAATCCAATAAAATTCTAACTTCCTGTAACGAGTTTACAAGGTTGCCTCTGCTGAACTTAAATCCCAATTAGCTTGTTCAGCCTTGCTCCCTGTCTGTCCTGCTGGACTACAGCAAACACTCCTCTCCTCATCTCTATAATATAAAAAGGAGATATGGGGGGGGGTGAAAAAGATCACTGAAGCCTACATGCATAGACCAAATTTACTGCCAATACTGCAATACAAATAAATATCCCTCTTTGTTTTTTACTATCGGCTGACAAATGAGATATACAGGTGAAACTCGAAAAATTAGAATATCGTGAAAAAGTTAATTTATTTCAGTAATGCAACTTAAAAGGTCAAACTAATATATGAGATAGACTCATTACATGCAAAGCAAGACAGTTCAAGCCGTGATTTGTCATAATTGTGATGATTATGGCTTACAGCTCATGAAAACCCCAAATCCACAATCTCAGAAAATTAGAATATTGTGAAAAGGTGCAATATTCTCGGCTCAAAGTGTCCCACTCTAATAGCTAATTAAGCCATAACACCTGCAAAGGGTTCCTGAGCCTTTAAATGGTCTCTCAGTTTGGTTCAGTAGGAATCACAATCATGGGAAAGACTGCTGACCTGACAGTTGTGCAGAAAACCATCGCTGACACCCTCCATAAGGAAGGAAAGCATCAAAAGGTAATTGAAAAAGAAGTTGGACGTTCCCAAAGTGCTGTATCAAAGCACATTAATAGAAAGTTATGTGGCAGGGAAAAGTGTGGAAGAAAAAAGTGCACAAGCAGCAGGGATGACCGCAGCCTGGAGAGGATTGTCAGTAAAAGCCATTCAAAAGTGTTGGGGACTTTCACAAGGAGTGGACTGAGGCTGGAGTCAGTGCATCAAGAACCACTACACACAGACGGATCCTGGACATGGGCTTCAAATGTCGTATTCCTCTTGTCAAGCCGCTCCTGAACAACAAACAACATCAGAAGCGTCTTACCTGGGCTAAAGAAAAACAGACCTGGTCTGTTGCTCAGTGGTCCAAAGTCCTCTTTTTTGATGAGAGCAACTTTTGCATCTCATTTGTAAACCAAGGACCCAGAATATGGAGGAAGAATGGAGAGGCACACACTGCAAGATGCTTGAAGTCCAGTGTGAAGTTTCCACAGTGTGTTGATTTGGGGAGCCATGTCATCTGCTGGTATTGGTCCACTGTGCTTCATTAAGTCCAAGGTCAATGCAGCCGTCTACCAGGAGATTTTGGAGCACTTCATGCTTCCTTCCGCAGACAAGCTTTATGGGGATGCTGACTTCATTTTCCAGCAGGACTAGGCACCTGCCCACACTGCCAAAAGCACCAAAACCTGGTTCAATGACCGTGGGATTACTGTGCTTGATTGGCCAGCAAACTCACCTGACCTGAGCCCCATAGAGAATCTATGGGGCATTGCCAAGAGAAAGATGAGAGACATGAGACTGAACAATGCAGAAGAGCTGAAGGCCGCTATTGAAGCATCCTGGTCTTCCATAACACCTCAGCAGTGCCACAGGCTGATAGCTTCCATGCCACGCCGCATTGAGGCAGTAATTGCTGCAAAAGGGGCCCAAACCAAGTACTGAGTACATATGCCTGCTTATACTTTTCAGAGGTCCGATATTGTTCTATGTACAATCCTTGTTTTATTGATTGCATGTAATATTCTAATTTTCTGAGATTGTGGATTTGGGGTTTTCATGAGCTGTAAGCCATAATCATCACAATTATTACAAATCACGGCTTGAACTATCTTGCTTGGCATGTAATGAGTCTATCTCATATATTAGTTTCACCTTTTAAGTTGCATTACTGAAATAAATGAACTTTTGCACGGTATTCTAATTTTTTCGAGTTTCACCTGTATATACATACACACTAAAATGAAGTAGTTGCAATACAATCCCAAGAGTGGTGAACAGTCTATAATAAGAGTGGTGAACAGTCTATAAAAAAAACACACACATACATCCATTTTTAATACTGTAATCGTATCTTACAATTACACCATTTGGGACAATTCACACCTTGGTGTCCTGGCGCTTGTACTATTAACTATTTTTAATCCTTATGTTGCTAGCATTAATAAATATATTTACCTGTTTTAAACTTTTGGGCTTTTTTTTTCATCATTTGATTCCTGGTTTCTGGCCAAGGCCAAAATGTTGTCATACATCCCAGGAGTGTCACAAGTTAGCTTGCAGCCTCTTGTGTGTTTACTCTTACCTCCTTGCTGCTCTTGATTTCTTCACGTGTGTTTGTCTGTGCTCACCTGTGGGCGTCGTCTGCTATTCCCTGGGTTTTATGTCCTTCCCTTCCATCATTTCCTGTCCCGCCTCCTTGTCTGCCTGTCTATTTAAGATGTGCTCAGACTGGGCCACATTGCCTGAGCAACTTCGTGTTGTTGGCGCTCCTGTGTGTTTCCGCTGTGTATCCTATCTGTGTACCGACCCCGGCTTCATTCCTAGTTTTCTGCCTGTCCTGACCTTGGCTTGCCCATTGGATTCCCTGTGCCTTCTCCCATTGCACCCTGCTCCCGCTAGCGGTCTCCTCTACCTCAGCTGGGTGCACTCAGGGGCCGCGACCTGATCCTAGCCTGCTGCAAGTCCATCCCCACCATCAAGGGCCCTGGTGAACAAGCAGGCTGGGGCTTAGATTCCATGCCCTGGGGTACCCTAAGCTGTGGTTTTTCCAGAGCTCACTACCATAGATGTGACAAGGAGTCTTTATGAGCATATTTTTTTTAATCTGGAGGAGATACTTTCACAGCTAAGCGCACACTTTGCTTGCATGCTTGAGCTAAGAGAAGATGGATTCCAGGAAATAAATACTACATGAATCATCTGCCCTTAATCAAGATGACCGCAGCTAAAAAATGCCAAGGGGTGAATTTCTCAACAAAATAAAAATGATTAAAAATCAATTAAATAGCATTTTCAGTTTGTGGCGCTTAGATACTGCTTTAAGGCTACTAATGGAACATCACTGACACATGTAATGTGTGAGGCACAAACATGCATATTACTGCAACCAAACAGTGTAAATGGGGCTCTAAACAAAAGGCACTGTTCTTTGCCAGCTTTATGTATTTTTTGTTGCTATATTCAGCCTTGTCAGCTTGCTTTTGTTTTGAGGTATGCTGACATCTAATGGCAGTTTAGGGTCATTACAACTTGTCTACTTATTTGGGTTGGTTTCTCCCTCTGCCCCCCCCCCTCCTGTTTACTGCTAGTTAGTTTATTCCTAGCTAGACCCTCCCTGTTTCCTCCATTGTCCCTCAGTCAGTGTTAGTTGTTAGTCAACATAGAGAGGAATTTCTAACAGAACTGGCACATTCTTCACTATCTTCTGATGTTGTGGCCCCTGCATGTGATCACCATATCACAACTGTCATAGTGAGCACATGACAAAGAACCACATTGATTGGTTACTGACTTTAAGTACAGAAGAGAGTTGTCAGACACAACATAGTCTGACAGCTAGCAGCGAGCTCCAGTGCGCAGTTAGCTGACAAACAGGAAATGTAGAGTATTGTTTTCTCAGCACAAACCCTCTACAAATTACATTTAGGAAAGCTCCACAGAAAAAGAATTCATCTTGATTGCTGCAGTATGAAAGGGTCTTGGTTTGCTGTGCAATGGACAGGGCTTACCTTATGTCAATTTTTTTGGATCTTGGCTGCTATTGGTGTTCTCTCCCCTGTACCCTTCCCACCCAGACACGTACATTAAACGCTTACCTTGCAGAACTGTGTTCAATTTCATTTTTTCGTTTTGCCTTGGAAAAATTTTTTTAAATAATGCTTAAAATATATTTACATTCCTTATAACATTTTTTATAACATAGGATAAACCATTAATTTTTTATGCAAAGTCCACTATATCACTGTAACTCAATCTGACAGGAAGCTAGAAAGGACATTGACAGGATAAGCCCCCCGATACACTCAGGTATGCCTGTCTAATGGGGACCAGACTGCAGCACCTCCTGTAGGCCAGTGGTTGCCAGTGCATACATTATTACTCTGTGACTTGCATAAAGCAGCAGTAAGTCGAAGCCTGATCATGCACAGAAAATGAGTCTGAAGGCACATAATTCACATGAGAAGATGTTCTACCAAGCTTTCACAACATTTCTTGAAGAAAGGCAACTTGGTAACCATCAATAACACTTTGTAGCACACGAAAGTCTACAATTAACTTAGTACTTTCCTGAACAAAAGGCTTTAAACAAAACATGATTTTAGTTAATTTTATTTCAACTTTTTTAACTTTTTAAAATGTATAAAAGTGTTCCTTTATCCAACAGAAATTGGCAATCTTCCTCTTTTAAGCAGCCAAGCAAACCCTGGAAAAACCAGAGTGGAGTAGAATGTATATCCAGGATGTAAAGAGCCAAATAAAATGTATTAAAAAAAATCTGGGAACCTTGGACACAAACCTATCCAGCCTAATCTGAATATAACCACATTCATTCCAAGTGACAGTAAACTCTGGTTTAAAAAAGAATTCTGTTGCAGCATGTATTCTCAACACAAAAAGTACTTTTTATTATTGCTGTGATCTGACTTCCTGTTAGAGGGTGGCTACGTTCATTCTCCATGGTCCCACTATATGTAGGAATGCAGCTCATTCACTTTTATTTTTTTTATAACTGATCTGCTGTGTGAACAGTAAATTGTATTATGGTTGTAGGGAGCACAAGGAAGCATTTACAAGTAAAAGGGCTATAATGGCTATGATCCCCAGAAGTCTCATGTAACATTTCCCCAGCTTTTTTGACTCTTTCCTGCATCATTGCTGAAGAAAGGGGGTAGTGTGACTGGGGAAATGTTGCATGAGACTGCTTGAGGTTACAGCCTCCATCCACATTTTTAGCATGCCCACAGTTTGTTACCATTTCCTACAATCAGTCTACAGTCTCCTATATGATTAAACACAATATACTGTATCTCTGCTGCCCCTCTGAAATATGATCAGTGGACAATCACTTTTTAGAGGTTGGTAGAGCAGCGGCTTCTAGACATTCAGGAGGCGATTCTACTGCCAGTTTTTTTTTTGTTCAGCTGCTGATTTTGTATTAAAATACTGTTACACAATCTTCAGCCAACATTTGGCTTGTGGTTGCAGTACAATCCCATTTGCTTTTTGACAGACAGGGGTTTATTTACTAAAGCTGGAGAGTGCAAAATCTGGATCTCTTCTTCATAGAAACCAATCAGCTTTCAGGTTTTATTGCCAAAGCTTAATTGAACAAGCTGGAGTTAGAAGCTGATTGGCTGCCATGCATAGCTGTACCAGACTCTGAGTGTACCAGTTTTTGTAAATCTATCCCACAGAGTCACCTGTCAAACTTAAATTTAGACTTAGATTTGCCACAAAACAGGCATAATGGCCGTCGCATGTATAAGACAACCTTTGGCTGTCTGATATCTTTTTGGTGGGTGGTTGGTAAAACTACAGCTCAATTGTCGGCTTCTACTGCCCCCTTGCCGCCCTTGTAAATGAGGCCTTATTGTTTAAAATAGTTTCTCTGAGCACAATGAGGTGACAAAATGTAACCAACTTTTCATTTTCTTTACCGGTGTTTTGTTGTTATGTGATTTGTTTAAACTGGGTGATGTTATGGATGTTCTGGATGTCTTAGTGCCATTATCCAACTGACAGTCTGAAAGTAAAAATACACAATATACAGTTTTGTTGTTCAGAATGCACAGTCTGCCATAATGAAAAATGAATTGCAATAGTTTTAATAAATTTACATGAAATCAGAGTTCTATTAAATCTTTACACCCAGCACATTGAGAACCAGAGTCTCTAGACTGTGATTACCTAGCCAGACACTGATCAATAATATTAATAAATAGGTGATCATTGTTTTCCTATATCTTGCAGGATCATTGCTAATAAAGTGTACAATTTATAAACACATCCTTATTCCTGAAATGCATATAACTTTCAGAAAGTATGGATCCCATTAGATCACATTTAACTTTTTAACATCATATTATTCTTAGATAAAATAGAAAAAAAATATATATTTGTGTGTACAGGTATATATCTTTTTGTAGGTGTTGTTGCTATAACTATACCCAGGACACCTTTGCCTGTAGAGTGCTGCACTGTGTTAGGTTGAAAGTCTGGAGTTTAAGACAGCGGTCAAACCTGTGCGATTTAAAATCATGCGATTTCTTGCAGTTTGCAGTGTGATTTCCATTACATTCTATGTATGTGAAATCGCAACAAAACTGCAGAAAAAGTAATGCAAGAACTACTTTAGAAATCGCGTTGCAGCAAATCGCACACGTTAAGACACTGACATTCACATTCATTAGATGTAATTTCAGGTGTGATTTCAATTTGCAAATCGCACATGAAATCGCACCAGTATGACCAGGCACTAAGGCTCCTTTGCCAATCAGGTTCACATGTCAGCTTTTCAGATAACCCTAAAGGATAAGAATATTTTTACAATTATCCCTCTTAATTGCTCCCCCTTGCCTTCTCATACTATAACTACCCTTTTGTACTTATATCTGGTGAACCGGTAACCTCCATGGTGCACTGCACATGTACAGCAGTTTCTTCAACCTAAAAGAGAAGCCAGCTATTTGAAAGCCTGGAAGATAATAGCACCTTTGCATGGATATGTGCTGGCAGCAGACATGCTGACAAGAGGAACGAGATGAGCATTGTCCAGTGAGCAGGCTGCAGGCATGGCAAAGAAACCATTAAAAACTATTGCCAGCGCACAAAAGTAGCTGTAGCTGGAATATATGCTGGCATCTGAAAACCAACTGCACTGATATTCAGTGTGGTCCTCTTCTTGACAAGCAAACTTCCTTCTTGCTCTGTTTACAATCATGTATCTCTCCCCTTCCTTTATTTTGAGTCTGTAAACAGTGGCAGTATTCACACTTGTGATGACTGTGGTTCACAGTCATCACAAAGTATAGAGTCACTCTGATTGGCTCTGTACATTGTGCCCATGATTTGAGCTCTCCAATGACAGCTCAGATCACAGACATTTACAGGTGCACTGATACCCCATGTATGCTTTCTGAAGCAGAAACGTAAAGTAATTGTAAAGGCTCAAAGTTTTTTTACCTTCATGCTTTCAATGCATGAAGGTAAAAATCATCTGTGCAGCAGCCTCCTCACCAACTCACCCCCCCCCCCCCAATACTCACCTAAGCCCCCTCTCGATCCAGCGATGTGCACTGGAGTCTTGGCAATCCCGGGACTCCCTCTCCTCACTGACTCACATTGGCTCCTGCTGCTGTCAATCACAGCCAGTGAGCCAATAAGAAGAGAGAGGGGGCATGGAATGGACACACGGAGCAGCGGGTGCCCCCATAGCAACTTGCTTTCTGTGGGGGTATCAAACAGGAGGGAGGGGCCAGGAGTGCCGGTGGGGGACCCGAGAAGAGAGGGATCAGGGCTGCTCTGTGCAAAACCACTGCAGAGAGCAGGAAAGTATGCCATGTTTGTTTTTTTTAAAAAAAAGAATAAAACATTAGCCTTTAATATCACTTACTACTTGCATCTTGATCTTTTTCTGAATGTTCAAAACAGTAGGCACTGTAAAGAGAAAAAAAAAAGCATTTGAATAACAAATTATTTATATAAATGTCACTTTAGTATAATGTAAACATGGAGCAGAACAAATATGAGAATACATTAAGAGCTTGGACAATATCCATCCATGTGAAGCTTTTGAAAAGTTAATGCACTTAAAGCAAGGTCTCTTTATTAAAGAATAACTAAAGGAAAAACTTTTTTATTTGTTTTGGATAGAGTGGAGAGGGGTTAGAACAACGGTCAGGTGTTTTTCACCCTCTCTTTTTGATATGTTTACACCAAGAGTGAAATAAATTCCAAATTCTTGGTTGTCCCCAGAAAGAAGGACACCTAATAACAAAAAGAACACACCTCTGCCACACCCCTATTAAATGGAGAATTAATACACAAAAAAATTATTGATAACCACTTGGGCAATTTTTTGCACAAATGTAAAAATCTGTATTTGGTCATAAAATTACTTAAAACACCCAGATCATTATATATTTTCTGAAAGCAGAGGATATGTATAATAAAAAGATAGTAAGTGCAATTTTTTTTGTTGCATGATATTTGCACACTCGTTATGCATACTCTATGAAAAAAATACAGTATAATAAAATGAATTTTAGAGCAAACACACACACTATGGTACCCAAAAATCTCCATGGGTGGTCACAATATAAAATTAATTAGGCAACTATACAGCAGCCCAGGTCACTTATACTTTACATCCAGGAGCCTACTGAATATAAATAACACAAGCTTATAGCTTCTACTACGAACACCCAAAGAGCTGAAGGAGTTAAACCCACAATTGCTTTTTTTACCACTACTATTTCTTTATACTTACTTTTGCAACAATTTAGAAATTGGATGAAATGTTTAACACTGTAAAACCCACTATGAGAGATAAATAATGCATTTATACTGTACATCAGACATATTTAGGGATAAATGAGAAGGAAAGAGGGACAGAGGGGCTTTGTTCTAAATAGGGGGCAGCCAGATTAGGGAATTTGGGAGCTATGGTAAAGGAGGAGAAATCTTCCAGTGGGGATTTCTAGTTCTGCTGACCTTGGTGACAATCAGAGATTCCCTCAATTTGGAGGGGATTGTCAATGATTTCCTGGTTTGGCTATGGGATAGTAGTGAAGGGAAATATCTCCAATGAGACATGAATGGCAAAAAAAAGAAGCTAACAGGCATGGCAAAATTCTGCAAAAAATTAAAAAAAAACTTATAGGGAAAGAAGTTAATAAATATCGAAATCCAGCAGAATGCTGAGAAGCCCGTCAAATGCAATTTTGGAGAGTGTTCCTGTGAGATCTGGACAACTCAGTATTTCCCATGATCTCACCAGGAGAGGGTTGTAATAAAGTGGTTGTAAAGGCTCCAGGTTTTTTACCTTCATGCATTCTATGCATGAAGGTAAAAACCTTCTGTTTGCAGTAGCCCCGAGAATGAGCCTGCTTGCGTGCCCCCATAGCAAGCTGCTTGCTTAGGGGGTGCTCAGCAGAAGGGAAGGGCCAGGAGTGCCAGCGGGGGACCCAAGAAGAGGAGGATCGGGGCTGCTCTGTGCAAAACCATTGAGCAAGTAAGTATGACATGTTTGACAACAACTAAGATACAGGTGAAACTCGAAAAATTAGAATATCATGCAAACGTTCATTTATTTCAGTAATGCAACTTAAAAGGTGAAACTAATATATGAGATAGACTCATTACATGCAAAGCAATATAGTTCAAGCCGTGATTTGTCATAATTGTGATGATTATGGCTTACAGCTCATGAAAACCCCAAATCCACAATCTCATAAAATTAGAATATTACATGCAATCAATAAAACAAGGATTGTACATAGAACAATATCGGACCTCTGAAAAGTATAAGCATGCATATGTACTCAGTACTTGGTTTGGGCCCCTTTTGCAGCAATTACTGCCTCAATGCGGCATGGCATGGAAGCTATCAGCCTGTGGCACTGCTGAGGTGTTATGGAAGACCAGGATGCTTCAATAGTGGCCTTCAGCTCTTCTGCATTGTTCGGTCTCATGTCTCTCATCTTTCTCTTGGCAATGCCCCATAGATTCTCTATGGGGTTCAGGTCAGGTGAGTTTGCTGGCCAATCAAGCACAGTAATCCCACGGTCGTTGAACCAGGTTTTGGTGCTTTTGGCAGTGTGGGCAGGTGCCAGGTCCTGCTGGAAAATGAAGTCAGCATCCCCATAAAGCTCGTATGCAGAAGGAAGCATGAAGTGCTCCAAAATCTCCTGGGAGACGGCTGCATTGACCCTGGACTTAATGACGCACAGTGGACCAACACCAGCAGATGACATGGCTCCCCAAATCAACACAGACTGTGGAAACTTCACACTGGACTACAAGCATCTTGCAGTGTGTGCCTCTCCATTCTTCCTCCATACTCTGGGTCCTTGGTTTCCAAATGAGATGCAAAAGTTGCTCTCATCAGAAAAGAGAACTCTGAACCACTGAGCAACAGACCAGGTCTGTTTTTCTTTAGCCCAGGTAAGACGCTTCTGATGTTGTTTGTTGTTCAGGAGTGTCTTGACAAGAGGAATACGACATTTGAAGCCCAGGATCCGTCTGTGTGTGGTGGCTCTTGATGCACTGACTCCAGCCTCAGTCCACTCCTTGTGAAAGTCCCCAACACTTTTGAATGGCCTTTTCCTGACAATCCTGTCCAGGCTGCAGTTATCCCTGCTGCTTGTGCACCTTTTTCTTCCACACTTTTCCCTTCCACATAACTTTCTATTAATGTGCTTTGATACAGCACTTTGGGAACATCCAACTTCTTTTGCCATTACCTTTTGAGGCTTTCCCTCCTTATGGAGGGTGTCAATGATGGTTTTCTGCACAACTGTCAGGTCAGCGGTCTTTCCCTTGATTGTGATTCCTACTGAACCAGACTGAGAGACCATTTAAAGGCTCAGGAACCCTTTGCAGGTGTTATGTCTTAATTAGCTATTAGAGTGGGACACTTTGAGCCTAGAATATTGCACCTTTTCACAATATTCTAATTTTCTGAGATTGTGGATTTGGGGTTTTCATGAGCTGTAAGCCATAATCATCACAATTATGACAAATCACGGCTTGAACTATCTTGCTTTGCATGTAATGAGTCTATCTCATATATTAGTTTGACCTTTTAAGTTGCATTACTGAAATAAATGAACTTTTGCACGATATTCTAATTTTTTGAGTTTCACCTGTATATATACAAAAATACACCCCATGCCTGACAATATTCAGAGAAAACTTGGCCAACTAAGGGTGAGGGAACACTACTGCATCTTACTGTCTGGAACAAATTCAAGCAAAATTTGGGCATTCAAACTCTATATGCCTAAAAATGCAAAAGTAGGGGTTGGTGTGATCAATAGATCCAGAAATAGTGGCAGCTGAAAGCATTTGTAATTTGTTTTTAATCTTTGTCCCACCCCTTCCCACATTTTTAAGTCTCCCTATTGTCAAAAAAATGCAGCCCTTTACAAAAAAAAAGAAGATTTACACATAATATCATGTGCCATACTAGTTTTGAGGAATGGTAAAAATTAAAGTGTCACTAAACGCTGGTGTAAAAAAATAAATAAATAAATAAATAAATCAATGAATATAATATAACAAATGCGTACCATCAAAATGCAAAAAAATCCCCCCCCCCCAAAAAAAAAAAAAAAAACACAGAAGAATTTTAGAAACATAATTAAACACCATAAACAATAATAAATAGTAACATCAATGAGTTCCTTGTGGGGTGCCATACTAAAAGATTCAAGAGGTTCCCATCAGAGAGACTTAAGAGACTTTAAAGAGCTTAGAGAACTTCTATGGCAAACCCTATGTTTTCCATAGACGTTTCCTAAGCTCTTTGAAGTCTCTTACAGCGGAGTTCCACCTGAAAAAAAAAATAAAAATAAAAGTCAGCAGCTACAAAAACTGTAGCAGCTGACTTTTAAAATACAGCTACTCACATGTCCCTCGGTCCAGTGGTGTCCTCACCACCGCTGGTTTCACCGGCTGTCTTCTCTCTCTGGTGCCAGCATGTTCAGTGTGGGCACCCGGCTGTGACAGCTTGAGGCTTCACAGCAGGGTGCCCAATGTGCATGCAAGAGAAGCGCTGCGCTTTGTGAATGACCAGTCACGTGCCCCAGAAGACTACGGGGAGGGAGGGGGGAGGACAACTTCTGTTTCCCATAGCCTAAGCGATTGCAGTGGAAGTGGGAGCAGGCACCTGTCAAATTCGAGTACCCGCTCCCCAAAGATGCCAATCCTTAATAGGGAGCAGAGGACAAAGGCTTAAAGCGGAACTTGTCCTTTTGGATGGAGCTCCGCTTTAAGTCTCTCTGGTGGGAACCTCTTGAAAAATTATTTTATGGGTTTTTTTTGGTATTGTCTGGCATTTTGTTGGTATGTCTTAGATTGTACTCATTGATATATATTTTATTTGATAGTGACATCATGTGCAGAGCTCATACGACTCCTGAAGATTCTAAATTATGGTGAAACATGTTGAGCAGAAGCAGCTGCAATAATGCATAAAGTCGCATTGATTTCAATCGCATTCAAATTATGTTTTTAACAATACCAAATTTGTTGTGTGTTTTTATCCTGTTACACAATAAAATTTTTATTTTTTACTTTACTTGTCGGCAGGGGCGGACTGACCAATCGGGAACTCGGGCACTGCCCGAGGGCCCGAGGTCAGTAGGGGGCCCCATGAGATGCCCCTGGTATCTTTCATAGGCTTTTTTGGGTGTGGTTTGAGTGTGGGCAAGGACACAGGGGCCCCCATGATCCCCTATTGTCCGGGGGCCCCATGAGTTGTCAGTCCGCCCTGCTTGTTGGCATTATGTAAATACTCTATAAAGTGCTGCGCAACATAAAAAATGCAATTTATCCCATATGTGCAATCTTCATAATAAAGTGCCTGTGCAATTATTTATAGAGTATTTACTGTTTACATATGTGGGAACACATATAGTGTCGGCAGCAAGAACATGTTAGAGCTGGGAGTTTGTTAATTGCACTGAAGTCATTGTGAAAACTATATTGTTGTTGGTATTATGTGTTGGCACTGTTAAAAATCCCTAATACATGCTATTTTCTGTGAATAATTTTTTAGGATTGGGTGCCTATGGTTCCTGGTCACCTGACCATTCAATTTATATTCATTTATAGTTCATCAGACTAAGTAATAGAAGCAAAGTACCGTGTGAAGTGTCAACGTCTATCAGTATGTGACAGATTTTCAACCGGAAAAAGCAGACTTTTTCTAAGATCAGGTCCATATATAGAAGTGGAGAATCTCTAAGGCTCCAATCACACCTATGCAAGTGTGATCCTGTTCATTTTAATGGTCTGCCCTATGCACAAAAGTTGTACCAAAGTAGTGTAAACACCTTTTTTATTGCGCTGCACAAACATTGCTTGTAAATTTGTTACCATGCATTTTGGCACATGATTTAGCACTCGCATTAGCAAAGTGCACCTGGGTGCCATTAAAAATTAACAACACCACTGCAAGGAATGCACTTTTCTCTTCATATTTCCTGGCATCTCACAAAAGTAAAACTAGCCAAAAGGTTTTCATGGGGCACCCAATGTAAAGCATTTTCAAGTTATACAAAAGTAGTCACATTCCATAATGTATCAACAATCCCTTCATCTCCTGTGACACAGACGGTCAAGATTACACTGAGAAGTTGCAATATATGACATTTAGGTATAGGTGACACACAAAGGTTGGTTTACAAGAACTGAACATCCACAATTGAATTCTCTGGGGGGGGCCTGTATTTCAGTATGTTGCTGCTAGCAATCAAAGGAATACCTAGGTGTGTTTTGTACTCGGGTAACCCATGAAAATCAGATTTTGTATTTTGACCTCACCCCTATATAAAGCCTAACACTATTCTAGCTCAAACACATAATTCTATTTTTCTGTCTTCTCACCTAATCCTGTGGAAGTGCCTCAATTCCAATATAAAGCAGTCCCAATGTCAGAATAGTGTGATCCAAGAATATCTTCCTTAGAGTGCCTTTGATTTAGTTTCATAGTTGTCAGAAGCCTGACTTCTTTGATGTATTCGTGAACCTGTAACCAACTACCATCATTTTCAAACACTTAAGGTCAATCAAGGTGGAACTGAACTAGGGAAGCTGTGCCCACAATAAGGCAGGCAAAGGGAATTGGATTAGTCTCCAGCATTGTCTCTGTTCTTCCTGCAGCTGATTGTGCACCATTAGTAACTTATTCTTTTTTGTGAACGGTGTCTGTGTGGAGGCAGCAATATTGGCAGAGGTGCAGCTTTTGCTTCCTCATGTCAGAGCCTCCAGCAAGAACAGCAGCAAGCAGTACAGTAGTGACATCATCAAATTTCACTATAAATCTCCTGAGATTGGCAGTCAGAGGCAACAGTGTCTAAGGTCTCACACTGTAGCTATATGGCTATCAGGCTGTAGGCACATGAGTGCCTAGGCACCCCCTAAACCAGTACACTGTTATTTTCAGGAAGAATTACAGACAAAAGGTGTATAGTTCAGGGCACAACTGACATTTCTAGTTTTCTTATAACATAGGAAATCTTCACTGTTTGAGTTCAGTTCTGCCTTAGGGATGCGGGTTAGCTCAGAAGTCAGGAAAATTATATCCCAAGTAACAAAGTGAAACTAAATCAGACCAGTGCGGATCAAAGGTAATAGCAGACACCTTGTGGTACATGACCTTTTTAACATTTTTAAATAGCTGACAGATTTCCCAGTGGCGGGGTTTTGCCCTTTGATAACCTTGATCATTCTTAACAAAAGACACCCACATCAGACAGTTTAAATTTTTTTTAAATAATATTATTTCAATATAAATGGAACTTACATATATTGTTCTTCATCCACATCTCTTATCCTTATACCTTTGGCTTTTGTCACACAGAGGTAATGGTATGTTCTCCAGCACATTTTGACATTACAGCCAACAGTAGCTCCCATTTTGTTACAGTAAGAACACTTCTGCAAATGGAACACACATATATATATATATATATTTATATATATATATATATATATATATATATATATTGTTACTCAGAAATATGCAAAACACACCAAATTAATATTAGGACATAAATTTAAAGAAGTATCACTTCAATTTTCTTTTCATATTTTATATTAGAAGAGGTAGACTGAGTATCCGAAAATGATCAAAGGAACAGTTCTGACACATTCACTTGCACATCAGGAAAAAAGTGCTTCAGATGCTGCTAACCAATGGGTAACAGTTTAAAAACTGTTTGCTCCAGTGGAGAAAGTCAAAATCTGAAAGGTGGTGGGTATGGGATCCCAAAGTTAATTAATTTTTGGGGGGCACAATAGAATGGTTCAGACATCTCCTGGTAATTAACATTAGTATGGGTATAATCATCTATGATAAAGTGTATTTAAAGCAGAACTTCACCCAAAAGTGGAAGCTCCGCTTTTCCGTCTTCTGCCCTCCCCCCACCTACACCACTTAAGGTCAGTTTTTCTTTGGGAGGCAGGGAGGGGGTGCCTGGTTTTGACAGAAACCTGCTCCTACTTCCGCTCGGACCGCTGCAGCGGATCCATCTGCAGTTCTCCTCCCCCCTCTCGGAACATGTCACAGGTCGCCAGCACTCACAGCCAGCTGCCCACAGTTAACATGCCAGCTCCGGGAACCCGAAGACCAGTAATGAAGCGGCTCTGGTGAGGATGGCACTGGATCTTTGGACAGGTAACTGTCCTTTTATTAAAAGTCAGCAGCTACAGTATTTGTTTTAATTTTCTTGTTTCTAGGGTAAAGAACAGCTTTAACCCCCCCCCCCAAAAAAAAAAAATGATATATTGCGTCTAGATGCAGTGGCTGAATTTTTCAGGATTTGTTGTTTTGTTTATTTTCCTGCGGTTATCCTGCCAATAACATACTTCCTGTACTACAACGCTCATCCACTGCACTGTATCCACGGATAAGCAGCATGGCCACCCTAGGCTATATTCCTGATTTGGACCTCAGACATCTTTTTGTCCTAGCTGGGAGGTGTTCACATAAGATAGCTTGGAAGTCAGATAACATTTGTTTGTGGTTTCAGTTTATTGAACAGGATTAGAGATGAGCGAAGTATTCAAAAATTCGATTCGACTGATTCGGCGAATTCGTGGAAAATATTCGATTCGAGTCGAATATATTCGCTGTGAATTTAACTTAAAAAAGGGTGTTTCTAGGCTTCAGAGAGACTTAATATTAGTGCAGAACACTGTACCTTTAATTTAAATGCCCTTGGAGTCTGCTGGGGAAGAGAAATAATACTGTCAGTCAGTATGACATGCAGATGAGTGCCGTCGATCTTAGAATCACCGCACACTTCACTCATTTGGCCAGTCACGGGGCCAAAACCAGTGTTTGGAGCCACAGTGTGGCGGTGGAGGCAGCAGCAATGGGAGGCCATACAGCAACCTATGACAAAATGGAAACCAGCAGGAGTGTGAGGAGACCTGAAAGTGGCACATGGCAGAGTGGGAGCAATGGGAGGCGGTACAGGGACCCATGTCACACTGTGGACCCAGCAGCAGCGTGACCAGGCGGTACCGGGGCCCATGGCAGATTACAGGCCTGGCAGCAGCAATGGGAGGCCCGTAATCTGCCAGCACCCTATGACAAAAAATGGAACACACCAGCAGTGTGTGAGGAGACCTGAAAGTGGCACATGGCAGAGTGTGGCGATGGAGACAGCAGCAATGGGAGGCCGTACAGGGACCCATGAGAGACTCTGGACCTGGCAGCAGCATGAGGAGGCGGTATAGGGGCCCATGGCAGATTAGGGGCCTGGCAGCAGCTATGGGAGGCCCGTAATCTGCCAGCACCCTATGTCAAAAAATTCAACACACCAGCAGTGTGAGGAGACCTGAAAGTGGCACATGGCAGAGTGTGGCGATGGAGACAGCAGCAATGGGAGGCCGTACAGGGACCCATGAAAGACTCTGGACTTGCCAGCAGCATGAGGAGGCGGTATAGGGGCCCATGGCAGATTAGGGGCCTGGCAGCAGCTATGGGAGGCCCGTAATCTGCCAGCACCCTATGTCAAAAAATTGAACACACCAGCAGTGTGAGGAGACCTGAAAGTGGCACATGGCAGAGTGTGGCGATGGAGACAGCAGCAATGGGAGGCCGTACAGGGACCCATGAGAGACTCTGGACTTGGCAGCAGCATGAGGAGGCGGTATATAGGGGCCCATGGCAGATTAGGGGCCTGGCAGCAGCTATGGGAGGCCCGTAATCTGCCAGCACCCTATGACAAAAAAATGGAACACACCAGCAGTGTGAGGAGACCTGAAAGTGGCACATGTTTGGGGCATGATTCATGGCGGATTTAGTCAGTTGTGTCAGGAACTAGTGGTTTGAAATCCAGACTAATCCACGCCTGATTCATTTTCACAACCGTGAGTCTCTCCACACTTTGGGTGGACAGTCGTGTCCTCCGCGGAGTTGCAATACCTCCTGCCGGACTAAACACGCGCTCCGATGCCACGCTACTGGCCGGGCATGACAGCCTTTCAAGGGCAAATTCAGCTAGTTGGGGCCAAAGGTCAAGTTTCGTTGCCCAGTAGTCAAGGGGATTGTCTACCTCGGTTGGCAGGGTGCTGTCCAAGTAGGCCCAAGCCTGTTGTTTGAGGTCCTGCTCCAGGTCCACCTGATGCTGCTGCTGCTGCTGCTGCTGCGGCTGGTTAGTAGTTTCCTCACTGCGCTGGTGAAGAAAGCTACTCATCATCGACTGCAGACTGAGGCAGCCGCTGCTGGTGGAGCTGCCACTGCTCCTACCACCCCACCCCTCCCCTGCTGCCATGGCAGCGGAACGCGAGCGCACAGGGCCCACAGTGTCTGAGGATGGACGTTGGCGCACAAAGGCAGAGACCAACTGACTACATAGGTGGTTTTTATAGTACGTTATTTTGGCCTCCCTCTCAGCAGGTGTGAAAAAGGCCACCACTTTGGAACGGTAGCGAGGGTCCAACAAGGTGGACAGCCAAAAGTCATCACTCTGTCTGATGGTTATTATTCGACTGTCGCTACGCAAGCAACCGAGCATGCTATGGGCCATTTGTGCCAAGGAATGCGAGGGACTCCCTGCCTCCATCTCCACAGCATACTGCCACGGTGCGTCTGGGTCCTCTGTCTCCTCCTCCTCCTCCTCTACCAGATGCTCCTGCTCCTCCATTCCTGTCCGCTGAGTGGAAAAACCACCCATTTCACTCAATAATTCCTGAGCACAAATGTCCTCCTCTACCTCCTCCTCTTCTTCCTGTCCTGCCCCCACAGGGGTCATGTGGCGTTGAGATCTGTGCGCCACGTCTACCGCACCCTGACCAGCCATTGTTAACAGCATTTGTTCCAGGACGTGCAACAGAGGAATGACGTCGTTCATCCCATAGTCCTGCCGACTCACGAATAGCGTGGCCTCCTCAAAGGGCCTGAGCAAGCGGCAGGTGTCACGCATGAGCTGCCAATGGCTGACATCGAAGTTACACAGGGGAGTACCTTTATCCGCTTGTAACATCAGGAAATCGGTGATGGCCTTTCGCTGTTCGTAAAGGCGGTCTAACATGTGTAGGGTTGAATTCCACCTTGTTGCAACGTCGCAGATCAGGCGATGCTGTGCAATTCCGTTCTGCCGCTGCAGCTCAAGGAGGGTGTACTTTGCGGTGTAGGAATGGCTGAAATGCATGCAAAGTTTACGTGACATTTTAAGGATGTCTTGCAGTGGGATGGTGGATTTTATGAACTGCTTGACAACCAGATTGAACACGTGAGCCATGCATGGCGCATGGCACAACCTTACTTGACGCAGAGCAGACACCATGTTCTTTCCGTTGTCGGTCAACATGGTTCCGATTTTCAGTTTGCGCGGAGACAGCCATCTGTCGATTTCTCTGTTCATTACACTGAGAAGTTCCTCCCCTGTGTGACTACGTTCGCCTGGACCTGGCAGCAGCATGAGGAGGCGGTATAGGGGCCCATGGCAGATTAGGGGCCTGGCAGCAGCTATAGGAGGCCCGTAATCTGCCAGCACCCTATGTCAAAAAATTCAACACACCAGCAGTGTGTGAGGAGACCTGAAAGTGGCACATGGCAGAGTGTGGCGATGGAGACAGCAGCAATGGGAGGCCGTACAGGGACCCATGAGAGACTGTGGACCTGGCAGCAGCATGAGGAGGCGGTATATAGGGGCCTATGGCAGATTAGGGGCCTGGCAGCAGCTATAGGAGGCCCGTAATCTGCCAGCACCCTATGTCAAAAAATTCAACACACCAGCAGTGTGCGAGGAGACCTGAAAGTGGCACATGGCAGAGTGTGGCGATGGAGACAGCAGCAATGGGAGGCCGTACAGGGACCCATGAGAGACTGTGGACCTGGCAGCAGCATGAGGAGGCGGTATATAGGGGCCTATGGCAGATTAGGGGCCTGGCAGCAGCTATAGGAGGCCCGTAATCTGCCAGCACCCTATGTCAAAAAATTCAACACACCAGCAGTGTGTGAGGAGACCTGAAAGTGGCACATGGCAGAGTGTGGCGATGGAGACAGCAGCAATGGGAGGCCGTACAGGGACCCATGAGAGACTCTGGACCTGGCAGCAGCATGAGGAGGCGGTATATAGGGGCCTATGGCAGATTAGGGGCCTGGCAGCAGCTATAGGAGGCCCGTAATCTGCCAGCACCCTATGTCAAAAAATTCAACACACCAGCAGTGTGTGAGGAGACCTGAAAGTGGCACATGGCAGAGTGTGGCGATGGAGACAGCAGCAATGGGAGGCCGTACAGGGACCCATGAGAGACTCTGGACTTGGCAGCAGCATGAGGAGGCGGTATATAGGGGCCCATGGCAGATTAGGGGCCTGGCAGCAGCTATGGGAGGCCCGTAATCTGCCAGCACCCTATGTCAAAAAATTCAACACACCAGCAGTGTGAGGAGACCTGAAAGTGGCACATGGCAGAGTGTGGCGATGGAGACAGCAGCAATGGGAGGCCGTACAGGGACCCATGAGAGACTCTGGACCTGGCAGCAGCATGAGGAGGCGGTATATAGGGGCCCATGGCAGATTAGGGGCCTGGCAGCAGCTATGGGAGGCCCGTAATCTGCCAGCACCCTATGTCAAAAAATTCAACACACCAGCAGTGTGTGAGGAGACCTGAAAGTGGCACATGGCAGAGTGTGGCGATGGAGACAGCAGCAATGGGAGGCCGTACAGGGACCCATGAGAGACTCTGGACTTGGCAGCAGCATGAGGAGGCGGTATATAGGGGCCCATGGCAGATTAGGGGCCTGGCAGCAGCTATGGGAGGCCCGTAATCTGCCAGCACCCTATGTCAAAAAATTCAACACACCAGCAGTGTGAGGAGACCTGAAAGTGGCACATGGCATGAGAGACTGTGGACCTGGCAGCAGCATGAGGAGGCGGTATAGGGGCCCATGGCAGATTAGGGGCCTGGCAGCAGCTATGGGAGGCCCGTAATCTGCCAGCACCCTATGTCAAAAAATTCAACACACCAGCAGTGTGTGAGGAGACCTGAAAGTGGCACATGGCAGAGTGTGGCGATGGAGACAGCAGCAATGGGAGGCCGTACAGGGACCCATGAGAGACTCTGGACTTGGCAGCAGCATGAGGAGGCGGTATATAGGGGCCCATGGCAGATTAGGGGCCTGGCAGCAGCTATGGGAGGCCCGTAATCTGCCAGCACCCTATGTCAAAAAATTCAACACACCAGCAGTGTGTGAGGAGACCTGAAAGTGGCACATGGCAGAGTGTGGCGATGGAGACAGCAGCAATGGGAGGCCGTACAGGGACCCATGAGAGACTCTGGACCTGGCAGCAGCATGAGGAGGCGGTATATAGGGGCCTATGGCAGATTAGGGGCCTGGCAGCAGCTATAGGAGGCCCGTAATCTGTCAGCACCCTATGTCAAAAAATTCAACACACCAGCAGTGTGTGAGGAGACCTGAAAGTGGCACATGGCAGAGTGTGGCGATGGAGACAGCAGCAATGGGAGGCCGTACAGGGACCCATGAGAGACTCTGGACCTGGCAGCAGCATGAGGAGGTGGTATATAGGGGCCTATGGCAGATTAGGGGCCTGGCAGCAGCTATATGAGGCCCGTAATCTGCCAGCACCCTATGTCAAAAAATTCAACACACCAGCAGTGTGAGGAGACCTGAAAGTGGCACATGGCAGAGTGTGGCGATGGAGACAGCAGCAATGGGAGGCCGTACAGGGACCCATGAGAGACTCTGGACTTGGCAGCAGCATGAGGAGGCGGTATAGGGGCCCATGGCAGATTAGGGGCCTGGCAGCAGCTATGGGAGGCCCGTAATCTGCCAGCACCCTATGACAAAAAATGGAACACACCAGCAGTGTGTGAGGAGACCTGAAAGTGGCACATGTTTGAGGCATGATTCATGGCGGATTTAGTCAGTTGTGTCAGGAACTGGTGGTTTGAAATCCAGACTAATCCACGCCTGATTCATTTTCACAAACGTGAGTCTCTCCACACTTTGGGTGGACAGTCATGTCCTCCGCGGAGTTACAATACCTCCTGCCGCACTAAACACGCGCTCCGATGCCACGCTACTGGCCGGGCATGACAGCCTTTCAAGGGCAAATTCAGCTAGTTGGGGCCAAAGGTCAAGTTTCGTTGCCCAGTAGTCAAGGGGATTGTCTACCTCGGTTGGCAGGGTGCTGTCCAAGTAGGCCCAAGCCTGTTGTTTGAGGTCCTGCTCCAGGTCCACCTGATGCTGCTGCTGCTGCTGCTGCGGCTGGTTAGTAGTTTCCTCACTGCGCTGGTGAAGAAAGCTACTCATCATCGACTGCAGACTGAGGCAGCCGCTGCTGGTGGAGCTGCCACTGCTCCTACCACCCCACCCCTCCCCTGCTGCCATGGCAGCGGAACGCGAGCGCACAGGGCCCACAGTGTCTGAGGATGGACGTTGGCGCACAAAGGCAGAGACCAACTGACTACATAGGTGGTTTTTATAGTACGTTATTTTGGCCTCCCTCTCAGCAGGTGTGAAAAAGGCCACCATTTTGGAACGGTAGCGAGGGTCCAACAAGGTGGACAGCCAAAAGTCATCCCTTTGTCTGATGGTTATTATTCGGCTGTCGCTACGCAAGCAACCGAGCATGCTATGGGCCATTTGTGCCAAGGAATGCGAGGGACTCCCTGCCTCCATCTCCACAGCATACTGCCACGGTGCGTCTGGGTCCTCTGTCTCCTCCTCCTCCTCCTCTACCAGATGCTCCTGCTCCTCCACTCCTGTCCGCTGAGTGGAAAAACCACCCATTTCACTCAATAATTCCTGAGCACAAATGTCCTCCTCTACCTCCTCCTCTTCTTCCTGTCCTGCCCCCACAGGGGTCATGTGGCGTTGAGATCTGTGCGCCACGTCTACCGCACCCTGACCAGCCATTGTTAACAGCATTTGTTCAAGGACGTGCAACAGAGGAATGACGTCGTTCATCCCATAGTCCTGCCGACTCACGAATAGCGTGGCCTCCTCAAAGGGCCTGAGCAAGCGGCAGGTGTCACGCATGAGCTGCCAATGGCTGACATCGAAGTTACACAGGGGAGTACCTTTATCCACTTGTAACATCAGGAAATCGGTGATGGCCTTTCGCTGCTCGTAAAGGCGGTCTAACATGTGTAGGGTTGAATTCCACCTTGTTGCAACGTCGCAGATCAGGCGATGATGTGGAATTCCGTTCTGCCGCTGCAGCTCAATGAGGGTGTGCTTTGCGGTGTAGGAATGGCTGAAATGCATGCAAAGTTTACGTGACATTTTAAGGATGTCTTGCAGTGGGATGGTGGATTTTAGGAACCGCTTGACAACCAGATTGAACACGTGAGCCATGCATGGCGCATGGCACAACCTTCCTTGACGCAGAGCAGACACCATGTTCTTTCCGTTGTCGGTCAACATGGTTCCGATTTTCAGTTTGCGCGGAGACAGCCATCTGTCGATTTCTCTGTTCATTACACTGAGAAGTTCCTCCCCTGTGTGACTACGTTCGCCAAGGCATACCAGGTGCAGAACAGCGTGACACCGTTGCGCCCTGCACATGTGATATGCCGGTCGGGTAATGGGACTTGGCACGGGGGTGGCGGCTGAGGACACGGCGGAAGAAGAGGTGGTAGAGGCGGACATCTTTTGTGGACCAAGGACGTGCAAACGTGGAGGCAAAAGCGGCGTGACCTGTCCAAGTTGCTGGTGCGGCTGTGACGGCACCACGTTCACCCAGTGGGCCGTAAATGACATGTACTGTCCCTGACCGTAGTTACAGCTCCACACGTCGGCGCTGCCGTGCACTTTGGCAGAGACCGACATGCTCAAAGACTGGCCCACCATCTCTTCTACATGTGAATGCAGGGCTGGCACTGCCTTTTTGGCGAAGAAATGACGGCTTGGCACTCTCCACCGCAGCGCGGCACAAGCCATCATTTCTCGGAAAGGTGCTGAGTCCACCACTTGGAAAGGGAGGGACTGCAGCACCAGCAACTTGGACAGGAGGACGTTCAGCTTTTGCACCGTCGGGTGCGTGCTCGCAAACTGTTGTCTCTTGGAAACGGATTCCAAGAAAGACTGCTGACGGAATCCGTGAAGAGGAGTAGCAGGAGAAGGAGCATCTGAACGAGCGGAAGATGCCAACGAGCGACAACTCCCCTCAGCAGAGGTGTTGGAGCCTTGACTGGCTGATGGAGGGCGATTGACGTCGGGTGACGGAGCAAGTAACGGAGCGTGTGATGGAGCGGGGGCTGGGGCGGGCAGAACCGCCGTATCTTTATCACGGTTTTCCCAGGCCACCAAATGGCGACGCTGCATATGCTGCCGCAACGCTGTAGTCCCAACATGGGCCCCCTGGCCACGCTTGACTTTCTGGCCACATAGTCGACATACGGCTACGTTTACTTCCTCGGGCGGCTTGACGAAAAATTGCCACACCGCCGAGTAGGAAACTTTGCCCCCGATACTCCTCACTGGCTGACTGCTGCTTCCTCCGTGCACACCGGCACCACTACTGGCCGTGGTGGTAGGCTGCAGTGGAGCTGGTGCTCTACTCCGTGGCCGTTTGGCTCCACTGACACTGCTGCGACCCTGCTGCTGTCTCCTGGGCAACCCACCGACTGTTTCGCTCGCTGCCAAGCTGCCACCCTCTTCTCCTGATGATGCGGAAGAAATTGCCTGATGACGACGAGGCTGCCAAGTGCGATCAACCTCCTCATCATCAAGTAGGGTCTCCGCCTCACTACTAGCCCCCTCGGCTGCGTCTGGGTCAGGAGACAGACCTGTCTCTAGACCGGCTACCGAGCCACTCTCCTCGCCACTACTTCTTCGCCTGGCTGCTGAAAAGGCGGATGTCTCCCCCCGTTCCTGACCGCCCTCTGTTAGCTCTTCCTCACTGTACAGTGGGGCTGAGCCCACAGCATGCGATACTTCGCTTGGTGAGGGAACACCAAAGGACAGGGGCAGGTAGAGGACACGTGATTTCAGTGGGCTTGGTCCCGGGCCATGCCAACTAACGGTTGTGTCTGACGTACCCACCGACCGTTGGCTGTAGGTGTCAGAGGTGACCTGGGAAGAGGAAGACGACCGAGCCAACCAATCGATGACGGCAGGGTTGTCGGTGGAGACACGACCGCTGGATGACACCAGGAGCACTGGCCTCTGGCTGCGAATAGTGCTGCCTCGACCCCTTCCTCTGCTGCCACGTCTGCTCGCTCCTAAAACATTGCCTCCTCTGCCACTCCTCTGCATGTTGTCTGACATACTCTTTAATTCAACGATTCTGTGTCCCTGAGTAACAATTCTGTGTCCCTGAGTAACAATTCTGTGTCTGTCCCTGAGTAACAATTCTGTGGCCCTAAGTAACGGTTCTGTGTCCCTCAGTAACAATTCTGTGTCCCTCAGTAACAATTCTGTGTCTGTCCCTGAGTAACAATTATGTGGCCCTAAGTAACGTTTCTGTGGCCCTCAGTAACAATTCTGTGTCCCCCTGATTAACGTTTATGTGGCCCTAAGTAACGGTTCTGTGGCCCTCAGTAACAATTCTGTGTCCCTCAGTAACAATTCTGTGTCTGTCCCTGATTAACGTTTACGTGGCCCTAAGTAACGGTTCTGTGGCCCTCAGTAACAATTCTGTGTCCCTGATTAACGTTTCTGTGGCCCTAAGTAACGGTTCTGTGGCCCTCAGTAAAAATTCTGTGTCCCTCAAGAAACAATTCTGTGTCTGTCCGTGAGTAACAATTCTGTGGCCCTAAGTAACGGTTCTGTGGCCCTCAGTAACAATTCTGTGTCCCTGATTAACGTTTATGTGGCCCTAAGTAACAGTTCTGTGGCCCTCAGTAACAATTCTGTGTCCCTGATTAACGTTTATGTGGCCCTAAGTAACGGTTCTGTGGCCCTCAGTAACAATTCTGTGTCCCTGATTAACGTTTCTGTGGCACTAAGTAACGGTTCTGTGGCCCTCAGTAACAATTCTGTGTCCCTCAGTAACAATTCTGTGTCCCTGAGTAACAATTCTGTGTCTGTCCGAGTAACAATTCTGTGGCCCTAAGTAACAGTTCTGTGGCCCTCAGTAACAATTCTGTGTCCCTGAGTAACAATTCTGTGGCCCTAAGTAACGGTTCTGTGGCCCTCAGTAACAATTCTGTGTCCCTGATTAACGTTTATGTGGCCCTAAGTAACGGTTCTGTGGCCCTCAGTAACAATTCTGTGTCCCTGATTAACGTTTCTGTGGCACTAAGTAACGGTTCTGTGGCCCTCAGTAACAATTCTGTGTCCCTGAGTAACAATTCTGTGTCTGTCCGAGTAACAATTCTGTGGCCCTAAGTAACGGTTCTGTGGCCCTCAGTAACAATTCTGTGTCCCTGATTAACGTTTATGTGGCCATAAGTAACGGTTCTGTGGCCCTCAGTAACAATTCTGTGTCCCTGATTAACGTTTCTGTGGCACTAAGTAACGGTTCTGTGGCCCTCAGTAACAATTCTGTGTCCCTGAGTAACAATTCTGTGTCTGTCCGAGTAACAATTCTGTGGCCCTAAGTAACAGTTCTGTGGCCCTCAGTAACAATTCTGTGTCCCTGAGTAACAATTCTGTGGCCCTAAGTAACGGTTCTGTGGCCCTCAGTAACAATTCTGTGTCCCTGATTGACGTTTCTGTGGCCCTAAGTAACGGTTCTGTGGCCCTCAGTAACAATTCTGTGTCCCTCAAGAAACAATTCTGTGTCTGTCCGTGAGTAACAATTCTGTGGCCCTAAGTAACGGTTCTGTGGCCCTCAGTAACAATTCTGTGTCCCTGATTAACGTTTCTGTGGCCCTAAGTAACGGTTCTGTGGCCCTCAGTAACAATTCTGTGTCCCTCAGTAACAATTCTGTGTCTGTCCCTGAGTAACAATTCTGTGGCCCTAAGTAACGGTTCTGTGGCCCTCAGTAACAATTCTGTGTCCCTGATTAACGTTTATGTGGCCCTAAGTAACGGTTCTGTGGCCCTCAGTAACAATTCTGTGTCCCTGATTAACGTTTCTGTGGCACTAAGTAACGGTTCTGTGGCCCTCAGTAACAATTCTGTGTCCCTGAGTAACAATTCTGTGTCTGTCCGAGTAACAATTCTGTGGCCCTAAGTAACAGTTCTGTGGCCCTCAGTAACAATTCTGTGTCCCTGAGTAACAATTCTGTGGCCCTAAGTAACGGTTCTGTGGCCCTCAGTAACAATTCTGTGTCCCTGAGTAACAATTCTGTGGCCCTAAGTAACGGTTCTGTGGCCCTCAGTAACAATTCTGTGTCCCTGATTAATGTTTCTGTGGCCCTAAGTAACGGTTCTGTGGCCCTCAGTAACAATTCTGTGTCCCTCAAGAAACAATTCTGTGTCTGTCCGTGAGTAACAATTCTGTGGCCCTAAGTAACGGTTCTGTGGCCCTCAGTAACAATTCTGTGTCCCTGATTAACGTTTCTGTGGCACTAAGTAACGGTTCTGTGGCCCTCAGTAACAATTCTGTGTCCCTGAGTAACAATTCTGTGTCTGTCCGAGTAACAATTCTGTGGCCCTAAGTAACAGTTCTGTGGCCCTCAGTAACAGTTCTGTGTCCCTGAGTAACAATTCTGTGGCCCTAAGTAACGGTTCTGTGGCCCTCAGTAACAATTCTGTGTCCCTGAGTAACAATTCTGTGGCCCTAAGTAACGGTTCTGTGGCCCTCAGTAACAATTCTGTGTCCCTGATTAATGTTTCTGTGGCCCTAAGTAACGGTTCTGTGGCCCTCAGTAACAATTCTGTGTCCCTCAAGAAACAATTCTGTGTCTGTCCGTGAGTAACAATTCTGTGGCCCTAAGTAACGGTTCTGTGGCCCTCAGTAACAATTCTGTGTCCCTGATTAACGTTTATGTGGCCCTAAGTAACGGTTCTGTGGTCCTCAGTAACAATTCTGTGTCCCTCAGTAACAATTCTGTGTCTGTCCCTGAGTAACAATTCTGTGGCCCTAAGTAACGGTTCTGTGGCCCTCAGTAACAATTCTGTGTCCCTGAGTAACAATTCTGTGGCCCTAAGTAACGGTTCTGTGGCCCTCAGTAACAATTCTGTGTCCCTCAGTAACAATTCTGTGTCTGTCCAAGTAACAGTTCTGTGGCCCTCAGTAACAATTCTGTGTCCCTGAGTAACAATTCTGTGGCCCTAAGTAACGGTTCTGTGGCCCTAAGTAACGGTTCTGTGGCCCTCAGTAACAATTCTGTGTCCCTGAGTAACAATTCTGTGGCCCTAAGTAACGGTTGTGGCCCTCAGTAACAATTCTGTGTCCCTCAGTAACAATTCTGTGTCTGTCCCTGAGTAACAATTATGTGGCCCTAAGTAACGGTTATGTGGCCCTCAGTAACAATTCTGTGTCCCTGAGTAACGTTTCTGTGGCCCTAAGTAACGGTTCTGTGGCCCTCAGTAACAATTCTGTGTCCCTGAGTAAGAATTCTGTGTCTGTCCCTGAGTAACAATTCTGTGGCCCTAAGTAACGGTTCTGTGGCCCTCAGTAACAATTCTGTGTCCCTGAGTAACATTTCTGTGGCCCTAAGTAACGGTTCTGTGGCCCTCAGTAACAATTCTGTGTCCCTGAGTAACAATTCTGTGTCTGTCCCTGAGTAACAATTCTGTGGCCCTAAGTAACGGTTCTGTGGCCCTCAGTAACAATTCTGTGTCCCTGAGTAACGTTTCTGTGGCCCTAAGTAACAATTCTGTGGCCCTCAGTAACAATTCTGTGTCTGTCCCTGAGTAACAATTCTGTGGCCCTAACTAACGTTTCTGTGGCCCTAAGTAACAGTTCTGTGGCCCTCAGTAAAAATTCTGTGTCTGTCCCTGAGTAACAATTCTGTGGCCGTAACTAACGTTTCTGTGGCCCTAAGTAACAATTCTCTGGCACTCAGTAACAATTCTGTCTGTCCCTGAGTAACAATTCTGTGGCCCTAACTAACGTTTCTGTGGCCCTAAGTAACAGTTCTGTGGCCCTCAGTAACAATTCTGTGTCCCTGAGTAACGTTTCTGTGGCCCTAAGTAACAATTATGTGGCCCTCAGTAACAATTCTGTGTCTGTCCCTGAGTAACAATTCTGTGGCCCTAAGTAACGTTTCTGTGGCCCTAAGTAACAGTTCTGTGGCCCTCAGTAACAATTCTGTGTCTGTCCCTGAGTAACAATTCTGTGGCCCTAACTAACGTTTCTGTGGCCCTAAGTAACAATTCTCTGGCACTCAGTAACAATTCTGTCTGTCCCTGAGTAACAATTCTGTGGCCCTAACTAACGTTTCTGTGGCCCTAAGTAACAGTTCTGTGGCCCTCAGTAAAAATTCTGTGTCTGTCCCTGAGTAACAATTCTGTGGCCGTAACTAACGTTTCTGTGGCCCTAAGTAACAATTCTCTGGCACTCAGTAACAATTCTGTCTGTCCCTGAGTAACAATTCTGTGGCCCTAACTAACGTTTCTGTGGCCCTAAGTAACAGTTCTGTGGCCCTCAGTAACAATTCTGTGTCCCTGAGTAACGTTTCTGTGGCCCTAAGTAACAATTATGTGGCCCTCAGTAACAATTCTGTGTCTGTCCCTGAGTAACAATTCTGTGGCCCTAAGTAACGTTTCTGTGGCCCTAAGTAACAGTTCTGTGGCCCTCAGTAACAATTCTGTGTCTGTCCCTGAGTAACAATTCTGTGGCCCTAACTAACGTTTCTGTGGCCCTAAGTAACAGTTCTGTGGCCCTCAGTAACAATTCTGTGTCTGTCCCTGAGTAACAATTCTGTGGCCCTAACTAACGTTTCTGTGGCCCTAAGTAACAATTCTCTGGCACTCAGTAACAATTCTGTCTGTCCCTGAGTAACAATTCTGTGGCCCTAATAACGTTTCTGTGGCCCTAACAGTTCTGTGGCCCTCAGTAACAATTCTGTGTCTGTCCCTGAGTAACAATTCTGTGGCCCTAACTAACGTTTCTGTGGCCCTAAGTAACAATTCTCTGGCACTCAGTAACAATTCTGTCTGTCCCTGAGTAACAATTCTGTGGCCCTAATAACGTTTCTGTGGCCCTAAGTAACAGTTCTGTGGCCCTCAGTAACAATTCTGTGTCTGTCCCTGAGTAACAATTCTGTGGCCCTAACTAACGTTTCTGTGGCCCTAAGTAACAATTCTCTGGCACTCAGTAACAATTCTGTCTGTCCCTGAGTAACAATTCTGTGGCCCTAATAACGTTTCTGTGGCCCTAAGTAACAGTTCTGTGGCCCTCAGTAACAATTCTGTGTCTGTCCCTGAGTAACAATTCTGTGGCCCTAAGTAACGTTTCTGTGGCCCTAAGTAACAGTTCTGTGGCCCTAAGTAACAGTTCTGTGTCTGACCCTGAGTAACAATTCTGTGGCCCTAACTAACGTTTCTGTGGCCCTAAGTAACAGTTCTGTGGCCCTCAGTAACAATTCTGTGTCTGTCCCTGAGTAACAATTCTGTGGCCCTAAGTAACGTTTCTGTGGCCCTAAGTAACAGTTCTGTGGCCCTAAGTAACAGTTCTGTGTCTGACCCTGAGTAACAATTCTGTGGCCCTAACTAACGTTTCTGTGGCCCTAAGTAACAATTCTCTGGCACTCAGTAACAATTCTGTCTGTCCCTGAGTAACAATTCTGTGGCCCTAATAACGTTTCTGTGGCCCTAAGTAACAGTTCTGTGTCCCTCAGTAACAATTCTGTGTCTGTCCCTGAGTAACAATTCTGTGGCCCTAACTAACGTTTCTGTGGCCCTAAGTAACAATTCTCTGGCACTCAGTAACAATTCTGTATGTCCCTGAGTAACAATTCTGTGGCCCTAATAACGTTTCTGTGGCCCTAATTAACAGTTCTCTGGCACTCAGTAACAATTCTGTCTATCCCTGAGTAACAATTCTGTGGCCCTAATAACGTTTCTGTGGCCCTAAGTAACAGTTCTGTGGCCCTCAGTAACAATTCTGTGTCTGTCCCTGAGTAACAATTCTGTGGCCCTAACTAACGTTTCTGTGGCCCTAAGTAACAATTCTCTGGCACTCAGTAACAATTCTGTCTGTCCCTGAGTAACAATTCTGTGGCCCTAACTAGCATTTCTTTGGCCCTAAGTAACGATTCTGTGGCCCTCATTAACAATTCTGTGTCCCTGAGTAATGTTTCTCTGTCCCTAAGTAACGTTTCTCTGTCCCCAAGTAACGTTTCTGTGGCCCTAACTCTGTCCCTAATACAGAGCGGTCTGCCTCTCTTGAATGACTGGAGGCAAATGAAGAATTCTAAAATGGCCGCTATTTATAGCTCGACCATTACACAGTGCTGGCTGGCTGGCTGCTGATTGGCTAATGCGATCACATGTCATTAAGGAATGCATTATGGGTCAGCGCGCCTTGTCTGCGCGCCTTCCCAGACATCCCCGCTCCGTCGCCGCACATGTCCGCCGCCATTTTAGGAAAAATTTAGATTCGCGCGTCCGAAGTAGGCTATTTTTCGGATTCGGCGCGAATCGAAAATTTTCCAATATTCGACTCGAATTCCACTTCGCCTACTTCGATTCGCTCATCTCTAAACAGGATATTACAAGGATGCTAGATCTCTAGATGGATCAACAGGAATTTTTCTGTATGTGCAAAAAAAAAAAAAATGCAGCCACCACTGGTAAGCAGGGTCACTGATAGGAGGTAGTGTTGGCTCTCCTGTACCAGGACCCGACCCTATCAGTTCTGCATGGGGTCTGGAGGCAGAGAGGGGACTCTTTAAATACACAGCAATCCCATGAGTCATGGCTCCCAGGGAATTTTTTCCACACTTATAAAATACATTTGAAAGCTGATTGGATGTGCTCCAGTTAAGACAACAATGAGACAATGTTTGTCTCAGATACTTTTTATTATTTCTCCCCCATTGTTCTCATAACTTTTTGGGGTACTTGATTTTTACAATAAAAATGTTTTTATTCTACATACTCTAAGCCCTGGCATGCTCTATGCACAGAATTGTAGTGTACTGTAGCCAACTAGGACAACAAAGTCTTGTGACTCCTCTTAACAGTCCACAATCATCAAGGCGGATTACAAATTCTGTCCCAAAGTATTAAAAAAAACCTGTATTTTCTGCTTTGCTTATGTAACATTAGTGTTAATTTCATTGACGAAAATATTTTCATCAAAATTTTTGTCAGGTGTATGTTTTCGGTGATGAAAACCGAATGAAATTCAATTCAAATTTTCATCAATTTACGAAAACTATGAGAAAAATCAATTCCAATTCACGTCAACAAACAAAAACGGAACAAAAATTTGAGGGAGGGTCATTTACCTACCTGAACTTATGCTTTCCTTGGAGCTCTGCCTGTCTGTTAAAGCCCCAGCCCCCTGACTCTATTGGTAAGCAGTACTGGCTGAAAGACGCAGGCTCCCTCTGTCTGTTTGTTGCCTGAGTGCTTTGGAACAATGCCCTGCAAACCACAAAAGAGGAACTCCTCTGTTGGATTTGTGCCTGTCTGGATGTGACATGGTGAGTGTTTCCCCTCCCAGCAAGGTAGCAGTGTGTAAAATAACAGCCTCTCCAGACCGACTAATTCTCTGCCCTGTGCACTCCCTCACTCCCATTTACTTCCCCATCCCAACTTGCAGCCTAAATCTGTGTCTGTAATGCATGTTCAAACCTTAATACCATAAATAATACCATGTTATTAGATTTTTACTCCAGGAGTATATAATGAGTTTGGAAATTTTAGAGAAATGCTTAAATAACGCATTACAATTTTACTAAATCCATTAAATAATAATCAACTAAAATGTAAGATTTTAGTGGACTAAAATGTACTGGAGATTTTAGTCGACTATAATACAACTAAAACAATTTATATGACTAAAATGGCATTTTATTCAAAAGACTATGACTAAAGCTAAATTGAAATTTGACATCAAAATTAACACTTTGCTACATTCAGTCATATTAAAGCTGAATTCCATGATAAAACAAAGCTAAAATGGAAATGATCACTTTTGACACTTTGGCACCACACCTTAAATGCCACATAGACAATTACAGTGCATTCACAGTGCATTTGTGGTGTGTTTCAATAGAATTAAATGAAGGCAGTGGTAAAGCATCAACGCCCGGGAATGCTAATGCTGCACTGTGCACCTCCATCCACTCCCTATTTTAACAGTTTTCAGTGATGTTGATAGGTGGTCAGGAACAGGGGCGGACTGACCATTCGAGCACTTGGGCACTGCCCGAGGGCCCAGGGTCAGTAGGGGGCCCCATGAAATGCCCCTGGTACCTTTTTATAGGCTTTTTTGAGTGTGGTCAAGGACACAGGGGCCCCATGATTCCCTATTGCCCGGGGCCCCCATAAGTTGTCAGTCTGCCCCTGGTCAGGAACTGATTAAAATGTGACCCAACTGCCAATTTTCAACGTCTGTGTGAAAGAGCCCTATGAATACTAGCTGCCTACCTTCAATAATTTCACAGCCGCAGCTAGAGTCACAACCCACTAGATTAGCAAGCAGCTAGCATTTTCAGAAGTAGATAGCAATGGAAGCCTTCTCAAATTAGAAAGGAAGAAATTCCTTTCAGAAGCAGTAATGTAATATTTTCAACCTCATGGACTAGGTCATGCTGGGGTATCAGGCTGCAGGTGCCTGTTACAAAATGCAGACAGGTACTGCTATTATATTGTACATCTGATTCTCATCTCTATCCCCACGCATGCGGTCTAAGCTTGCAGGCTACAGCAAACGTAAGAAGGCTGTACAGCTAAAAAGCTATATTTATAAGCAATAAATGAATGACTGCTATAGGAAATATTGCTGCTGAGGCAGTAGGGGAGTTGTGTGAACAATGTCTGCATTAAAGGTATTTTGTCTTTACAGGTATTTATATAGTTTCAACACATTATGCACCATATTACATGTATTGGAAATCCACATCAGTCCTTGCTATCAATGAGCTTACAGGATTAACCTACCAGTATGACGTTGAAGTGTGGAAACTCACTAAAGCACAGGGAGAACATGCAAACTCCATGCAGGTAGCAGAATGGCTGGGATTTAAACCAAAGAGTCTACTGATGCAAGGCAGAAGGGTTAACTACTAAGCCACAATGCTGCCCCACTTGTCTTTGAAAATGGGCAATAGCAACTGCTAGGTAATCCCTCTAAACTACATACAGTATATACGATATATAGGTTTATATATCACCTACCAGTTTTCTTCCTCTTTTTATCTCCTTTTTCACAGAAAGAAGATTAAATTCAACTGTACTATTTTGTGAGTCTTGCTGGGGTTCTGTAATCACTCTTGGTGAGAAAAGCTGAAATAAATAAAATAAATTGAATAGTAAATAAATAAAGTAAAACCAATCAATTGACAAAAAATTTCACTGTATTCTTCATTTAAGAACAAAAGCATCCATACCATACAATGTTCATTTTAGACAGAATGAACTTTTCATTGAATGCTCACTCCCTCCCTTCTCAAGGTTTTAGTTCCACAACTTTTAGATGTAACACCATGCATTGTTACTGTAATGCAGATTTATATTTCACCACTAGATGGCAGCAGTTAGCATTTCAGCTCATCATGGTCCCAATCCAGGAGTGCAGACTATTGGGAATGGTATACTGAAAGCAGAACATTCTTTACAGTTAAACTGTAATTAGATGACATAGCCCATGAGCCATCATCATGGGGCAGAAACAAATAAAAGCAAAAGCCCCTGGACCCAGTGGGGGAGGGGTGTAGAAAGACTTGGCTGGTGTAAGGAGGTGTGTGCAAGAGCTGTGTGGACCCGCGTGGGCCTGGACCGAACAAGGTTAGGCCGAGAAGCCACAACTGACACCGAGAAGCTAGTTATACTGTGAGGGGCAGACTGGTGACGATCTGTTTGCAGCAGGATTGCATAAGTCGTCATCATCACAGCTAAATCTGCAAAGAACAAGGGGGTGCCCCAGCTGGATACTCATTGCTTCACCCTACATTAGACAAGCATACCTTCCAACTTTGACCTTCAGAATGAGAGACTTGAGGAAGGAAGTGACCTGCGGCGTGCATAGCACGCTGTGGCAAAAATGGGTGTGGCAAATGCTTAACAGTGGGAAGGACTCAAGAGGCGTGGTTAAACAAAACCTGGGCTTTCTTGTACCTATAAAATATTCTTTGATTGCTGTGCCACAAGCAAGAGTCTCACTGACACAAACCCCAGAACAATCATTTAAAAAGCTTCCATTACAAACAGTTTTGCACAAACTGTGGAAGAGTACATTACACAAAGTGTGGAAGGATTCAGGAATGCGTTACGTACAGAGTACAGAGTTCAGGGATGCGCTACGTACAGAGTGTAGGATTCAGGAATGTGTTACGTACAGAGTGCAGGATTCAGGGATGCATTACGTACAGAGTGCAGGATTCAGGGATGCGCTACGTACAGAGTGCAGGATTCAGGAATGCGTTACATACAGAGTGCAGGATTCAGGGATGTGTTATGTACGGAGTGCAGGATTCAGGGATGTGTTACGTACAGAGTGCAGGGTTCAGGGATGCGTTACGTACAGAGTGTAGGATTCAGGGATGTGTTACGTATAGAGTGCAGGATTCAGGGATGTGTTATGTACGGAGTGCAGGATTCAGGGATGTGTTACGTACAGAGTGCAGGGTTCAGGGATGCGTTACGTACAGAGTGTAGGATTCAGGGATGTGTTACGTACAGAGTGCAGGATTCAGGGATGTGTTACGTACAGAGTGCAGGATTCAGGGATGCATTACGTACAGAGTGCAGGATTCAGGGATGCGCTACGTACAGAGTGCAGGATTCAGGAATGCGTTACATACAGAGTGCAGGATTCAGGAATGCGTTACATACAGAGTGCAGGATTCAGGGATGTGTTATGTACGGAGTGCAGGATTCAGGGATGCGCTACGTACGGAGTGCAGGATTCAGGGATGCGTTACGTACAGAGTGCAGGATTCAGGGATGCGTTACGTACAGAGTGCAGGATTCAGGGATGCGTTACATACAGAGTGCAGGATTCAGGGATGTGTTATGTACGGAGTTCAGGATTCAGGGATGTGTTACGTACAGAGTGCAGGTTTCAGGGATGCGTTACGTACAGAGTGTAGGATTCAGGGATGTGTTACGTATAGAGTGCAGGATTCAGGGATGTGTTATGTACGGAGAGCAGGATTCAGGGATGCGTTACGTACAGAGTGTAGGATTCAGGGATGTGTTACGTACAGAGTGCAGGATTCAGGGATGTGTTACATACAGAGTGCAGGATTCAGGGATGCGTTACGTACAGAGTACAGAGTGCAGGATTCAGGGATGTGTTATGTACAGAGTGCAGGATTCAGGGATGTGTTATGTACAGAGTGTAGGATTCAGGGATGTGTTACGTACAGAGTGCAGGATTCAGGGATGTGTTACATACAGAGTGCAGGATTCAGGGATGTGTTACGTACAGAGTGCAGGATTCAGGAATGCGTTACGTACAGAGTGCAGGATTCAGGGATGTGTTATGTACAGAGTGTAGGATTCAGGGATGTGTTACGTACAGAGTGCAGGATTCAGGGATGTGTTACATACAGAGTGCAGGATTCAGGGATGTGTTACGTACAGAGTGCAGGATTCAGGGATGCGTTACGTACAGAGTGTAGGATTCAGGGATGTGTTACGTACAGAGTGCAGGATTCAGGGATGCGTTACGTACAGAGTGTAGGATTCAGGGATGTGTTACGTACAGAGTGCAGGATTCAGGGATGTGTTACGTACAGAGTGCAGGATTCAGGGATGTGTTATGTACAGAGTGCAGGATTCAGGGATGTGTTATGTACAGAGTGTAGGATTCAGGGATGTGTTACGTACAGAGTGCAGGATTCAGGGATGTGTTACATACAGAGTGCAGGATTCAGGGATGTGTTACGTACAGAGTGCAGGATTCAGGAATGCGTTACGTACAGAGTGCAGGATTCAGGGATGTGTTATGTACGGAGTGCAGGATTCAGGGATGCGCTACGTACAGAGTGCAGGGTTCAGGGATGCGTTACGTACAGAGTGTAGGATTCAGGGATGTGTTACGTACAGAGTGCAGGATTCAGGGATGCGTTACGTACAGAGTGTAGGATTCAGGGATGTGTTACGTACAGAGTGCAGGATTCAGGGATGTGTTACGTACAGAGTGCAGGATTCAGGGATGTGTTATGTACAGAGTGCAGGATTCAGGGATGTGTTATGTACAGAGTGTAGGATTCAGGGATGTGTTACGTACAGAGTGCAGGATTCAGGGATGTGTTACATACAGAGTGCAGGATTCAGGGATGTGTTACGTACAGAGTGCAGGATTCAGGAATGCGTTACGTACAGAGTGCAGGATTCAGGGATGTGTTATGTACGGAGTGCAGGATTCAGGGATGTGTTATGTACAGAGTGCAGGATTCAGGGATGCGCTACGTACAGAGTGCAGGGTTCAGGGATGCGTTACGTACAGAGTGTAGGATTCAGGGATGTGTTACGTACAGAGTGCAGGATTCAGGGATGCGTTACGTACAGAGTGTAGGATTCAGGGATGTGTTACGTACAGAGTGCAGGATTCAGGGATGTGTTACGTACAGAGTGCAGGATTCAGGGATGCGTTACGTACAGAGTGCAGGATTCAGGGATGTGTTACGTACAGAGTGCAGGATTCAGGGATGTGTTTCATACAGAGTGGAAGGTTCAGGAGTGCATTTCATACAGAGTGCAGGATTCAGGGATGTCTTACATACAGTGTAAGGTTCAGAATTTAGTTAAACTGCAAAGACTTCAATTAAACATACAGCTATGTTCTAAAATATTAAATAACAGCATACAGGAGCCGAGGCAAGAATGCCGGCGTCAGATGGATGACAAATGAGTGCAGCCGAGCAGGACCTGCAGCAGTGTGAACATCTAGCACAGCCAGGGATTAGCAAACAAGCCGGCGGAGGTACAGCTGCATTGAGAGAGAGTGCAGCTGTCAAGTGACATCAACCTGTGATGTTGGGGATGGGCACGGCTGATATGCGTTTCAGGGACTCCACTCCCTTTTAAAAACAACCCGTTCATAGGGACAAAGCCGGCATTTATACAGTGCCAACCGGGAAATAGGTGGCAAGGTGAAGGACCAATTGGAACGACTGCATGTGCACCCACAGTGGTGTATAATTCAGGTTTATTATACATTGCTGCAGGTGCACATGCAGCAATTCCAATTGGTCCTGCCCCTTGTCACCGTCATCCCTGGCCAGCAATGTATAGGTGCTGGCTGTTTGTCTATGCAGTGCTTGCTTGACAAAGGGGGTGGAGCCCCTGAAAAGCATATCGGCCCCGCCCATCCCCGATATCCAGGTTGGAGTTGACAGCTGCACACTCTCTCTCATTGGCTTGCCCTCCAATCCCTGGCTGTGCCAGATGTTCACACTGCTGCAAGTCCTGCCCGGCTGGAAATTAGCATATAAAGGATAGATAGCATAATACGGGACAAAGCCCCTGTACACCAGGACCACGGAACAAAGGTGAAAATGCGAGAAAGTCCCACCCAATCAGGGACTGTTGGTAGGTATGCACGAGGACTGGGTGAGAGGGTACCTGACCTACCTAACATTACTTTTGTTGCAAACATTTATTGTCATTCAAGTTCAAGCACACTTTTCAGGATAGGCCTTTGCAAGTGGCACATATGCCAGAGCACTTTGATTTCTGCAGCCTGCCATTCCTGACTGTCTTCAGAACACAATATATGGCTCAAATCGCACCACACAGAATTCGCATGTGATTTGCACAGGAATGTGGTGCAGTTCCTGTGCGAATCACATGCGATATGCAGCACCGCAGAAGAAGTGTGAACCTAGGCTTAACCATGAAGTTAAAAAAGTTTGGGCTTTAGTTAGGCTTTAAACTGATTTATACTGTTCACACCTCTACACTCATAAGTTTTATAGCACATTTTAGAGAAATAAGGGATATGAAAAAAAAACCCTCCATACTTGCTTCTATGTTGTAGCATCAGTGTTGAGATGCAGCTGCCCTAAGCCTAAGAACTGAGCAATAACTTGACCACTGATTGCTCAATTCTTGGTCTACTCTGTGTGGACAGCGGTGACTGTCAGTCACCACTCTCTGCTCTGGTTCTCCGAAGCTTACTGGGATGCCAAGCAGGAGAGGGGTGTTCTTTCAACTGTGTGCTGAATGGTGGAGCCAGTCATCCATCAGGCAGCTGGGTGGGTCCCGAAAATATTGTCAGGATCCTTCACTAGTCTGATGTGGCTCTGCCCCATGTACCATTCTTCTGAATTAAAAAGTTCTCATCTTCACATTTGCAGTAATCGTTGGTAGAGGTACTGTATGTAGCCGGGCAGCTGATCCTTCCACCTTGGCTCATCTACCTGCCCTCTACTGTGTAAACAGCCTGCAGTGCTGTGACAGGAGAGAGGTGAGCTGCATGTTGTGTGTGTAACTCCCCGCTTGCTCCGACTCCTACTGTCAGCAGCATGGAGTTTAACCACCCAAAAAAATACAAAACCCTAATCAGAAAAACTACTGGGACATTTGAGGTACCATACCAACAACCTATCATACAAATATAAAAAATAGCTTTATTAAACAATATTAAAGGCTTGATTGTAGCATAAGTGGTACAGAGGGTGAAGAGGGAGAAAGGGGGATGAAGTGGGGGACATGGCAGTGAAGAGAGAGAAGATGGGTGAATAGAGGGACAGGGCAGTGAAGAGGATGGAAAAGGGGGGTGAAGAGTGGAGTGAGGGACAAATAGCTAAAAATCATAACTGTCCCAGCAAATTCAGGATGGTTGGCAAGTATAGTGTATAGCCAGCTTTGGGCTCAGAAAAAAAATGATAAAGTGTATAGCAGTAATCCAAAATACAATCAGTGCTGAATCTAACACACAAAGGAAGGGTATCGGTACAGCCAGCAGTACTGAAAATCAGAGACAATTCCTTCCAGGGACAGATCTTCAGAATCTAGTACTGTACTTGGAAGGCAGAGCCTGTTATCAGCTACGAACACAGAATCACAGAAGGATCAATCACATACAATATAAACTGACACGGGAAAGATTTACCAACCAGACAATTGATATGGGCTAGGATGTTTTTATTAGAAGTATTCCGCAGGCTCCCAGCTTCTTCACCCTCCTTACAGAAGGCACAGACCTCTTCTGGTACGTCAGCCATTGAGCCTCAGAGCTAGGAAGGAAAAAAAACTCCTTCAGACACTTTCAGTGTCTATTACCTAACTGAACGCAACACTGGCTGTAGGACAGGCAGGAGATCAGCAGCACTGCAATGCAACAAAGGATGAAAAAACGGTGAAAACCACAAAAAGTATTTTATAAAAACATAAAAAACATGACAATTCATTATGATATGCCATATGTTCGCAAACTAAATGTCATTCATTTAGGATTTACTTTAGGTCTCCTGAGCCCATGCAATGTGGATTTTAGCAGATTTCCCACGCCTGGAAAGCCCAAATGCTGCATACAGCCCAGCATCTGTAAGGAAATATGTCTTATTAACTGGCATCCATTTTGTATAATGCCTTCATTTCTAGACATGTGAACAGTTAATTTCGATTTTGTAACTCCTCTCTCGTTTCCTTAGACTAGTTTCATTTCTGTAAACAGAACCATCTTATATGGTATCCCTCAACTATGCGCAGTCTTTGTTCTTCACGTAACTATATTGATAAGAATGGAATGTTTCATTGGTCATCCTGAGATTAAGCAATGCCTACTGAGTTCTGTATAAACGTTCTTGTCATGCATTAAACTTTCAGAGATTTAGCTTGCACACGTCGGTGTCGGAGCTTTATTTCTCCCAGGCCTGAGGGTGAAAATAACGAGGACGGGGCTACAGACATAGGTTGAATCCTTGCAGAATCCACAGTCAAGAATAGCTATGTGCAGCTGTACTTGGGTGTACACCAGCACTCCCACAAGTATAGCATATGGGCATAGACAATAAATAGAAAATGTTCACATTTTTGCATACTCCCATACATTATACTCACGTTAACCACAGTAGAGCCACGCACAGCCATTCATGTCTATGGGCGGCTGTACACAGCACCTGGGCCTTCCAGGCAAGGAAAAAACACTGAAATGTATGTTGCTCTGGCTCAGACGCCTGTTTGCAAGAGACCTTAATGTAAAACTCCAGCCAAAATGGCTTTTCCAGTTAGGACTGCATTTACCACAATGGCACTTTTCCACCATTGTCGGGGTCAGCAAGGTTAGAACAGACAGCGCCAAGTGAAAAAGATTTAAAAAATAACAACGCTTACCTTCCAACTGCCAGTAAATCAAATCTTCGCGCTTTTTCAGAGATACACCTTCTGCTGGAATGTTCAGCATCTGACATTTCTGAGTATGATGGATGTCTATGAGTACCACTATGAGCTATGGTTACACCTGCAGGCAACTACGTCAATACTGCATATCTGCAGCTCCAGGAGTCATGAAACTCCCGTTTGGTGGTATGTACAGATGAAAAGTAGCTCTGCATATAAAACAGACCACATGCTGCCTCCAATAGCCCATTCTAGCAATAAGCTGGCTGTACAGTGATTAATAAATCTAACGAATCCCCTTTGCTGGGCTGAGCCAAATAGTGGCTGTATTTATTTGACTGGATGCAGCTGCTGTTCGGCCAACAATTCTCCACCTGGCTTTGATGTTTCATTTGAATGATATTGGGCAGGAGGGGGCTGACAGGGCCACCCATCAAGGTGGTTGTATACCCCTACATATTTATTTATTTATTTCAGGTACTTATATAGCGCCATCAATTTACACAGCGCTTTACATATATATTGTACATGCACATCAGTCCCTAACCCTCATGGGGTGTACAATCGAAGGTCCCTAACTTATTTAATACATACACATACTAGGACCAAGTTAGACAGGATCCAGTTAATCTACCAGTATGCCTTTTTGGAGTGTGGGAGGAAACCGGAGAACCTGGAGGAAACCCACACAGGCACAGGGAGAACATGCAAACTCCAGGCAGGTGGTGCTATACCCAGTGAAGTGACTGGCCTCAGGTGATAAAAAGACATGAAACAAATCCTTTACAATATTGATGCAGGAATCTCCCTCGATGTGCTATTGTATTCTGACAGTGGAGACTCTCCCCATAAGAATACACATATCAGCACTGTAGCCATTAGCTGCATGTGCTGATTGTATCCTGGTTTTCCAGCAGGACCATATCCCACCAGCCAGTCTTCCGCTGAACAGAGAGAGCTACACAAGGACTGAAATTCGACCAATTCCTGCTTAACTGGCCCAATTTCAATGCATGTATACCCAGTTTAACTGGCCCATAGAAAAATACACAGAGCTAAGTCTATAAGTCACCTGCTGTGTGCTGTTGTGTTGGGCAAAACTGTCAGAAGTGATTCATGCAGATAGCAGAAAGAAGAGAGATCAGAGAGGAGCCACGCTTAGTGCTTTGGAGTCATGCTAGTACACACTGCAGTGGGATGTGCTTTGCTCGTTTATCATGTTTGAGGTTTACAACCACTTTAAGGACCCATTCACACTAAGTATAGTTACCTGTGTTTTTCTGCATGGAATAACACAAGTAACTGCAATGACACAGAAAACAATAGCATTCTATTTGTCAAGGTCACACCAGAACACTGTTTCTCTGTGTTCCATAGCAGTGCAATTTCATATATTTGAATAATATCACACAGAAATGCATGTAAATTTGTCAAAATGCACCGAAAAGCACCTCTCACTTACAACAATAGGTCAGAGGGTACATGCCTTTGAAAACAATGCAAAAAAACATACTGAAACATGCATAAGCATTTAAAAAAAAACACTCAGAAATGCACATGGAATTGCATGGGAAAAGGCCAAAACACTGTACTGCAGACACATTTTTATGTGCATTGTAGTGTGAATTTCATCTGTTTCAACATGAACCAACCATAACTCAATAGTGTATGGCCAGTTTAGGTTTTTGAAATATTCCCCTTGTTCCATATCTCATTTTCAAGGGAAATCTCCAATCGTGTTCCAGTGAGCGGAAAATCTGACAAAGGCTCAAAACCTTACCATGAAGTTAAAAAAATAAAAAATAAAAAGTTTGGGCTTTAGTTTGGCTTTAAACAATTTATACAGACCCCTTTACCAGGTATATCAGGGAGTGTTCACACCTCATTGAAATGTAAAGTATGGGATATTAAAAACAAAAACAAACCACCCTTCACACTTACAGTGCCTCCATGCTGCATGTCATTGATGAAATGCAGCTGCCCTAGGCTGGCTCTAAGGCTGAGAACTGAGCAATCACATCATCGCTAATCACTCAGTTCTGCTCTGCTCCTCCAGCACTTACTGGGATGCCAAGCTGGGAAGGGGATGGGCTCAGCTCTCAGCCATGTACTGAAAGACAGGGTCATCTGTTAGGCAACTGGGCAGGTTCTAACAATATTGTCAGAAACCTTCCTGAGATTGGCGTGGCTCTGTCCCATCAGCAAATAGTGGTCAATAGCCCACTATAAGCTGGCTCTGGGTCACAGAAGAAGGAAAGTGAATGTACTCCTGTGACCCTAAAAAAAAGCTTTGTCCATACTTCTCTTTTAATTTGCCTATAAAAAGCATAAATTATATACCATTCTTCTGAATGAAACTGGTTCTCATCTTCACATATGCAGTATTCTTCGTTAAAGATATTCACAACCCCAGTTTCAAAAAAGTTGGGATGCTGTGTAAAATCTACAAAAACATCATGCAATTTTTTTGCAAATCTCATAAATCCATATTGTATTCACAATAGAAAACATATCCAATGTGTAAACTGAGAAAATGTGCCAGGTAATTTTGAAATTGATGGCAGCAAAACATCTGATAAAAGTTCGAACAGGGTAACAAAAATCTGGGAAAGTAAGTGGTACTAACAAGGAAAAGCTGGAAGAATATTTTGCAACTAATTAGGTTAATTGGAAACAGGTCAATAACATGATTGGCTATAAAAAGAGCATCTTAGAGAGTCAGTGTGTCTCAGAAGTAAAGATTGGGAGAGATTCACTAATCTGTGAAAAGCTGCATCTAAAAATTGTCAAGCAATTTCAGAAAAATGTACATCAACGTAAAATTGCAAAGACTTTAAAAATATCATCATCTACAGTACATAATATCAAAAGATTCTGAAAATAAAGAAATACTGCCGTCTTCTCTGGTCCATAGCTCATTTATAACGGCCTGGTGAAAAGTGAAAAACTGTTCTGTGGTCGGATCTAAATTTGACACATTCTTTCTGGCAACCATGGGCACCCCATTCTCCAGCTTATCAGTGCTTAGTTCAAAAGCCTGCATCTCTGATGGTATGGGGGTACATTAGTGTGTATGGAATAGGCAGCTTACACATCTAGAAAGGCACCATCTGTGCTGAAAGACATATCCAAGTTCTAGAGCAGCATGTGCACCCATCTAGATCAGTGTTTTTCAACCTTTTTTGTGCAAAGGCACACTTTTTTCATGAAAAAAATCACGAGGCACACCACCATTAGAAAATGTTAAAAAAATTTACCTCTGTGCCTATATTGACTATATATAAAGTAATTCTCTTGAATAGGAATCAAACACAAAGAAATTATTTTATAATTACTTTATTATGAAATAATAAAGTATTTTATAATTGGACCCGGGGGCCGGACCAAGAGTAGATGAATGATGTGTATGTGTCATCCATAGTAAGTATAGTAATATTCCCCCATAGTAAGCATAGTAATTAATCCCCCATATAGTAATTCATCCTCCATATAGTAATTCATCCCCCATAGTAATTCATCCCTCATATAGTATTTCATCCCCCCATATAGTATTTCATCCCCCCATATAGTATTTCATCCCCCCATATAGTATTTCATCCCTCATATAGTAATTCATCCCTCATATAGTATTTCATCCCTCATATAGTATTTCATCCCTCATATAGTATTTCATCCCCCATATAGTATTTCATCCCCCCATATAGTATTTCATCCCCTCATATAGTATTTCATCCCTCATATAGTATTTCATCCCCCCATATAGTATTTCATCCCTCATACAGTAATTCATCCCTCATATAGTAATTCATCCCCCATATAGTATTTCATCCCTCATATAGTATTTCATCCCCCCATATAGTATTTCATCCCTCATATAGTAATTCATCCCCCCATATAGTATTTCATCCCCCCATATAGTATTTCATCCCCCCATATAGTATTTCATCCCTCATATAGTAATTCATCCCTGATATAGTAATTCATCCCCCATATAGTATTTCATCCCCCCATATAGTATTTCATCCCTCATAAAGTAATTCATCCCTCATATAGTATTTCATCCCCCACAGTACTATTCCCCCCCCCCCTTCTAGTAAGCCAAGTCCCCCGTGTCAATTCACTTACCTTTTGCGTTCCTCTCGCTGTCTTCCCGCGCCGTTCGGGTCTTCAGGGCGGACTGTGAGAGGAGCCTAGCTCCCCTCCCCTCACGTTCGGCACGCTGCCCCGCCTACACACATCCTGACAGCCACATCCGCAAGCCGGATTAAAAGGTCCGCGCGGACTTTTGGGGCTGCCAACCGAGAGGAGGCAGGGGAGCGGCCGACCGAGAGGAGGGAGGGGAGCAGGCGCCCGGCACACAGAAGAGCCGCATTAGACTGGGTAAAGAGCCGCATGTGGCTCGCGAGCCGCGGCTTGCCGACCACTGAATCATTAGATTCTAATGATTGGTCTATTTGTGAGCCGAAGCCACATGTTACAGATGAAATTGGAATTTTTCCCACGGCACACCAGACAATATCTCACGGCACACTAGTGTGCCGCGGCACAGTGGTTGAAAAACGCTGATCTAGATGATGTCTTTTTCAGGGAAGGCCTTGCATATTTTAGCAGGTAAATGCTAAACTGTATAGTCCGGGTGCTTAACTGCTTGCCTGCAGTCCAGACCTTTCACCAATTGAAAATATTTAGCACATCTTGAAATGACAAAGAAGACCAGGACTGTTGAGCAGTTAGAATACTATACCAGGGAAGAATTGGGACAACATTCCACCTGAAAACTCCAGCAACTGGCCTCCTCAGTTTCCAGATGATTACAGAGTGTTGTGAAACACAGTGGTAAATATGGTCATGTCCCAACTTTTTTGAGACATGTTGCTGCCATCAACCTCAAAATTACCTTATGTTTTTACACATTTAAACATTTGATGTTTTATATTTCCTATTGTGAATAAAATATGGGTTTATGAGATTTGCAAATCATAGAATTCTGTTTTATATAGATTTTACACAGCGTCCCAACTTTTTTGGAATTAGGGTTGTAGAAAAGACACAAATCAATGCAACTCTGTACCCAATACATTCTTAAATTTATTTTTGAAAATTCAAGCAGTAGACATACCTTAATCTGACTTGATATCAGCTTCTTGCAATCCCTGTACAGTAGATGGGGCACCGCCGGCTGTCAAAATGCAATAGCTATAGTGAGAGATTCGTCCATCCATGCAGTATAGCATTGAGAGAGGAATTGGTTAAGCTAGACATAGACTGATCAAAATTTGGCCTGTTCAGCAGGGACTGGCAAAATTATAATCACTGTGAGCTGTCCCCCCTCAAAAGAAGTTGATTGTTTGATCGACATCTGTTGGATATGCTGGAAAATTTTTCTAGATCAGCAGCTGCAGCCCATCAACTTGGCTCACGAGGAAATTCCTCCATCCACCTCGCCTTTTAATCTGCTGAATGAAAAGAAAACTAACCATCTGAAAAGCTGAAGTCCGTGTGTGTACATATAAATATATATATATATATATATATATATATATATATATATATATATATATACACACACACATATAATCACACATGGACTTCAGCTTTTCTTTGCTATGTGTCTAGCAAGCCATTGCAGGTGGAGAATGCGCTTTAATTAGACATGGGCATTCATTTAGGTTGGGCATGGTTTCACAAAAGGCATATTGTTAACCTATTGTACAAAATAAAAAATTAAAATATTGTATATAAAGGAAAATTAGTCGAAATGCGGACAAAAATGCAGGCAAGAGTGTATTGTTCATTCGTAAAATGATTAATGTATTTGTTTATCTTGTTACAGCTTTCAGGGCTCATTTAAACATGTAGCAGCCCTTGCTGAGCTTCTGAAAAGCAATCTGTGGATGAGAGGGCAGTTGATAGGAGGCTGGAGTTACCTGTTTTAGCACTGAAAAGCCTGCACAACTGCGCAAAGAGGGGTGAAATATGGAACAGGGGGGTGATGAGGGAGACAGGGAGGTGAAGATGGGTGTGCAGAGCAGCGAAGAGGAGGATGGGGAGGTGAGGAGGGGGAAATGGGTAAAAGAAAGGGACAGGGCAGTGAAGAAAGAGAAGGGTGAAGAGGGGGACAGGGCAGTGAAGAAAGAGAAGGGTGAAGAGGGGGACAGGGTAGTGAAGAAAGAGAAGGGTGAAGAGGGGGACAGGGCAGTGAAGAAATAGAAGGGTGAAGAGGGGGACAGGGCAGTGAAGAAAGAGAAGGGTGAAGAGGGGGACAGGGCAGTGAAGAAAGAGAAGGGTGAAGAGGGGGACAGGGCAGTGAAGAAAGAGAAGAGTGAAGAGGGGGACAGGGCAGTGAAGAAATAGAAGGGTGAAGAGGGGGACAGGGCAGTGAAGAAATAGAAGGGTGAAGAGGGGGACAGGGCAGTGAAGAAAGAGAAGAGTGAAGAGGGGGACAGGGCAGTGAAGAAAGAGAAGGGTGAAGAGGGGGACAGGGCAGTGAAGAAAGAGAAGGGTGAAGAGGGAAACAGGGCAGAGAAGAAAGAGAAGGGTGAAGGGGGGGACAGGGCAGTGAAGAAAGAGAAGAGTAAAGAGGGGGACAGGGCAATGAAGAAAGAGAAGAGTGAAGAGGGGGACAGAGCTGTGAGGAAAGAGAAGGGTGAAGAGGGGGACAGGGCACTGAAGAAAGAGAAGAGTGAAGAGGGGGACAGGGCAGTGAAGAAAGAGAAGAGTGAAGAGGGGGACAGGGCAGTGAAGAAAGAGAAGGGTGAAGAGGGGGACAGGGCAGTGAAGAAATAGAAGGGTGAAGAGGGGGACAGGGCAGTGAAGAAAGAGAAGGGTGAAGAGGGGGACAGGGCAGTGAAGAAAGAGAAGGGTGAAGAGGGGGACAGGGCAGTGAAGAAAGAGAAGGGTGAAGAGGGAAACAGGGCAGTGAAGAAAGAGAAGGGTGAAGGGGGGGACAGGGCAGTGAAGAAAGAGAAGAGTAAAGAGGGGGACAGGGCAATGAAGAAAGAGAAGAGTGAAGAGGGGGACAGAGCTGTGAGGAAAGAGAAGGGTGAAGAGGGGGACAGGGCAGTGAAGAAAGAGAAGAGTGAAGAGGGGGACAGGGCAGTGAAGAAAGAGAAGAGTGAAGAGGGGGACAGGGCAGTGAAGAAAGAGAAGGGTGAAGAGGGGGACAGGGCAGTGAAGAAAGAGAAAGGTGAAGAGGGAAACAGGGCAGTGAAGAAAGAGAAGGGTGAAGAGGGGGACAGGGCAGTGAAGAAAGAGAAGGGCGAAGAGGGAAACAGGGCAAAGAAGAAAGAGAAGGGTGAAGAGGGGAACAGGGCAGTGAAGAAAGAGAAGGGCGAAGAGGGGGACAGGGCAGTGAAGAAAGAGAAGAGTGAAGAGGGGGACAGGGCAGTGAAGAAAGAGAAGGGTGAAGAAGGGGACAGGGCAGTGAAGAAAGAGAAGGGTTATGAGGGGGGCAGGGCAGTGAAGAAAGAGAAGAGTGAAGAGGGGGACAGGGCAGTGAAGAAAGAGAAGGGTGAAGAGGGGGACAGGGCAGTGAAGAAAGAGAAGGGTTTAGAGGGGAACAGGGCAGTGAAGAAAGAGAAGGGTGAAGAGGGCGGCAGGGCAGTGAAGAAAGAGAAGAGTGAAGAGGGGAACAGGGCAGTGAAGAAAGAGAAGGGTGAAGAGGGGAACAGGGCAGTGAATAAAAGGACAAAGGGTGAAGAGGCAGATATGGCACTGAAGAGTTTGGGGGTGAAGAGACAGACAATGCACTGAAGAGTCGGGGGGAGGTGTGAAGAGGCAGACAGTGCAGTGAAGAGGGTGGAGAGAGGAAATAGGGGGTGAGGAGGGAGACATGGTTTGAAATACGGACATGGGGGGTTGAATAGGGTACATAGAGGTATTTGCTCCTAGAAGTGGGCAGCTGGCAGCGGTATGTCACATGCTCAGTGCAGACCGGAAGTTGAGAGCAGTTCCCCAGTTCTCAATCTCCTCTTCTTCCACCATACAGTGGCCAAGATGACTCTCCTGTAAATCCCCACATGCAGTGCCCACCACTCCAATCCCCCTGGTGCTATCACCTCTCAGGGTACTGGCCTATGCTTTGCACAATGTCCAGATGGATACAGAAAGCAGCAAAAGTTCTGCTCGAGTGTTTAATACCTGTCTACTACAACACCACACTAGTGGGCGAGTGGTGTCCCATGGCCCGGCTCAAACACATTTACACTTGTCAATGCTGTGATTCCAGGGACATAGCTTGGGATGCAGACATTGCAGGACAAATCTCTAAAAATCACGACTCTCCCCCAAAACCAGGACAGTTGGCAAGTATGGTGTATAGCTTGAGGCTCAGCAAACATGATATAGTATATAATAAAAACAAAAAGAAATCATGCGTTGCCAAATAACTAAATGAGTAATGAGCTACTGCAGTTATGTGTTATGTGTGTAACCATACAAAACAAAATGCAAAAAGTAGAAGTGCTGCTAACAAAAGACAATGAATATACAGACAAAAACATGATTAATAGTCCCAAAAGATGATGAAACATAAATAATAAATAAAATTCTTCAAAAGATCCAAATGAGTGAAATATCTTCCTGCTGGTGATTGCACCCAAATTCCCAGTGCTGTGAATCTTCAATAAACATGAATCACCATAGTGAACATAGACTTCTAGGTGGACTCTCACCTTCTCACATGTACTGTATGTGAACGCAGGTCAGAAAAGCATCTCCCCTATTAGTGGGGGTAACACTAATGGGACTATTGATCATGCTTTTGTCTGTATATTCATTGTCTTTTGTTAGCATTGTGACACTTCTACTTTTTGCATGATATAGTATATAGCAGTAATCCAAAATACAATAAGTGCTGAAAAGATCATCTAACATGCAAACAAGAGATATTGGTGCAGCTGACAGTACTGAAAATCAGGGACAATTCCTTCCAGGGACAGATCTTTAAAATCTGCAAGGCTCAGCCTGTTATCAGCAACACATCACAAAAAGATCAATCACAGATATATATGTATGTGAAGGATTTACTAACCAGACAGTTGGAATGGGCCACACAAAGAGTATTCCGCAGGCTAAGACGCTCCTCACTCAGACCTCTTCTGGTACATCAGAGCCCAGTGCTAGAATGGAAAAGCAATCTTTGCCAAACACTTTCACTTTCTTTTACCAGTTTGAATGTAACACAGGCTGTAGGATGGGCCAATCTGTAATACAATATAACGTTTGTTTTCAAACTCTTAAATTTCCCGGTCTCCATTTATATCCTTTTAGGGCAGCTTTTATTTTTTTATGATCCCATTTGATTTATTTTAATTTAAAGTGGATGTAAAGGCTGAAGGTCTTTACCTTAATGCTTTCCCTGCAGTATGGTAAAAAAAAAAAATCTTCAATGCTCAGCGCCCCCCACCACTAATGCAGGCCATAGATGGGTCGAAAATCGGCCGATTTTCGGATCGTTAGTGGGCTAATTGTTCGGCCGTTTTTCGGTATTTTGGCTGATTTTTTTTATCGGTAAAGTTGGAAAAAAATCGGCCGATTTTGCCGATCGGCCGATTTTCGATGCAATTATGGGCAAATCGGCCGATCTTTTTACCGATAAAAAAATCTGCGTATGAGCAGTGACCTGCAAGAGGAAGAGGATGAAGAAGAGGAAGAGGATGAAGAAGAGGAAGCAGAAGAGGATGAAGAAGAAGAAGAGGATGAAGAAAAGGATGAGGAAGAAGAAGAGGATGAGGATGAGGAAGAAGAAGAGGATGAGGAAGAAGAAGAGGATGAAGAAGAGGAGGATGAAGAAGAAGAGGATGAAGAAGAAGAGGAAGAAGAAGAAGAAGAGGGTGAAGAAGAAGAAGAGGGTGAAGAAGAAGAAGAGGATGAAGAAGAAGAGGATGAAGAAGAGGAAGAGGATGAAGAAGAGGAAGAGGATGAAGGAAGAGGATAAAGAAGAGGATGAAGAGGATGATGAAGAAGAAGAGGATGAAGAAGAAGAGGATGAAGAAGAAGAAGAGGATGAAGAAGAAGAGGAAGATGAAGAAGAGTATGAAGAAGAAGAAGAAGAAGAGGAAGAAGAAGAGGATGAAGAAGAAGAGGAATTGCAGTCCTGCAAAAAGTGTCCCTGCAGAGAGCTCCGCTATTTCTTTAACAGTTCCTTGACATTTATAGTGGTTGCAACAATGTATCTATTTGTTTTCGAATAAAAACATCTGTATCCTAAATGCATACAAATAGATACATTGTTGCAACCGCTATAAATGTTAAAGAACTGTCAAAGAAATAGCGGAGCTCTCTGCAGGGACACTTTTTGCCGGCTGTAGACGGGATGAAAATCGGCCGAGTTTTTTTACCGTTCCTGGTAACGTCGGCCGCTTGAACGACCGATTTTTCGTTTTTTTAAAGAAAAATCGGCCGGTTTTCTCCCCATCTATGGCCTGCATAATACTCACCTGAGCCTGACTGCAGTCCAGTAATGTGCACAAGAGCAGCGGTTCTCTCCCTCCTCATTGGCTCAGAGAAAGCTGCGGGAGCCATTAGCTCCCACTGCTGTCAATCACAGCCAGTGAGGAGGGAGGATAAGGTCAAGCCGCACTCTGGGTGAGACTGCATAAGTGCCCCTTTCTTCTCGAAAGCCAACTCCCGATGGTGGGAAAGAGTTGATTTACTTACAATATTGTTAAATCTTCAGCTTTTATTAATGTAATAAAAGTACCATAAAGATCCTTGTGCAAAAGGGTGGTGTTGGGGCTCTGTAGCACCCCCAAAAATGTTGCTGATCCACTGATTGATACATGTAACAGATTCCTCTATCATGCAGTAACGTTATTGGATGGATCTCTACTGCTGGGCTATTGCATTCTAACAGTTTCCAGCAGTGTCTGTCAGAATACCCAAATAGCGACTTCATCTGACTGGGTGCAGTTGCTGTTTGACCAACAATTTTCCACCTAGCTCCTTCAAAAGTTCATTCAAATAATGTTGGGTGGGGGGATGTTGACATGGCCAACCACTAAGTGAATTTCATCCTCCCCCAGAAGACGATGCTCCCCCACAATCTGGAGGTGGACTGGCCCTCTGCATCTTCAGGACCAGAGCAGAGCTAAGAACTCTGCTCTGGTCTTGATGACATGAGGAATCTAGACTGCTAGAGCACAGGGGTGAAGAAGCTGTGGGTCGGTCTAGCTGCAGAGAGGAACATTGGGTAATTATATTTCTTTTATTGTTCCCCTAAACATAAACAAGGAAATAACCCTTGCAATGCAGGCCATTACTGCACAAAAATTGCCCACCATCACATACTGCTGACTACCCTTTCACTACGTAATGCTCACTGATTGCTACTCCTCATTGATTGCCCCATCACTAAGTGCTGGTCACTGACTTCCTCGTCACTATGCATTGCTCACTGACTGCCCCGTCACTATGCATTGCTCACTGACTGCCCCGCCACTATGCATTGCTCACTGACTGCCCTGCTACTATGCATTGCTCACTGACTGCCCGCCACTATGCGTTGCTCACTGACTGCCCCGCCACTATGCGTTGCTCACTGACTGCCCCGCCACTATGCGTTGCTCACTGACTGCCCCGCCACTATGCGTTGCTCACTGACTGCCCGTCACTATGCGTTGCTCACGGACTGCCCCGCCACTATGCATTGCTCACTGACTGCCCCGCCACTATGCGTTGCTCACTGACTGCCCCGCCACTATGCGTTGCTCACTGACTGCCCCGCCACTATGCGTTGCTCACTGACTGCCCCGCCACTATGCATTGCTCACTGACTGCCCCGCCACTATGCGTTGCTCACTGACTGCCCCGCCACTATGCGTTGCTCACTGACTGCCCGCCACTATGCGTTGCTCACGGACTGCCCTGCCACTATGCGTTGCTCACTGACTGCCCCGCCACTATGCATTGCTCACTGACTGCCCCGCCACTATGCGTTGCTCATTGACTGCCCGCCACTATGCGTTGCTCACGGACTGCCCCGCCACTATGCGTTGCTCACTGACTGCCCCGCCACTATGCGTTGCTCACTGACTGCCCCGCCACTATGCATTGCTCACTGACTGCCCCGCTACTATGCATTGCTCACTGACTGACTGCCCCGCTACTATGCATTGCTCACTGACTGCCCCGCCACTATGCATTGCTCACTGACTGCCCCGCTACTATGCATTGCTCACTGACTGCCCCGCCACTATGCATTGCTCACTGACTGCCCCGCTACTATGCATTGCTCACTGACTGACTGCCCCGCTACTATGCATTGCTCACTGACTGCCCCGCTACTATGCATTGCTCACTGACTGACTGCCCTGCCACTACATTCTGCACATTATCCTGTCACTGCATACTGTTCATTTACTGTCCTGCCACTGTCAGTACATACAGCTCCTGGTGTGCTCTGCACAGCCACTAGGTATTGTGCATGGCCAAACTTCCTCAGTTCTACACAATTCTCACTGCATACCAGTCACTGCCCTGCAATTTTCTACTACTTCATACCACACACTCCAAACTTCTGCACTGCCATTTCTTACTGCTCACACTACATATTGCCCATGGCACGTTCTGTAGGTTCTGTTCTGCACAAACATTACATACTGCAGCCACATATTGCATGCACTTGTACAGACAGACACAATGAGATGGGGGCCCTGTCAGGTAAGCTGTATAGGGCCTCATGATTTCTAATGGCTGCCTTAGGCGCACTGATCACCATTGTACAAGGGGCACACTGAGAATGATATACACAATCCTGACTCCCACACACTGTGCTAAATAGTGCTGACCTCTTCGCTCTTTTGTATGCTTTACAATGAAGGGCCTGCTATAGTCCTGGAGGTTAATTATCATACAATGTTGGGGGTTAACTATTTGGTAGTTCTGGGTGTTATTAATGCGCATTCCTGGGGGTTTATTACTGTCATATTGGGAGTTACTGTGCTGTTCTGAGGCTTTATTATTGTGCCATGCAGGGGGTTAATATTTTGTGGTGCTTGGGGCTAATTATTCTGTCATTCTATGTGTTTATTTTTGTTCCGTGCCGAAGGTAATAATTATTATTCTATTTTGGGGTTATGGCTGACCCTGACATATGTTGGGGGTTATCATTGATGTTCTCATTTGGGCTTATTTGGCTCCAACAATCTCTATAGTGTGTCCCAAGGCCCTATTTTGTCTACACAAAGGGGAAAAGGCGACACACTATGGACCAAAGGCCATGAAGGCAAGCCCACACCAATGTTATGGTTATGCCCACAAGAGTGCAGAATGCAGCCCCCTGTACATGCCGCATTAGCTCCCCCACTTATACTTCTAGCATGAACACAGAATCCCCCCAGAAATTGTCTGGAGCATCCCCTGTTGTGCACACTTCCTGCTATAGGGTGACATTGCTTTGACCCTGGCTCCTTAATGTGTTGTCACATGGGCCTCCAGTGGAGATTATAAGTGACTGTTTGAACACACATTACACAGGTATTATTCTCCGTAGTCACCATTAGGAAATCTGCTGTGAGAAATGCCATGCAGCCATCACTGGAGTACATGCATCTAGACAGGATGAAGCTGCAGGAGATCAGCAGCACTGAGATGCAACAAAGGATGAAAAAAAGTGAAAACCACAAAAGTATTTTATGAAAAATAAAAGACATGACAATTCTTCTTAATAGGTGTCATTTAGTTAGAGTTTATTTTAGGCCTCTTGCACACTGGCCTATCTAAGCCCATGCAATGTAAATTTCCACACATTTCCCACAGCCAGAAAGCCCAAGTGCTGTGTACAGCCAACTAAAGACATAAATGGCTATGAGCAGCTGCGCTTGGGTATAGGCAAGCATAGCATAGGGGCAATATTCACATTTTTACATACACTCATATGCTATACCCATATTTGCTGCCCTATTTATGCCTGTGGGCAGCTGTAAGCAGCATCTGGGCTTTCTGGGTAGGGAAAATAAGCTTCAATTTTTGTTGCTCAGGCTCAAATGCCCATGTGTAAAAGGCTTTAATGTAAAACGCCAGCTAAAATGTATTTTATAGTTAGGACTGTATTTACCATAATACCATGTGTTGCCATTACCTAGGGCAGCAAGGTTAGAAGGGGCAGTGACTCTGTCACAAAACAAAACTAAATAAATAAAAAAAAATGAAAGCACTTTACTTCCTTCTGCCAATAAATCAAGTCTTCGCGCTCTTGCAGAGATACACCTTCTGCTAGAATGTTAGAATGTTCAGAATCTGATATTTCTGTGTATGCTGGATGCCTATGACTCCCACTGTGAGCTCTGGTTCCATCTGTGGGCAACCACGGCAATACTGCATACCCGCAGCTCCAGAAGTCACTATACTCTCCTGTTTGGTGGTATACAGATGAAAAGTAGTTCTGTACATAAAACAGACTACATGCTGCCTCCAACAGCCCATTCTACCATACACTTACTATTCAATATAACAGGTTTTTTCATCCATGCAGTAGTGTCAATAGATAGATCCCCACTGCTGGGCTATTGCATTATAATAGCTGGTGGTGGCTGTTAGAATGCCCAATCTGATTGGATGCAGCTGCTATTCCAGCCAAAAATTTTCCACCTGGCTCCTTAGATTTTTCCATTCAAATGACGGCAGGAGGGAGGGGGTCGAGAAGGCCAACCAATAGTGAATTTTGTCCTCCAGCAGAAGGTGTAGCTGGCCAGCTAAGACCGGTCCTAGATTGCTAATATGGTTCACATATATGTGTATACCAAACCTGCCAATAACCTCAGTACAGTGTATATGTGCACATGTTAAAGCCAAAAGCAGAATCATTGCTGTGATTTATGTCTTTGAATGTTATATGACATTTATATATTCATTGTGTTAGCACAGCGGTTCTCAACCTGGGGGTCGCGACCCCTTTGGGGGTCGAACGACCATTTCACAGGGGTCGCCTAAGACCATCGGAAAACACATATTTCCGATGGTCTTAGGAACCGAGACACCGCTCCTGTCTCAGGCGATCTGTTGGCGGGATGATATGCTGCCCCTGTCACCTGGCCACACCTCCGGGATCACGCAACAGCTCCGCCTCCTCGCCACTGATTGGCCACCGGAACTGGAGCTCAGAAGAGGCACACAGGCGGCCAATCACCGGCGAGGAGGTGGAGCTTGGAGAGGAGGAGCCGAGCGGCAGCGCGCGGAGATCGAAGAAGATCGAGGGAGCTGCAGGAACGAGTGAAGAGAGAGGCCAGAGAAGGAAGACAGCTGACAGGTAAGTGCAAATTTTGCTGCTGCAGCCAGGTATGCAGGATGTAGATGGGAGAGGGAGAGAGAGAGCCCAGGCTGGAGCAGGAGTCAGCAAGGTAAGTATCATTGGTGTCAGTGGGAGGGATAGTGCCCCATCATTTGTGTCACTAATACCAACGATGGGGCACTATTCCTCCCCCCACTGACACCAACGATGGGGCACTATTCCTCCCACTGACACCAATGATGGGGCACTATTCCTCCCACTGACACCAATGATGAGGCACTATTCCTCCCAATGACACCCACAATGGGGCACTATTCCTCCCACTGACACCCACAATGGGGCACTATTCCTCCCACTGACACCAATGATGGGGCACTATTCCTCCCACTGATACCAATGATGGGGCACTATTCCTCCCACTGACACCAATCATGAGGCACTATTCCTCCCAATGACACCCACAATGGGGCACTATTCCTCCCACTGACACCCACAATGGGGCACTATTCCTCCCACTGACACCCACAATGGGGCACTATTCCTCCCACTGACACCCACAATGGGGCACTATTCCTCCCACTGACACCCACAATGGGGCACTATTCCTCCCACTGACGCCAATGATTGGGCACTATTCCTCCCACTGACGCCAATGATTGTACACTTTTCCTCCCACTGACGCCAATGATGGGGCACTATTCCTCCCATTGACGCCAATGATGGGGCACTATTCCTCCCACTGACGCCAATAATTGTACACTATTCCTCCCACTGACACCAATGATGGGGCACTATTCCTCCCACTGACACCAATGATGGGGCACTATTCCCCCCACTGACACCAATGATGGGGCACTATTCCTCCCACTGATACCAATGATGGGGCACTATTCCTCCCACTGATACCAATGATGGGGCACTATACCTCCCACTGATACCAATGATGGGGCACTATTCCTCCCACTGACACCAATGATGGGGCACTATTCCTCCCACTGACACCAATGATGGGGCACTATTCCTCCCACTGACACCAATGATGGGGCACTATTCCTCCTACTGACACCAATGATGGGACACTATTCCTCCCACTGACACCAATGATGGGGCACTATTCCTCCCACTGACACCAATGATGGGGCACTATTCCTCCCACTGATACCAATGATGGGGCACTATTACTGCAAAATTACAGTTATGAAGTAGCAACGAAAATAATTTTATAGTTGGGGGTCACCACAACATGAGGAACTGTATTAAGGGGTCACGGCATTAGATAGGTTGAGAACCACTGTGTTAGCAGAAGCAGAAAAGGAAAATATGCCTTTAAGAGTTAGTATAAGGTGAGCCAATCACAGACAGCCTCACACTGTACAGAGCTTTAACCAATCCCAGCCAGTTTCATATTTATGCCTGTGTAAAACCCCTGCTAGATCTTTCTAGAGCCACTTGCTCACCAGACAGAAGAGGAAACGGACAGAGATCCAGTCAGAGAAGCTCTATGGAAGCAGAGAAGGCCAAATAGGTATTTAATGCACTTATATGTTCCTCTATTGCTTAACAGTGCAAGTAGATCTGTATGTATAATCTGTTATATGTGTTTACTTGTAGTTCCACCAAAATAAGCCACTGTAATACGAAGTGAAAAAAACCACTGTAATACGAAGCGAAAATAAGCCACTGTAATACGAAGCGAAATAAGCCACTGTAATATGTAAAGTAATTACAATATGCAACCGTAATCCATAATCCACAATACGTCTACCGTTTTATGTTATCTGGCAAGATTGAACTGTTGAATCTCCTTATTTCTTTGTGATTTTTATTCACCACGTGTTTGTACATGAACTGTCCGCTGCACAAGCAGCAGTGTTATATGAAGAAGATTGAAGTTATTAAAGAAGTTAACTAAAGTATTTGGTGTGCTCTTTAAACCTACTGCGTCCATAGAACGGCATTGGAGGAATTACAGAGTAAAGTCAGTCTAATCAAACAAAAGAAACAGCAATTGCATAATTTTTTCTAATGCCACAGCGCACAAGGCACTACATAGTGCTGCGCCTGCCACAGAAGGCACTCCCCAACAATGTGGCAGTGGACTGTCCCTCGGCATCCTCAAGTTCAGAGTAGGACTATGGACCTATTTCTGGTCTCGATGAAGTCAATATCCTAGACTGTTAGGGAGCAGGGATACAGAAGCGTGGGGACAATCTAGCTGCAGGGAGATGCAGAACATTGGGTGAGTATATTTCCTTTTATTGTTCCATAAACAAGCAATTAAACCTTGCAATTCAGGCCTTTGCAATATAGTGGTACAAGAAAGACAATATTATAATAATGTATTAATATAACAATATTATATTATAATCGGTTGGTTGTGTTGGTCCTGGGTCTTCAGGAAGTGTACATAAAAAAGGATGGATTTGGTAGGTTCTCACTCTTTTACCATGACATACACAAAAATAATGGTAACAAAAATGTATGCAGAAGATATTTCTTAATGATGTTCCTTTTCTTGTGCTCTAATAAATTGTGTGGTTTCCTGTTGAAGCAAAAGCGCGAAATATGTTGAAACCATCAATGAGTTGTAAATCTCTGTACCTGCCTAGTATGGATAGGTGAAGCTTTGTTATGATACAAGGAGATTATTTTTGAACGAATGTGATATGGTATAATTTGTATGTAATTGTCTGTTTTAAGCTTTTATTTAAAAAAAATGAGTTTACTGTAGTATTTTGTATATGTTTAATGGCACCTAGAACATCCCAGTAATTTTTCTTGTGTTTGCAATTTTCATGTCAATAGGGGATATGGTGCCATGGTTTGGCTCTCGCTCCGTTTCTCCTAAATTGTAATGAATATATAGCGTGAGCTAGGTAGTAAATGTCTGGTTTTCCCTTTGGGCAAACAAGGGA